>NC_039262.1:25241040-25841040 GCF_003368295.1 Carassius auratus
ATGTCTACCAATAGTTTCTTCTAAGCTGCAAAGTTAGTGTTTGGGTTAAATATCCACAAAAGATATGTTCTATGCAGCAGTTTAAAGCTTTCAGGTCATTATGACATCATAATGTCATCATGTGTGAAAATTCTAAATTCTGTAGGTTCAGTTTTTTCTACTTATTTTAAATGTAAATGGGTTAAATCAGCCAATGCAGGAACATGAAACGCATTATTTTCATGAAATAATCTAAAAGAAACAAGTCTGCAAAAATAATAATAATAAATAATTGCACAGTGTATTTTACATTCTTAAATAAATGATTATAACATTTTCTATGACACATTTCTATTACAAATTGTTTTTATGATGAAATCACGTCATAAAATGTAACCAAAAGGGCCTTTTTTTACTGTTCAAAGTTGTTGTTTTTTAGGAAAATTCTTAAATGTTCGTAAAAACAAAACAAAAAATCTTCACTGAGGCTGCTACATTACAGTAAAAGCATTAATAAAGTGAAATAGTTACAATTTAAAATATCAGTTTTCTGTTTGAACATAATGTATCATGTATTTTGTTCCTGTCATGATAAAGCTGAAGTTGACTCAGTACAACATTTAGTTTCAATTGGTGAAGCAGTGATCCAAAAATAAACTGTTTATATTGTTAATACTACAAAATGGAATAGAGTAGTGCATAGTGTCAAAAGTGAAAAGTTTGTGAACTGGGTTGCAGCCATTGTCAGTAATGTAAAAAAATATTTGAGTCAACTAATTTCTAATTTTTTTGCCTATTTTTTTATTTTTCTTGACAATATACAGTACAGACCGATAGTTTGGACACACCTTTTCATTCAAAGAGTTTTCTTTATTTTCATGACTATGAAAATTGTAGAGTCACACTGAAGGCATCAAGGGCTATTTGACCAAGAAGGAGAGTGATGGGGTGCTGCGCCAGATGACCTGGCCTCCACAGTCACCGGACCTGAACCCAATCCAGATGGTTTAGGGGTGAGCTGGACCTCAGACAGAAGGCAAAAGGGCCAACAAGTGCTAAGCATCTCTCGGGGAACTCCTTCAAGACGGTTGGAAGACCATTTCAGGTGACTACCTCTTGAAGCTCATCAAGAGAATGCCAAGAGTGTGCAAAGCAGTAATCAAAGCAAAAGGTGGCTACTTTGAAGAACCTACAGTATGACATATTTTCAGTTGTTTCACACTGTTTTGTTGTGTATATAATTCCATATATAATTCCACATGTGTTAATTCATAGTTTTGATAATTTCAGTGTGAATCTACAATTTTCATAGTCATGAAAATAAAGAAAACTCTTTGAATGAGAAGGTGTGTGCAAACTTTTGGTCTGTACTGTATTTCTTTTTAAACACCTTCCCATTAGAGTGGAATTAGTCCAGTTGATACATTAGTTTAAGTTTACTTAGTCCAGTAAACCTAAATCATGTCAACTGGGAATTTTTCTTTTCTTTTTTCTTTTTCTTGGATCAATAAACGTGAGCAAATGTTAACCCACTGTCTTAATTTTTTTAATAAAGATGACAAAACACTTTTTAAAATTTCATTCACATTTAAATTGAACAAGCAATTTGCTTTCAAAATATCAACTGACAATTGAATAAAAATGCAAAATACTAACACATACACACACATTTAAAGATCTGAACACTGACACTTTAAAGTGTGATGCATAATAACCTTGGCATGGGATTGAGAAACATAAATAGTTGCATTTCAATTCATTACATCAAAAACACAGGGATCATTTTAAATTTAATATATGAAAAATCAGAAGGTTAAGCACTGCATATTAACCCTACACAAGTTAACTTCATAACTGCTGAACACACATATGAACATACACTATTAAAGCTGTATGCTTTGTTTAAAGGGGGGGGGGGTGAAATGCTCGTTTTCACTCAAAATCCTGTTAATCTTGAGTACCTAGAGTAGTACTGCATCCTTCGTAACTCCAAAAAGTCTTTCGTTTTATTATATTTATAAGAGAAAGATAGTCTGTACCGATTTTTCCCGGAAAAAGACGAGCGCCTGGAGGCGTGACGTGTGGGTGGAGCTAAAGAATCCCGAGCGCGAGTAAGCTTTTGCGTTGAGAGTGTTTGGAAGCTGTGACATTACTGTGAGGAAAAAACCATCCAAAACACACCATGGCTAACAGTCAGATTCAGCGTATATTTATGATCCAGAATCAGATCCAGAGGCTGAAATTTAACAAGAGCAGCATCAGCAACGACGTCTCTATGTGGTATGTACTGAAACTGTATATATTTGCTTAGCGGTTTTGGAAAATGACTAAGTTTCACTTTATGTCGTCTTTTTTTTTTTTTTAATTTTTTTTTTTTAGCTGTACAGTTCAGTTTGGTGACAACATCGCATGTTGTTTACTTGATGTGCTTACGCGCCGTAGCCAAGTTAACAACACAGAGATATTTTAAGCAGTTTTACTCACCGCCTGCGGGTCCAACACACGATTGTGACCCTTTTTCGTTGGGACTGCATTATCCTTAAGAAATAAACGATGTGCAAATCCGGCATCAAACTGGGCCTTGACTCCGTTGATGCTCTGTAAAAATAAACTCCATCCACTGTTCCCTTAATGCTGTTTTTTTTTTTTTTGGTAATCAGTGCAGGGTTGTCTTCAGTGAATGTCTCTGCTCTGCTATACGGGAGCGCGTGCTCTTCTGGCAGAAGTGCCCTTAGGACCCATATAAGGAAATTCCGCTTCATCTAACGTCACACAGACCCATACTTGAAAAAAACTTTCCGAAACTTGTGACAAACCGGAAGAGGTATTTTTGGAACAAAAATACTCCTTCAAACGTACAACTTAATTTTTGAAACTTTGTCCATGTTTAGCATGGGAAGATATTAAGAAAAATGTCTGTAACCAAGTCAAAGAAAATGGTGTTTCTCAACTGTTTCAGTTAAAAACATTCAAAATAACTTCCTGTATTAAACTGTTAAAAGTCTCTAAAAATGTCTTTGTTCTGCTGAACACAAAGACTTTAAAATCCCAATGGGAAAATGAGTGGAAATACACCTCAGGTACCAACTAGGCTAAAAAAGGGGGAAAATGTTTTAGTACACATGATTTCTAAATGTCATTAAATATGACAAACCAATGCAACATATGTTTTATGTCTTAATCCAATGTCTTAATCCAATTTTGCGTGCTTGCAATTTAGTCTAATCTGTCCCACCATTTAAATAATGATCTGAAAATATCTTCGTGTAAAGAGTGGGGATGGGCCACAATTTTTTAGACAGTATTTCTCCATGTTTTTGGTGCTGATGGTTCATGTAAGCAGAGGGTGGTGCCGCCAATAACGCACCTAAAAGCTGTCAAAGATATCAGAAGAACAACAACATTTTCCTGAAGTGTTTTGAAGCGTCGACACAGCTCTGTCCCATTATCTTCTCACCTGAGACTGAGCTGAGTGTGCCACATTTCAGCCGGAATCAGCACGAATGTGCTGTTTGTTCTCTGCAGCAGGACTAAAATTGTGAACAGATTGTGCTCCCGTCTTCATCCAGAACATGTGGACATGCTCAGTTTTTTAATAAAAATATGAGATAGGTTTTATTGTTACGAAGACAGACATTAAAATTAATGTTTACATGAGTGCCGTCATTCAGGCTGTTAACACTATGTTTTAATGCATTTAGACATATCAAGTCATTATGACTTGAGGTGATATTTCATGGATGGATTAAACTTTTGATTCTTGTTTTAAATTGCTATTAATGCTTATTTTTAAGATGGAAATATCCTAGCCTTATGAGAAGTTTGTGCTAATCAACAGACTGTTATCATAAGTGCTGTCATTTGGTTATATTAATTTTCACCACGTAACAATCATTATATGGCGTGAGTTTAGATAGCCTAACCCCTAATTAATTAAACAATTTGTTAACATACAGAATGAAAAAGTGAATTATTTATTTCCCTTTTATGGGTCTGTATGAGTGCGTGCTTGCGGGGGAGGGTTTTGAGTTTCGAATAATAATTGAATAATACTCAGCGATTTTCGAATAGTCATTTTTTTAAATGCCCAGCCCTAGTAAATTAAAGATATTCAATTAAAATAATAGTCTGTTGCACTGCATGTTCCAGAGTAAAGCATGACTCTTAAAGGGTTAGTTAACCCAAAAATGCATGTTTTACACACCCTCATGGCATCGTAGGTTTGTATGACTCTCTTCCTTCAGATGAATCCAATAAGATTATAGTAAAAATGATCCTTGCTTACAGCATTATGTACAAAAAAAACAGTACTGAACCATTGTATTGGAACGGTCTGCTACAACCCTCCTCTGGCTGCGTCAGATCCCTCTCCACTGAATATTAGGACTTAATTTCACAGTGTTCCTCTCCGCAATCATCCCCATATTACCCTGCTTAGTTATCTTGATTACCATTAGTATTATACCCTGCACCTTGTATTCTCCCCTTTATATGGACTGCTCCCCTCTTTGTTATTTTGTGAATGTTACCCATGGTCTGTGTCGCACAGCATTATCAGCATTATCTCTGAATCCTGATTTATGATCCTTTGCTGCCCGTCCTGATCTATGCCGGTGCCCGACTTTGTATACCGGATTGGTCCTCTGCCTGAGTTTATGTCTGCTGTTTAGTTACGTGTATCAATAAACTGCTGCAGATGGATCTAACGGACTCAGCCTTGTCATCACAGAATACTTCACCTACTTAAGATCCAGCAGAGTTTCAGCGCCTCGCCAATGAGGTTTCATCGCAGTCTTCGGTGCTCGCTTCACATCAGCGGCAGCTGGTTAAACTAACCTCGCTCACAGAGGAACTCGTCTGGTCCGTTCAGGCATTAACCCCGCAGATTGCAGCGGCTAATCAGGCACCAGCTCCCACTGCATCTGTTCCTCCGCTGCCGGTTGTGAGTACTATCTCAAAAAAATCAAAGATTATCCCTACCCGAAAAATATGATGGCTCACCCATTTCTCTCCACTCTTGTGAACCCTCTGTGACATTGGACGGTCAGCCCCTGGGGATAGGGGAGCAGCAGTACATCATGCCACCTCTCACTCTCTCCATCAGCTCACAACATAAGGAGACCATCCAGTTTTACACTATTCATTCACCACTTCATCCTATAATTCTGGGGTTTCCTTGGCTGGAGAGACATAACCTGAAAATTTCCTGGTCAGAGAGAAGGATTATCCAGTGGTCTTCATCTTGTCTGACTGAATGCATGTCTGCTGTCCAGAGTCCTGAATAGAGTTCCAGCTCCTCCATGGATGTTAATCTGCAGGAAATCCCCACTGTTTACCATGATCTCGCCCAAGCGTTCAGCGAGCGTAAAACTTCACACTTACCTCCACATCGTGCTGGCAACTGTGCTATCGAACTCCTGCCAGGAACCATGCCGCCGCGTGGTCAAGTATACCCCTCATCTCATCTCAGCCCGAGACCGAGGCGATGAATTTGTATATTGATGAGTAGCTTGCTAAAGGCTTTATCCCTTCAACATCTCCTGCTTCCGCCAGTTTCTTTTAGGTTAAAAAGAAGGATGGGGGTCTCCGACCATGCATAGACTATCAGGGTCTCAATGAGATAACTGTCAAATACCGCTATCCACTGCCTCTCGTCCCAGCTGCCCTTGAAATGCTCCACATGGCTCGCTATTTCACCAAGCTCGATCTACGAAATGCATACAACCTTATTTGATTTCGGGAGGGTGATGAGTGGAAGACGGCGTTTTCAACAACCTCCAGCCACTATCAATATCGGGTCATGCTGTTCGGCCTCTCCAGGAGTCCTTCAGTTTTTCAAGCGTTTATCAACGAGATCTTCAGAGACATGCTCAATCGGAGTGTAATTGTATACATTGATGACATCCTGATTTATTCAGATAACCATGAAACACACATTCAGGATGTGCGAGCTTGTTCTCAAACTTGTCAAACAGATTTATTTGAAATTACAGCATGATTGCGGCTCCTCTCACTTCTCTACTCCAAGGAAGAGGAAGATGTTTCCGCTGGTCTTTCATATGCACTGTAGCATTTGAAAGTTTAAAGGAGAGATTCACCACAGCACCCATTCTCCATCACCCAGATCCCGAGAGAGAGTTTATTGTGGAGGTAGATGCTTTTAACACGGGCATGGGTGCCATCCTGTCGCAACATCATGGCAATCCAGCTAAAATGTATCCCTGTGTTTTTTATTCTCCAAAGCTCAATACAGCAGAGCGCAACTACGATGTGGGCGATCGAGAGCTTCTGACGATGAAGGCCGCTTTTGAGGAGTGGAGGCATTGGCTGGAGGGGGCATGTCATCCTTACTAACCACAGAAATCTGGAATATCTCAAGTCCGCCAGATGACTGAATGCTCGCCAGGTTCGCTGGTCCCTCTTCTTCTCCAGATTTATTTTTTAAATCACTTTCAGATCAGGCTCAAAGAACCGCAAGGCAGATGCTCTCTCGCGCCAGTTCGACAGTAATGATGAGTGTTTAGAACCAGTTCCCATTCTGCCCTCCTCTCTCATTGTTGCACCAGTGCAGTGGGATATCATCACGGAGGTTTCTGCAGCTCAGCAAAGACATCCAGCACCACCGGGGTGGTCCACCTCTTTGCACTCTCAGCACGGGGCATCCAGGTATCACCGCCACCACTCAGCTAGTCTCCAATCGCTTCTGGTGGACTCGAGAACTAGTCGATCTTTTGTTCGTTATTTGGCTCGGCTAGGTGTTCATCTTCAGTTCTCTCTGGACAGCAGTTCAGTCAGTGTACTGTTTGAGTACATGAATTACTTCGGGATATTGGTTTGTTTTAACTCAGAGGGAGTGACAGACATATTAAAAAGTTAACAGCTTAAATCATTTGCAGATTAATGCTTATTGGAGACGTGAACCGTTTTAAACGATTCAGTTTGATTTGGTGAACTGGTTCAAGAAGATTCGGTTTCATCGAAAGATTCGTTCGCAAACCGGATATCACTACACTGCAGAGTTTTGAACTCTCTCACAACAGACACAGAAGAGAAAACAATGATGAATAAAGTCGTAATTTTTGTTATTTTTGGACCAAAATGTATTTCCGATGCTTTCAAAAATTCTAACTGACCCTTTGATGTCACATGGACTATTTTGATGATGTTTTTCTTACCTTTCTGGACATAGACTGTATACCGTGGACACAGTTTCAATAGAGGGACTGAGAGCTCTCGGACTAAATCTAAAATATCTTAAACTGTGTTCCGAAGATAAACAGAGGTCTCACGGGTTTGGAAAAACATGAGGGTGAGTTATTAATGACATTATTTTGATTAATGGATGAACTAACCCTTTAATGATTATCTAATCAAAATAAAAGAGCAGCGTTGAGTCTGTCATGATACAAGAGGTGGAAGCAAAATTGCAAGTGAACTCTTTATTTATGAGTAGAACAAGTCAATGAGAAATACTGGAGTTCGGGTGGGCTGGTGGTGCAGGTACTAGATGGTCAGCGTGCTGGTGAAGACAGGTGATGATGAACATCCAGACGAGACGACGAGAATCACAGGAACAGCGAACAGGAACTAGGAACCGGAACAGGACTGGTACAGCACACGACGAACACTGTGGACACCAAAACAACGATCTGACAAAGAGAGGAGAGTGCGATGAGTTTTTGTAGGTGAGTGAATTAACAGCAGCTGGTGCGGTGAATGAGATCTGCTGGAGTGCTGATCAGTAGTAACGAGCGGTCACGCCCACTCACACACAGAACAACAAATACACGGGACACGAAGAAGCAAGTGAATTCATGAACCGTGACAGTACCCCCTCTCCTAAGAACACCTCCTGGCGTTCCTTAACTGTTGATTTTAATCATCAATAAGGGAGTGATCCAGGATGTCTCTAGCAGGAACCCAACTTCTCTCCTCTGGACCGTAACCCTCCCAGTCCACCAAGTACTGGAATCCACGTCCCCTCCGCCTTGTGTCCAGAATATGATTAACCGAATATGTAGGTTGCCCATCTACGAGTCGCGGCGGGTGGGGGGGGGGTGGCATGTGGACTGGGACAGGCGGATTAATATGGAAGTGAAACACAGGCTTTATTTTGGAAATATGGAAGGCGGAATGAATCCTCCTGTACACTGGAGGGAGTTTGAGGCGGACTGCCACCGGGCTAATGATCATGGTGACAGTGAACGGGCCGATAAATTTGGGTTCAAGCTTATTAGAGACGGAACGGAGAGGAATGTTCTTGGTAGAAAGCCACACTTTTTGACCAACGACGTATACGGGAGGCCTAGACCGGTGGCAATCGGCTTTAGCCTTGGTGCGCGCTCCCGCTTGGAGTAGAGTCTCACGGGCTCTAGTCCAAGTGTGATGACACCTTTGGACGAAGGCGTGAGCGGAGGGAACCGCGACTTCAGATTCCAGACTAGGAAAAATTGGTGGCTGGTAACCTACACTACACTCAAACGGAGATAGGCCCGTGGATGATACTGGTAACGAATTGTGGGCGTACTCCACCATTGACAGTTGTTGACTCCAAGAGGAAGGATTCTTGGAAACCAGACATTGCAATGTTCTCTCTAAATCCTGGTTAGCTCTCTCAGTTTGCCCATTGCTCTGGGGATGAAACCCTGAGGACAGACTAACAGTTGTGCCCAGTAATCTACAAAACTCTTGCCAAAATTTGGACACAAATTGGGGTCCTCTGTCGGAAACCACGTCCTTCGGGAGGCCATGTAACCGAAAGACGTGGTTGAAGACTATTAACGCGGTCTCCTTGGCTGAGGGTAATTTGGGCAAGGGAATGAAATGGACCGCCTTCGAGAACCGGTCCACCACGGTCAAAACTACTGTGTTACCCTGAGAGGGCGGTGACAAAATCTAGTGCGATATGGGACCAGGGTCTCGAAGGGATCGGCAGTGGTTGGAAGTCTTACCAGTGGCGCAAACTGAGCAAGCCAAAACAAAATTGTGAACGTCGTGAGCCATACGTGGCCACCAAAATCGTTGCTTGACTAACAATGTAGTGTGACTGATTCCTGGATGGCAAGCTACATTGGAACAATGCCCCCACTGAATAACGTCGGACCGTAATCCCTCTGGCACAAATAAACGGTTCGGAGGACACTCGACCTGGGGCGTTACCCCTTGTAAGGCCGTCTTGACCTTCGATTCGACCTCCCATAAGAGTGTGGAGATAATTAGGGTCTCTGGAAAAATGCATTTGGGAGTAGACGTGCGATCGGAACGGTCAAAAATGCGTGATAATGAATCGGGCTCAATGTTTTTGGAGCCCGGGCGGTACGAGAGAGTAAAACGTCCCAAAATGTCCGAAAAAAAGTGCCCACCGAGCCTGCCTGGAGTTCAATCTTTTAGCGGTTCTAATGTATTCCAAATTCTTATGATTGGTCCAAACGATAAAAGGTACCCCCGACCCTTCTAACCAATGACGCCATTCCTCCAATACTAACTTGACTGCCAACAACTCTCTGTCCCCGTTGACCCTGCATGGTCGAGTCAGGTCCCCATTGACTGTTCGCTGTCAGGTCAAGTCACCATTAACACTCATGAGTCAAGCACTACCACAGTTAGACCTCAGGAGTCAAGTCAAGTCACCAATGATCTTCATGGGCAAGGTCAAGTCACCAGTGTTCTTCATGGGCAAGGTCAAGTCACCAGTGTTCTTCATGGGCAAAGTCAAGTCACCAATGATATTCATGAGCAAAGGCAAGTCACCAATGAACTTCATGAGCAAAGTCAAGTCACCGTTGATCTTCCTGAGTCAAGTCAAGTCACCGTTGATCTTCCTGAACCAAGTCAAGCCACAGTTGATCCTCCTGAACCCAGTCAAATCACAACAGATCTATCAGAGCCTCTTCACGTCTCTGCTGAACTATCAGAGCCTCTTCACATCACTGCTAAACTACCAGAGCCTCTTCACATCTCTGCTGAACTACCAGAGCCTCTTCACATCTCTGCTGAACTACCAGAGCCTCTTCACGTCTCAGCAGAATTTCCAGAGCCTCGTCACGTCTCAGCCGAATTTCCTGAGTGCGCATCCTATCCTGTCATGGAGGCCATCCAGGAACTCACTGCCTGCCCTGTCATGGCCATGGAGACCATCTACTGTACCATCTCATCAGGGCGACGGAGGCCACCCTTAACCTGTTCATGTTCTCTATTTCAGGCTTACTTAACCAGTCTTGCTCTCCTGTGCCATCGATCCCACTGTGGTGGTCTTCTGCACCGCCCTGGTGGGCTTCTGTCTCGACTGCACGGCTGTGGTGGTCTTCTGCGCCGCCCTGGTGGGCTTATGTCTCGACCGCATCGCTGTGGTGTAATTAATATAGATTATTGAAAATTATTTCATATTGCAGAGAAACTCGATGTTCAGAGTGAGAGAAAGGGGGATTAAGGGAAAGATGATAGAGACAGTCAATGCCTTGATACTTCTTGATACTTCATTTGATTATTTTGCCCATCCACAGTCTAAGGATTTTGATTTATTCTTTAAGTATCACCCAATTCAAACAACTGAAAGAGCCAAAGAGTTTAGCAGTCTGGTGGACACATGAATTGGGTGGTGGTGACTGCAGCAACAGAGGTGGCCTGGGGTGGAGTCAAATTCCCTGCCTGATTCACTGTCCCAGTCCGCCACTGGCATGAGTGTATGGTCTTCAGGAAAGTGCGCGAGTGTTGAATGGTTAAACACTGGCAAGAATGAAAAAGACTGTGTCGACTGTGCAGCATGCAGCTCACTATAGAGCAGCTGCAGAAGCGATGTGATTTGAAGCCAAGTGCATTTTCAGAGAGAAAGAGAGCGTGCAGTGATTCATCATTCAAGTAATTCAAATTACTTTCTCAGGTTTTTAATGAAGAAATATGAATTGTACCCCACCTAAAGCATTATATTTATTTCACCTGCGCTGGACAGAGACTGAGACGGTGCTGCTGCATGTCATGTCAAACCTCTCACGGCAGGCCGCATTTCCGCATTTGACACTGAGAGCATAGGCCGTAATTTAGATATATTTTTGAGATGGAAAAATTCAGTTTTACAAATGCTAGAAACTTGGCTTTTAAGGAAAGATTGCAAACAAATAGCACATCAGCTTGAGATCGGTTTTATGAGATTGGTCTTTTTAGAGACCGCCAGTCAGTCATCTCAATGTGATTCTCGGAGCACCCCTAATTTTTTTCAACATTCCAAAAGTAGTCAAATAAAGTGCATCCATCCATTATAAAAAGTGCCTCACACAGCCGCGGGGGTGAATAAAGGCCTCCTGTAGTGAATCCATTTGTTTTTGTAAGAAAAATATTCATATTTAAAACTTTAAAAACATTTTTCTCTCACTTCTGTGGATGATGTAGGACATAGGAGTCATGAATGCAAGTAAAAAGGCACTCAAATTACATAAATAGAAAATTTTATTTGGTCTTCTAAAGATGAACGACGCTCTTAGAGTTTTGGAGCGAAATGAGGGTGTTGAGTAATTAGCTTCAAAGATGTCCAGGTGACATTCCTGGGGCTTGGTGGGCAGTCCAGCCTGGCGTTGTTCCACTAGCACCTTACAAAACTGCTCCAAGTGGTCCTCCCAGCTCTCCCAGGTCCTCCGAGTGTACGATGACATCATCCAATTTGGTGCCTGTGTAGAATAGGAGGGGCCTCAACAGGATATCCATCATTCGTTGGAAAGTGGCTGGGGACCCATTAGAGCTTAGATTCTCTGACCGAGCTCGGGCTCGACCCGACCCGCGGGCCGGGCCGGGCCGGGCCGGGCCGGGCCGGGCCGATATTTCCCACCACCGTCCTCGGGCCAGGTCGGGTCGGGCCCTTGATAAAGCACGTCACGTGTCATGCGCAGCGTCTCATCCACTCGCAGTCTCGCATGTGTGACGCATCACACCAGCTGTGCGCACTGTAGACTACTATTCAGTAGATTAAGTGCAACATGGAGCTTGAAGAAGCAAAGAAAAAAAAAGGAGAATTAACTTTGAGCAAGTTTGTAGGTATGGAAACATTTTATGTGTTGGCTTTGCCTCGTGCATTAAATGCGGCACGCATATATATATATATATATATATATATATATATATATATATATATATATATATATATATATATATATATATACACAGCTCCCCCGTAGCACAGCAGCACCTGCGCAAAAAAAAAAAAAAAATCTGGCGCCGCCCCTGGTAATAACGGCCCATATATTAAAAATGGTCGGGTTTAAATCGGGCTCGGGCTCATAATTACAGTGAACGTGGGCTGGGCTCGGACACAACGTGCTCGGGATCGGGTAGGGTCGGGCTTGATTTGTTGGGCCCGAGGACCCATGGAGGCCAAAGGGGAGAACCTGGTACTGCCAGTGGCCACTTGGGGTTGAGAACGCAGTTTTTGGCTTGGCCTCCTCTGTCAATGGTACCTGCCAGAACCCCTTTGTGAGGTCTAGGGTGGAGATGAACCATGCTCTCCCCAGGGCCGGGCCGGGCCGGGCCGATATTTCCCACCACCGTCCTCGGGCCAGGTCGGGTCGGGCCCTTGATAAAGCACGTCACGTGTCATGCGCAGCGTCTCATCCACTCGCAGTCTCGCATGTGTGACGCATCACACCAGCTGTGCGCACTGTAGACTACTATTCAGTAGATTAAGTGCAACATGGAGCTTGAAGAAGCAAAGAAAAAAAAAGGAGAATTAACTTTGAGCAAGTTTGTAGGTATGGAAACATTTTATGTGTTGGCTTTGCCTCGTGCATTAAATGCGGCACGCATATATATATATATATATATATATATATATATATATATATATATATATATATATATATATATACACAGCTCCCCCGTAGCACAGCAGCACCTGCGCAAAAAAAAAAAAAAAAATCTGGCGCCGCCCCTGGTAATAACGGCCCATATATTAAAAATGGTCGGGTTTAAATCGGGCTCGGGCTCATAATTACAGTGAACGTGGGCTGGGCTCGGACACAACGTGCTCGGGATCGGGTAGGGTCGGGCTTGATTTGTTGGGCCCGAGGACCCATGGAGGCCAAAGGGGAGAACCTGGTACTGCCAGTGGCCACTTGGGGTTGAGAACGCAGTTTTTGGCTTGGCCTCCTCTGTCAATGGTACCTGCCAGAACCCCTTTGTGAGGTCTAGGGTGGAGATGAACCATGCTCTCCCCAGGTGGATTTTTGCGATTTTTATTTTATGATACTGTGAACAGCAGAAACCACATGGAATCTGATATTTTTAATTCTGATTTGGGTCACTTTCATATGTGGTCCTAAATCTGATTCAGGTCATATTTTGCATTGCGATCACAGTCTGAACATTAAAAATGGACTTTCATGACACTCCAGGCTGACAATTCTTTATAAAGTGGAGATGGAAAGAATGTCATCTCTTGTTCTGTTGTTGTCTCCTTTTGTAGTTTTAAATAATGATTTAATTATTTGATATTTATTTGCCTCTTAAAAAAAGTGTTCCTATGGCTTAGTTTGCCCCGGGATTGGGGGTAAGTTGACCCGAGTTGAGTCAATGAGTAAGATGCACCATCTGGGTGTAAAATGACCATCTTCTGGAAGCAGAAAAGGAAAAAAGCACCAGGCCCAGATTGTGTTACACCAGGCTGTCTGAAATCCTGTGCTGACCAGTTGGCCCCCATCTTCACAGAGATCTTCAACAGATCGCTGGAGCTGTGCGAAGTCCCTTCATGCTTCAAACACTACACCATCATCCCCATCCCAAAGGAGATCCAAGATTACAGGACTAAATTACTACAGGCCTGTGGCTCTAACGTCTGTGGTCATGAAGTCATTTGAAAAACTGGTGCTGGCCCACCTGAAGGACATCACTGGACCCCTTGCTGGATCCTCTTCAGTTTGACTACAAAGTAAACAGGTCTGTGGACGATGCAGTAAACATTGGACTGCATTATGTTCTGCAACACCTAGACAGACCGGGGAATTATGTAAGGATCCTGTTTGTGGACTTCAGCTCGGCCTTTAACACGATCTTCCCAAACCTCCTCCTGCCCAAACAAACTCAGCTCTCCGTGCCCACCTCCGTCTGTCAGTGGATCAACAGCTTCCTGACAGACAGGCAGCAGCTAGTGAGGCTGGGAAAATACACATCCAGCACCCGTACAATCAGCACCGGAGCTCCCCAGGGCTCTGTTCTCTCCCCACTGCTCTTCTCCCTGTACACCAACGATTGCACATCTAAGGACCCCTCTGTCAAGCTCCTGAAGTTTGCAGACGACACCACACTTATTGGCCTCATTCAGGACGGTGATGAATCTGCTTACAGACAGGAGGTTAAAGAGCTGGCTGTCTGGTGCAGTCTCAACAACCTGGAGCTTAACACGCTCAAAACAGTGGAGATGATCGTGGACTTCAGGAGAAACCCCCTGCACTCCCCCCACTCACCATCATGAACAGCACTGTGTCTGCAGTGGAGTCATTCAGGTTCCTGGGCACCACTATCTCTCAGGACCTGAAGTGGGACATTCACATTGACTCCATTGTGAAAAAGGCCCAGCAGAGGTTGTACTTACTTCGCCAGCTGAGGAAGTTTAACCTGCCACAGGAGCTGCTGAAACAGTCAACATCATCGAATCCATCCTCTTCACTTCAGTAACTGTCTGGTTCAGCTCAGCTTCTAAATCTGACCTCAGAAGACTACAGAGGGTAGTCTGGACTGCTGAGCAAATCATCGGTTCAACCCTCCCATCTATTTAAGAACTGTACTTATCCAGAGTGAGCAAAAGGGCTGGCAAGAATTACTCTGGACCCCTCACATCCAGCACACTCCCTCTTTGAACTGTTGCCATCTGGTCGACGCTACAGAGCACTGAGCACCAGAACAACCAGACACAGGAAATGTTTCTTCCCTCAGGCAATCCATCTAATGAACAATTGAAAAAAACTGTATTTTTTAAATTTTTTATTCCATTTTGTGTTTTTTTGTTCTGTCACTGTCATTATGTTGCACTGCGGAGCTTCTGTCACGAAAACAAATTCCTCGTATGTGTGAACACATCTGGCAATAAAGCTCATTCTGATTCTGATTCTGACCAAATCTGATTCAAACCAATGTGAAATAAATAATCATTTAAAACTAATTTAAGTCATATTTTATTTTCTTAAAATAAACTTTAACAACATAAAACCAACCAAATTAAGTTTACATTTCAGTAATTAATTTTTTTGCTTCTCTGAAACAATGTTGAACACCAAAGTTCTAGCCTTCCTAAAAACAGACTAAACAGAGTTTGTTAGCCTTTAGTGACTACAGGTGGAAATATATTTTTATTTATTTGTATTTGTTTTCATAGCAATATCTTGCAACACTGCCAGAACTCAAACTGATAGTAATCAAAAGAGACCACTGACATGTTATTGCTGAAAGGATACCACATATGGTAAGGCAACAACAACATCATGATATTAACTGTCAGAAACTTTATCTACGCTTTCAAAACAGTAGCATATAACATTAGTGATCTTTAGACATAGAATTATGTTACGGCTATGCTATTACATATTACATTTTCACAAAGTCATGCCAACAACATTCAATGGTTATTAATGAAAACTATTACAGTAATAGGCCTTCCTTGGGACGCTGTACTTTAGAGCTGCAACTAACGATTATTTTTTCTGTCGACTAATCTAACGATTATTTTTTTTGATTAGTCGACTAATCTAACGATTATTTGTATTACAATAAATAATTCATCTAATGTTCTTTTTTTAATTAGCTAATGAATCCTTTGTATAACTTTACAAAAATATGTATATAAGTACAACTTCTAATATAATATTTCAACCTTTATTCATTTTAAACCAATGAGGTTGAAGTTTTTACAGTATAAAATAATAATGAGGCAAAGAAAATGATTTTACTATGGTTAATATGAGATTATGATAGCGTTTATAACTAAACCACAGTAGCCATAAATTTACAGTTGTCTAAGATGTCATGAAATGTTCTTTAGCATCACAAACCATAAAATGTAGTCAGGGTTCTGCTATAGTTTAGTATGGTTTCCAGAGATCTGGAGCTGATTCTGGGTAGCTCGGTGGTTTGTGTATGCCATTACATGAGATGTAAACAAACAGTGTGATGCGTCGACGCATTTCACGCACGTCAATGTATTTTTGTAGTCGACGTAATCGATGACGTCGACGAGTCGTTGCAGCACTACTGTACTTAGAGATCATTGGTTACAATTTATGTTTAACTCGGTTCCCGAAAATTATAATCCACATATAAAACTATGTGCACATTTTGCTGAGGACAGCTTTCTCAATCTCAATCAGTTTAATGCCAGATTCACAAAAAGATTATTCTTGAAAGATGGAGCAATTCCCTCTTTGTCTGGAGAAGGCGCTGTTTATGGACCACATAAAGTAAGTGTATTTTCTTATTCAAGTTGGTCCGTTTAACAGTTTCTGTAACATATTACACAAAGGGCAACACTGTTTAGCTTTGTTAACTAGATGTTCGGGCTGTGCAAAAAAATCAAATGTGATTTTCATGCACATCTTGTAAGAAAAAAACACTGTGATTATAAGTACATCTCCAGCACGTGCGTTCAGATCAGGATTGCCAGGTTTACAAAACAAATCCTGCCCACTTGCTTCTCAAAACTAGCCCAATCGCATTTCCAGGAGGGCAGCGTGCGCTAAGCTGGTGTCGAATCACAACACAGAAACCGATGGCACAATCAGAGCTCGTTACGTATTTTTGAAGGAGGGACTTCATAGAACAAGGAAGACATCAGCCAGTTTTTATGACAGTAAAAACAGCAGTATACAGGTGAATTGTGTGAAAAATACTGTTTTTTTTTACACGCGAAACATGAGCACATGTTATATTGCACACTGTAAACACAATCAAAGCTTGAAAACAGAGAGAGTGCAGGAAGCGAGGATGAAACCACAGAAGATAGGTGAGATGAAGAGAGTGAGCATAGGTTTCGTCGAAAGGTGACCTGCGATGGAGTGTGTGTCGCTTCAGGAGTAAGTGCAGACCTTATGTGAATCCTCCTCACGTGAAGACCGACGAGTGTTAAGACCATCGACTCTACCTGCGCGACTCCACCGAGCAAAGACAGTTACAGGGCACTTGAGTATTGACCTCTATTACTATGCTCTCTATTCCAGTTGGTCTCTGGAACTGCCAGTCTGCAGTTAACAAAGCGGACTTCATTTATTCTATTGCTAAACATTCCGGTCTCAACCTCATGGCACTGACTGAGACTTGGATCAAACCTGGACACACTGCCACTCCCACAGCCCTCTCCACTAATTTCACTTGTTCCCACACTCCTCGTACCACTGGGAGGGGTGTAGGTACTGGTCTCCTTATATCAAAATAATGGAAATTTGATCTTCAGCCATCACCTACAGGTAATGGTTCATTTGAATCACATGCCATTACTGTAACCCACCCTGTTAAAATCCACTTTTTTGTCATTTATCGTCCCCCAGGTCAATTGGGAAAATGCTTGGAGGAGTTGGATGTGACTGTTGACTACAAATCTCTGCTCGCCTCATTTGATCTCAAGCAAGTGTCTACTACAGCAACTCACAAATCAGGCAACCAACTGGACCTACACGCACTGTTGCTCTGTGGACAACTCTTCGGTTGCTCCACTGCATACCTCAGACCACTTCCTCATTACTGCTAACCTAGCACTTACTCCTGAAGCGACACACACTCCAACGCAGGTCACCTTCCGACGGAACCTATGCTCTTCATCTCGCCCATCTTCTGTGGTTTTATCCTCGCTTCCTGCACTCTCTCTGTTTTCAGCTCTGGACACGAACAGCGCTCCACTTTAACATCTTGCGTGGACAACTTTTGCCCACTGTTGTCTAGACCAGCACACACCGCCCCATCTGCCCCTTGGCTGTCCGAGGTTCTCCGTGAACATCGCTCTAATTTCAGGGTTGCAGAGAGGAAATGGCAGAAATCAAGAAACTCTACCGACCTCAGTGTGTATCAGTCTGTCCTCTCTTCCTTCTCTGCAAATGTCTTCACGGCTAAAACATCCTACTACCACAACAAAATTAACAGGTGTTGTGACGCTCGGACACTCTTCAAAACTTTCTCTTCTCTTCTTAATCTGCCTCCACCACCTCCTCCATTGACTCTTAGAGTGGACGACTTTGTGCGGTTTTCTTTACAAATAAGAAAAGAACCATCAGTGACCAATTCTCCACACCGCAGACTGAGGACAACTTCACAATGACCGACCGACACTCTTTCTCCTCCTTCTCCCCACTCTCAGAGATGGACGTCTCCAAACTTCTCCTGTCAAATCATCCTACTACTTGTCCAATTGATCCGATTCCCACTCACCTCCTTCAAGCGATCTCTTCTTCAGTCATACCTTTGCTTACTCTTGTTATCAACTCCACTCTTCACTCTGGAACATTTCCTTCAGCATTCAAGCAGGCTCAGGTAAGCCCATTGCTCAAGAAACCATCTCCAAATCCAGCGCTTCTTGAAAACTACAGACCGGTATCCCATCTTCCATTCATTGCAAAGACAGTTGAGCGAGCTGTGTACAACCAGCTTTCTATGTTCCTTGTACAGAACAACCTCCTGGACAGCAACCAATCTGGCTTCAAAAGTGGCCACTCGACTGAGACTGTTCTGCTCTCGGTTAATGAAGCCCTACGACTGGCAAGAGCAGCTTCAAAATCCTCAGTCCTCATATTACTGGACCTGCCTGCTGATTTTGTCACCGTATATCAACAGATTCTCCTGTCCACCATCTGAAAGATGGGCATCTCTGGAACCGCACTCCTGTGGGATAAGTCCTACCTCTCTGACAGATCCTTCAGTGTGTCTTAGAGGGGTGATATTTCTAAGTCACAACACCTTGCTACTGGGGTTCCTCAAGGCTCAGTACTTGGACCAATTCTCTTCTCCATCTACATGACGTCATTAGGATCTGTCATTCACAAGCATGGCTTTTCTTATCACTGCTACGCTCATGACACTCAACTCTACTTCTCATTCCAACCAGATAACCCGACGGTAGGTGCTCGCATTTCAGCCTGTCTCAGTGACATTTCTAGCTGGCTGAATGACCATCACCTTCATCTTAACCTTACAAAGACAGAACTCCTGGTGATTCCAGCTAACCCATTGCTTCATCACAACTTCTCTAGAGGACAACTAGAAACCTAGGAGTTTTGATGGATCATCAGTTAAGCTTCACAGACCACATTGCTACAACAACCCGGTCCTGCAGATTTGCCTTATACAATATTAGGAAGATCAGACCCATCCTGTCAGGGCAAGCCACCCAACTTCGTGTCCAAGCTCTTGTTCCCTCCAGACTGGACTATTGTAATGCTCTCCTGGTGGGCCTTCCTGCATTTCATGTCAAGCCTCTGCTATTGATCCAGAATGCAGCAGTGAGGGTTATCTTCAATGCGCCAAAGAAACTCACGTTACTCCTCTCCTCATCAGGTTACACTGGCTACCAGTAGCCGCTCGCAACAAATTCAAGGTACTGATGCTTGCCTACAAGACAACCACTGGCACAGCACCAACATACCTAAACTCATTGGTTAAATCTTATGTGCTCTCCAGAAGTTTGCACTCTGCAAGTGAACGACAGGGGATATATAGTGCACTGTCTAATGCGATACTGTAGCTGACGGCTGAATTGGTTACAATTTTATCTCTAATAGTATCGATTTTAGAAGTAGTTCATAAAGTCATTACTGCTGTGATGTTGGGAAATGTCAACACTTGTTGATGCTTTAGTTTTTGTTAATTTAGCCACTGTATTTAATAAATACCAGGGGTTATGTTTGTTTTCTTCTAAAAGAGAAGAAAAGTAATCGGATCTAGCAGTTTTTAGTTTTCTGTTTTAATATATCTAGAATTATATATATGAATACATCTAAAACAAATCATATACATTTTACTATGGGGATGAGGATATGTTAAAAACGTATATCTTCATCTACCCAGGGAATATGTGAAAATTAAAAATGGACCTATAGATAACATATATGGTAATATCCTTCTTGATATTGGAAAATATGTCATATATAAAAAAAAAATTTATGGGATCTTCTCAGTTGAATATACCTGGAACACCTTATCCGGAAGACTAAACATACGTCTGAGACATGTACACTGACTCTTTTCAATGTGAAGCATCAAGAAGCCTCTCCAAGCCCCTCTTGGATGTCTATGCATTGGGTTAGCCCAGACAGAAATTGAAATCAGGACATCCAACTAAAGTAAAGGAGCCAACAAATAGCTGTGTGAAAGAAAATGCTAAATCAGAAGTCAGAAAGTATTTCATTGCCAAGAATGTGTACAAGGAATTTGTCTTGGCGACCATTTACTTTGAGTTATGTGTCAACATGTGCAATATATCACTGTAATGTATAAGCATGATACTGTTGTCGTGGGCACTTCTTAATACTGTAAATAATTATATATTACAAATTATTCCGAATTTGGAATGCATTTTAAGAATAATTTTCCCAACAATTGGTCAAAATGCCCAACACCACTGTATGGCTGTGTGCGCTATGATGTAAACAAGCATGCATGAGAAGCCCATGGGGGAGAACACGTGAGAGACGTGCTGAATGAAAGAACATTCTCTGAGAGCAGATGGCGCTAACTGCAGAAAATACAGCCCTTACCCTGCAAACCCCATAAATAAAGAAGCTACTTTTTAAAACATATTTAAATGATTTTAAATAGCCATTCAGATTTTGTGGATTTGCTATGGATTCACAGCACCAAATACATAACTATTTAGTTAAAAAGGGCTATTTATTTAACTTTTTTTTTTTTTCATTTTAATCTGGACTACAACATACCTTAGATATTGTTTTTAAAGTGTTTTGATTCTTTATTTTCACATTTTACATTAGGGCTTCATTAGTTAATTAATTAGTTAAACTGCCAATGAAAAATTCTTCTGAACATTCATTAATTTTAGGTATTCCAATATTTAATAACACAGTTAAAATCGAAAGTTGCAGCTGTGCTATTTAATGAGCTAACGATTTTTTTTTAAAACAAAGATTAATAACTTCTGTAGCAAATGTATCTACTGCTCATTGTGAGAGTGTTAATGGTTAAATAATGAGGTCTTATTGTAAAGTGATACCGATTGGTCTTTATAGTTCTTTTGCTCTTTAATCTGTGTAAAACTTTCATCCTCATACATTTTTCTGTATTGCTTTATTTTATTTAAATGTTCAAGTTATTTTTGTTATAAGAAAAAAAGTTATTTAACCTGTTATAGTGTATTATGACCACACTTAAAAAAAAAAAAAAAAATTCAATACCGTGATAATAGTAATAGCGAAAATTGCAACAGGACAATTTGATACCGGCATATCCCTAGTTATGTGATTGGTTACTTTCACTGTGTGGATGCCAGTGATGGGTTTCTAGATGACAGCAACTGATGCTTCAATTCGGAAAAGTGTCACCTTTCGACGAAACCTATGCTCACTCAATGGATGCTTTAATTCTGAAAAGTTTCGAAAGTTAGTCACAAGGTTTGTGCTGGTAAAACCATGAACAAGTGTCTTGAGGGCCAGCATTGCCCATTCTTGGTCTAATAAATGACCTCTGGTTAATTTTATTATGCATATTCAATTTTAATGACAAAACATACAAGCATAATGCAAAAGGGAAAGTTATGGTTGATTGTTTTTAATTAGCCTAGTTAAACAAACTTTACCTAAAAAAAAAATATGAGGCTTTGCAAATTAATAAAACAAATAAACATTTACACATACAGTATGCTTAAACTCCTGGGATATTGATCTGGTCAGTTAAGTAGGAGGTTGTTAATCAGTTTCAGCTGATTTGGTGTTAAAAATTAAATTAAAATAAATGAACAATAGATGCACTAGATTCAAGATATTTATTTGTCACATACACGATTATATATAAGAGTATATACACTGACCTAAAGGATTATTAAGAACACCATACTAATACTGTGTTTGACCCCCTTTCGCCTTCAGAACTGCCTTAATTATACATGGCATTGATTCAACAAGGTGCTGAAAGCATTCTTTAGAAATGTTGGCCCATATTGATAGGATAGCATCTTGCAGTTGATGGAGATTTCTGGGATGCATATCCAGGGCACGAACCTCCCGTTCCACCACATCCCAAAGATGCTCTATTGGGTGAGATCTGGTGACTGTGAGGGCCATTTTAGTACAGTGAACTCATTGTCATGTTCAAGAAACCAATTTGAAATAATTCGAGCTTTGTGACATGGTGCATTATCCTGCTGGGAGTAGCCATCAGAGGATGGGTACATGGTGGTCATAAAGGGATGGACATGGTCAGAAACAATGCTCGGGTAGGCCGTAGCATTTAAACGATGCCCAATTGGCACTAAGGGGCCTAAAGTGTGCCAAGAAAACATCCCCCACACCATTAAACCACCACCACCAGCCTGCACAGTGGTAACAAGGCATGATGGATCCATGTTATCATTCTGTTTACGCCAAATTCTGACTCAAAATGTCTGAATGTCTCAAAAATCGAGACTCATCAGACCAGGCAACATTTTTCCAGTCTTCAACTGTCCAATTGTGGCGAGCTTGTGCAAATTGTAGCCTCTTTTTCCTATTTGTAGTGGAGATGAGTGGTACCCGGTGGGGTCTTCTGCTGTTGCAGCCCATCCGCCTCAAGGTTGTGCGTGTTGTTGCTTCACAAATGCTTTGCTGCATACCTAGGTTGTAACGAGTTATTATTTTAGTCAAAGTTGCTCTTCTATCAGCTTGAATCAGTTGGCCCATTTTCCTCTGGCCTCTAGCATCAACAAGGCATTTTTGCCCACAGGACTGCCGCATACTGGATGTTTTTCCCTTTTCACACCATTCTTTGGATACCCTAGAAAATGGTTGTGCAAAATTGCTTAAATCACCTTTCTTTCCCATTCTAACATTAAGTTTGGAGCTCAGGAGATTGTCTTGACCAGGACCACAGCCCTAAATGAATTGAATTAACTGCCATGTGACTGGTTGATTAGATAATTGCATTAATCAGAAATTGAACAGGTGTTCCTAATAACCATTTAGGTGAGTGTATAACCAGCAGTGCAATGTGAGAAACAAGTTATTAGTTAAACGTGAGAAACATTAGATGGGCAACAAAGAGACGACCCCCAAAACAGGAATGGTTTTACAGGTAGACGCTACTGACACCTTTTCCCTAATAATCTTTTCTGACTGTGTTTCACTAGTTTTGCATTTGGCTAAGGTCAGTGTCCGTACTGGTAGCATGTGGCGATACCTGGATCCTACAGAGGTTGCACAGGCATTCCAAACTCTTCCGGGATGGGATATCAATATGTGCCGTTGCCAGAAGGTTTGCTGCATCTCCCAGCACAGACTCAGGAGCATGGTGGAGATTCCTGGAGACAAGCAGTTACTCTAGGAGAGCTGGTCAGGGCCGTAGAAGGTCATTGACCCATCAGCAGGACTGGTATCTGCTCCTTTGTGCAAGGAGGAACAGGATGAGCACTGCCAGAGTCTTACAAAATGACATCCACCGGGCCACTGGTGTAAATGTCTCTGACTGAACAATCAGAAATAGATTTTATTAGGGTGGACTGAGGGCCCGACATACTCTTGTGGGCCCTGTGCTCACTGCCTAGCATACTAAAGCTCTATTGGCATTTGCTATTGAACACCAGAATTGGCAGGCACTGTGTGCTTTTCACAGATGAAAGCAGGTTCACCCTGAGCACATATGACAGATGTGAAAGGGTCTGGAGAAGCTGTGGATAACATTATGCTTTCTGTAACATTTTTAGCATGGCCAGTTTGGTAGTGGGTCAGTGATGGTCTGAGGAGGCATATCCATGAGGAATGACTGCCATTAGGTATCAGGATGAAATCCTGGGATCCATTGTTATACCCTATGCTGGTGCAATGGTTCCTGAATTCCTCCTGGTGCATGACAATTCCCAGCCTCATGTGTCGAGAGTTTGGAGGTAGTACCTGGAGGATGAAGGGATAGGTACCATTAAATGGCCCCCACGCTTGCCTGACATAAATCCAACAGAACACCGCTGGGACATCATGGTTCTGCCCATCTGAATCCTTCAGGTTGCACCTCAAACTGTCCTAGAGCTCAGTGATGCCCTGGTCCAGATCTAGGAGGAAATACTCCAGCACAACATCTGTCGTCTCATTAGGAGACGTTGTCAGGCATGCATACAAGCTTTTTTTTTTAACTTTGCCTTTGAATTCGTCCATCTGTAGGTTGATCATTTTCATTTACATCAAACGATGTAGCATCCTTTCATACCTAACACATTACCCAGTCCATATCAGTATAGATGTTCAGCATTTGTCTCTATTGGGTTCTGATATACAAATCTAGTTAATAAATACAAATATGTACATACAAAAATCAGTTTTTGTTATATTTTGAATATGACTAAGCGCTTCACTTGAATTAAATTAGACATACTCAACAGGAAGATGTACTGAATTCCAATCTAAAGAAATCTTTAATTCTTTCTGCCCAGTAGGCCTATAAACTTCCAGAGCTTTTACATTTTTAAAAAAATTACTTAATTACATTTTGATTCAAATTGCAATTATTCATCCTGTTACTACTGCATGTTTACTCCACTTCGCACACCAAAAAAAAAAAAAAATCCTACTGTTTTCCAAGTCTGATATATTTAAACACATGGTTTTACAAATTTTCTATTGTGCTCCCTCTTTAACTCTCTCATCACTTCTCAGTATGTTTTATGCTTTACTAAGACAAACACACTATTAACAGACATACACAGATCATCTGCTGCACAAGCACCTTTTAAAAAGTAGTCATTTCTTTCTTTCTTTGTGCTCAAAGCTAAATAATAATCTTTTATAGCAGAATCTGAACTCCATATTCTGAACTCTGATTCTTCCGTTTATCTCTGTGAAGCTGCTTTGACGCAATCTCTATTATATAAAGCAATATAGAAATAAAAGTGACTTGATTATGCATGTAGTTATCTTAAAGTGTATAAACCAACACTGAGAATCTAACACATCCAGTAAAAAAAAAAAAAAAAAGCCCACTGACACAGAGAAGTTTAATGAATAACACAAAACATCAGATGGGTTAGTAGAGAATATGTAGTGCCTGTGATAAAATTCAATTAAACAACTGACTAGGATCACTTAGTACATGTCCTTCTAGCACATGCTAAAGATGTTCATGCAGTCAAAATGTGCCCGCTGCTTTTTGTAAACACTATAAATTAAGCACCCATACATATTAACAGTTTTATACAGGATATATGTATTGATATTTTTCCTGATATAAACAGAAACTCCCTGTATACCACATTGTAACTTCCTCACAGTTGACAACGAGCTTGGGCCATTAAATAAGCATGTGTTCTCCATCATTCGATGTTTTTGGACATATGGACATTTTACAGTCAATGTAGATCGTTCATCTCATTCAAGTGTATCTTAATGGTTTACTTGGTCCAGTTCACATGAGAAAAGAATGGATGAGACTTAATATCCTCCACACCAGTGACTCCCGAACCCAGCCGCTCCACTGGATTATACTGCAACAGCTACAGACAGAGAAAGAGAGAGCATGAGTGGTGATTACAGTAGAATGTACTTTTCTTAAAGCAAAAGTTAAAGGCATTATGAACGGAGAAACCAAAATTCCCTTGATCATTTGACATACACTTTATTGACAAAAGCATTGGGACACCCCTTTCTAATGAACAGGTTTGACTACATTAGTAATTCCAATGAGTACTTAATGTTTAAGCATATAATTATATTCTATGGAATTGTGTGCCTCTAATTTTATAGTAAAAGATTGGACAGGACCCTTTTCTAATCTAATGACAATGCCTCTGTGATTATGGGAAGGTTCAAAAAGAAATGATAGATTGAGTCAGTGTGGAAGAACTTTGACCGGTCTGCAGAAAGCAAAGTCCTGATTCCCAGCTGAACACCTCTGGTGTGACTTTAAATCACGTTCGGGATGCAAAATGCACCGGCTACCTTCCAATGACCTATGTAGACGTTTTTGTCTGGCGTACAAGATTGCGAAGCTTATTTAGATGATATGGTGGTGTACTCAAATTGCTGGGTAGATCATATGCAACTTTTGAAACCATCTTCACTCTTTCATATGATACCTCACTTATACTAAATTTGGCAAAGTGTGAGTTTGCTAAGAAGGATGTAACATACTTGGGGAAAAAGGTAGGCAGAGGATCATTAAAACCTGTTGAAGCAATTTTTCGTCACATTTTAGTATCGCGTAAGCTTGCTCAGAACCTCGCCGGAGTTGATACAAAAAAAGTGTCTGGAAGAAGGTACAGGTACAACTTTTACACCGTGGAAAACCAGACAAAGGCTAGTTGAGCCGAGCTGGTAGTGTGTATTGAAAAAGTGCCACTAGAATTCCCTATACCAACAAATAAGCTGGAACTCTTAGAAATGTGTGGATATTATTGAGGGTTTTGTAGAAATGTTTCTACTATTGTTCTTCCTTTAACAGAGACATTTTGAATGGTCTGATGATTGTGAGCATGCCTTTTTAGCAGGAAAAGATCAGCGAACATCAAGCGGTTACCACCATAGGGCCAAAAGGTTCTATGAATGATAAGGAACAGTTCCAGTTATGATTCCACTTGAGCTCAGATCAGCACAATTAGGAGCCGTTCTCAGCCCGGAGAATGCATACAGTGACATTGACACTGAGGATCGGTCACTTGCATGTTGTCTGGCTACTAGTTTCTCTCTGTAGCTGGCCAAGTGCACCATTTGAGCAAAAATTAACAAATATCTGATCATGTCGACTAGCACGAACTGGCACAGAAGGGAACAGTTAAAGGTGCCATACAAAGCAAAAATCACTTTTATAAGGTGTTTGAACAGTTGTATGGCAGCAGTATGTGAAAAAAAAGCCTATAAATGGTAAAAATCCAGCCAAACATTGTTTTATAATTCCAAAATAAAATCATAAACAGTCTCTCCACACAAGCAGTTCCAGACTATGATGACACAGTCAGTGAAAGTCCCGCCCATCTGTGACGCTCTCTGCCCTATTAGCATATACACAGCCCTGAGTGAGAAGCTGCGGTCCACCATTACTGTTCTCCTGCTGTAGCTGCTGGAGGCACAATGTCAGCACCAAAGAGCCATTAAAAGTGTTGTGTGTTGGGATGCACCAATTAACATTGGAGTCTCCATAGACCGCTGAGGACACAGTGGTTACATTTAATTATTCAAAGGAAATGTCCAGGACTAAACAAAAAATGGAAAAGTCCTATAATTTGTGCTAACATTATACATCGGACTTGACTCTCTCACAAACGATGGTCATCTCAGAGCTGGAGTTGTGCAAATATTGCTTCTGAAAGAGGGATCGATACCAACACTTTGTGCGCAAAAGTCCAGATGCCAGACAAAGTAACCATCACGTGCCTTATTTTGTTTTTCCAAAAGAGTTTTTTGGCTCTCTGTAAGGCTAATGCTGCTATAGCATTACCATTGCCTCTGCCTGTATATTTCTGCCTGTTTTCATTAGAGCTGCCTTTACGTGCTATACGTAATGTGTGAAAATTGTGTTTGGAAGCGACATGTGAGGTCAGTAACACGGTCACTGTAACACCACTATTCCACAAACATGCACTTTTAAAGCTACAACACTCTTCTGAAAAGGGAGCAAGGTTGCCACTCCCGCTGACATGAAAAGCAACCCGTAGGAAAACCACATTTGAAGGGAGGGGGAGAACCAGTTAATTTTCATTTAAAGGGAACATACACATAAATAGAGCATTTTGGCTCATACCCTAAAAGTGAAAATTTGAAAAAGGTATAAAAAATTATTTGTGGGATATTTTGAGATAAAACTTTGCATACACACTCAAGGGACACCAGAGAACAATTTAAAATATCTTATCAATGCATTCTATGGCACCTTTAAACACTTCAGGTATGACGGAGAAAAGTTTAGGCTTATTTGTTTTTTTAGTTCCTGACACCTTTAAGACTTACAGGGAGCTGCCTTCAAACATCCAACCAGAAACAATATGTATTACAGTAAGGGCCGTTTCATAGTCAACGCATCTGTACGCATACGCGTCCCTGAGGCTACGCATCATTACGCTTCGGCCGCCATTATGCGTCGGTGCGTAGCCAAATGTGTTGTCCTAGTTTTTGATACGCGACGCGCCGATGCACGCAATACTATGCATTGTCGGTGGGGGCGACATTGCAAGTATTGTACATTAATTCAAGTATATTGTGTTTACAGAAGAAGAAAGTTTGAATACAACGGCGGGCGAAGAGGAAAAATTATGCGAACTTATACGTATTCATCCACATTTAATCTCTGCGTTGCCTTTGTTGCCGCCGATGTAAAATCAGCAACAGAATACACTCCTCTTCAGTTGCCATTGTGATCTGAATATCACGCGACCCGACTCTGTTTAGACTATGAAAGGGAGCGCGTCACTCGCGTCCTTCGCGTTGCTTGCTCGCGTTTCTCGCGTTGACTATGTAACGGCCCTAAATGCAAACAAGTGAGGTATGTTTCCATTTAAACTATTTCCCTATGATAAACTGAACTCAGAAAGAGAGGGGAAGCCTGTCTTAGACACTTCGGTAACCGTGTACCCTCACTTCTGTTCGCTAGGTGACATAAATTAAATGTTCACAATTGTAATACATACCTGTTCCAGCAGAGAGCGTGCTTCCTCCGACACAAACTCAGGGACGTTCAGGGATGAGTGTCTTCCAATGCCAGCAGGATGACACTGATATAGAGACTAAACGCACACACACCAAATTGTACACAAACAACAAATTTGAGTCCTTCAACATTTAAGTATTTTGTATTTAAGCAGAGATACATAGAAAACACAAAACCCCTTCACTATAATTTGTCACACTTAAATCAGTATATATATATATATATATATATATATATATATTTGAAAATGATTCACTAGGGATAGCACATCTGTTGATGAAATAATCTCACCTTTCCGACTATGAGCTCAAATAAAAGGGCTCCCAAACTCCACCAATCACACGCTAATGTCTCTTCGCAGATTCCGCCCACTTCTAAATGACAGAGAGAGAAAAAATTTTTATGGAAAAATCATAGTAAAGATGATCATGATCCACACTCACTTTACGTTTTAATTTACGTTCATCACTGGTCACGAAGGTAAAATAAAATTTAAAAAGAAGACTCATCAGTGCGGATCATGCTCTCCTGTAACTAATGCCATCTTTAAGATGTACTGATTGACACAGCAAAATAAAAAGATCAAGTGACAGGAGAAAGTGCTGCAAACGGCGCTGTCGAATAGTTTCAAATCATTAAACAGGTTTGTGTTGCCTGACTTTGATTATGTGTATTTCCAGCACAGTTCGCAGTGCAGGCTGCAATATTAAAAGTAAAATTAAATTTTTTTATGTCTCTCAGAAATGCACATTTAACAGTAGCTCGAGTTGACAGTAGTAGTAGCTTGCGTTAGGATGCAGATGGAAACTTATGTTCATTAACAAAAACAGCAACATCTGTAAAAATTATAACAACCTCAATTTTAAATGGTTAAATTGAATTATTCAAAGAAAAAAAAAAATCTCAAATTTTTGCCAAAACACCTCGTTTCATTTAGTGTTACTGCAGTAAATACATGGTAAATGATGGTGCTTTGTAAATTTAAAAGCCTTCTGATCAACAGTATACCGCAATAATTCTCATTATTGAAGCTCTACTTCAAATATAATCCGTTTTATTTATTATAATAACTTATTATAAAGAATGGCCATTTCCCCATTTGATATATACTCAATACTGTTTGGTTACTTATATTTGCTGTTTCTCTTAGTTGATTGGTTCCAGTCAGCTCTGTTTTGTTTGTCAGATTCTGACAAATTTCTCTCTTGCCCTGGCGTGTGCTTTTCCCCCTTGATCTAGATTTAGTTAGGTTTCTTTATTGTTGCAAGCTAAATGCCAACTGCATTAAAATAGACTATTGAATCTGCATCTCTCTTCCTGCACCCTCCCCAACAATTGTGAATCCAGGCAAAATCTGCCTGTACTGTTAAGAAAGACCCTGAAACTTTTATTCTTTCCTCTTTGAGTCAGAGTCAGTGAATAGTGAGCTAAAAAAAGAAAATACAGTGCATTTAATGAAAGCACAAATACAGGACAAGACTGTGCCTATAAGATTAAGACAAGCTGACCTGGTGCACAGTACATCTTAGAGAGGGCGATCGGGTCACATGACTCCTCTACATCACTCCAGCTACAAAAATAGGTGAGCTGCACACGACCTGAGAGAGAGAGAGAGAGAGAGAGAATAAATAAAGTTATTATGTAATGTGTGCTAGTCTCTCTTCAATTGTAATTTAAGACCCCATAAAATGATTGCATGAATGATAATGTCCCATTGTCCTCATTTGTAAGTAGCTTTGGATAAAAGCATCTGCTAAATGAATAAATGTAAAAGTTAATGTAAATATATACACACTCAATGAACCCAGTGGATTTGTTAGCAGTACTAGGTAATTACATAAAAATTGTAGTCTGTTACTGATAACAGATTACACAATGAAAGCTGTTGTTAGTGATCTAGGTCATTTGTTTTTATATCAACATCACAAAATGCATTAAACATTACATCACAACAGGGTTTTCCAAATTGAGCTTTAATGCAAGAGCTGCATTGGGACTGTGAGTTAATAAAAAAATCAAATAAATTAAATGTGAGGTGGCAGTTCCCCCTGAACAGCAGCCAATCAAAACTATTTGTCTTATTTTTTGTCCATGGGTGTTCTTGCTTATTAATAAATGTTCACCTTTTGACTATGATTGTAAATTCTAATAATTTTGTGTGTGATTTAGAATTTTCAACCCATTTTAAGCCACTAATGAAGTTATTTTTAAACAATAGTGGAGTTAAATCAATCAATCAAGCATGTGTTCTGTCCAACATTTAACCAGGCTGGTTTGCCAAATAACCCAACTAGCTACTAACCTAACTAGCACTAGCCTGTAAATTTAAAATTGATATAAACTATTAGGAGTATTCTTCTAACACATAAATGCCATTCTCAAAAGCCAATATGAAGTAACAGGTCTTTTGAATAGTGTAATGAAGCAAGATTGATTGATTCACCTGCGTGGTTTAGCAGTATGTTGCTGGGGTTCAGGTCCCGGCATATAATGCCCTCCTGATGCAGAGCATCCAGAGCCATAACCATGTCAGCAGCCCAGTTCCTCACTAGAGCCTCTGGGATGCGTGTGTCTAATGAAACTGCGGCCAACTTATCAAGCTCTTGAAACAACCTGGACACTTCCTCATCCCCCTGTTCTCCTAAAGTACCTTTGGACCTCAAGCCCACTTCTCCATGCTGAACAAAGTCCATCTGAGTTCCAGGAACAGCTGCGTCCAGTGTGCCAGAGAGCTCAGGGGAAGACCGAGTCAATGAGTCTGTTCTAAAAGATGTGTTTGATGGTCTGTGTAGAAGAGGAGAAGTGGCAACATCAACGGACTGGTCCAACTCCTCTTTCTCTCCTCTCTGTAGAACATCCGGCCTGCCAAATGTAGGAGAGGATTTGGCCACTGCAGCAAAAGCGATGTCTTGAGTGATAAGCTCTTTATCTTGAGTGTCCACTGTGCCATCTTCAAGCACTGGCAGATTGACCAACAAATCAGGCGGTTGTCCCTCAACAGCACAGCTGACAGTGGCATCCTCCAGTACAGCCTCTTTAAAGGAAATCACCGGCACCAGATCGTTCGAGCATTGATCACTATCAGATGTCCAGACATCCGACACTTCCTGTATCGTCTCCACTGGCTCCTCTGTGAGCTCTGAACCTTCATCTGAGGGTACAATCGATGGCTTGCAGGCTTCTCTCCTGTCACTGTGGAAGAGCTCCATTGGCGGTGATTGGTCCGGATGGTCCTCAAAGCCGGCTAGTTGCTCTTCCTCAGTGAACAAGCACAGCTCCTGCATCGATATCGGAGAGCACAGACTATCAGTGCTCAACACGGAGCATGTATGTTTCTGTGTTAACAGGGGAGCGAGTGAGCTGCGGTCCTCATCTGGATCCAGCTTCTCCTGCTCATACTCATTGCACAGTGTCAAGTAGCTGTTGGTGCACTCCTCTTCAGAGGTGGCACCAGAGTCTGCCAGTTGGGGTGCTGAGGGATTCTCCCCGAGGCTTAGGGCTCGAGAATCCACACTGCTGGAACCGGTGTCTACAGGGTTCAGGGTTGAATGTACTGCTACAGAGTGAGCTTTCTGGATGAAAGGTATGTTGAAGCTTTCTTCTGGACTGTTCTCACGCAGATACTTGCAGATATGAGACCACAATTTACCACCTGAGGAGACAGAGGAAGCACTACTCAACATCCTGTTTACACGATTAGGCAAAAAAGCAAAAACAATGAAAACAACTCACCCTCAGCATACTGCAATAAAAGAAAGACGGAGTCCTCTGATATTATGTATTTCTCCAGTTGTACCATGTTAGGCACAGAATGAGGCAAAATAGTTTTCTTAACACGTCCACATGCACTGCTTTTCCTTAAACCCTGCACACACACAGAAGTCATATCAGTAAATAATCAGGGGTCCTGTATTTGTAGTTTATGCCTACACTTTACTGTAATGTTAAATCTTTACTGTAATGTTACTGTAATCTCTTATAACGTTGTCTCCCACATTTAATACAAAGTCCCAAATACAAAAGGAAATTGAATTGAATTTAGAAATTGTAATTTTAAGGGCAACAAAACTTTTATGACAGTTTGGTACAGAACAAGGCAGGGGATTTTACAACTATTACTATGCAAATAAAAATGAAACAGTCAATTTAAACTGAAGCACAGCATATCTGTGGCCCATGGCAGTTAAATTATAAGGTGTTATTTACTGTAAATGAACCACTTACTTTCAAAATAAATGTTTCCTGTGTTCTTCTATCCATCACCAAGAGAACCTGCACATGAATTACACAAACACAGGCATCAAACAATGTTTAACCACAAATACTTTCTTAGGAAAGTGTTGTACAATTCTGTGCTCTAACCATCCTTTCATCTAGGAATTTATGCAGTTTGACACTGAATCGGTTCACTGTTGATTCAGGTCAGTTCAATAACAGGTGTCAACGTTTCAAAATTTACCAAATTTGAAATGAAGATGCTTAATCAATAAAGCAGTTCTAAAATCCCTTCACACTGGTTTTTTTTGCGCTTATTTAGACAGGCTCGTGTAACCCCTCTACTTAAACCTACCCTTAACCCATCTTTTTTTTTTAACTACAGACCGACTTCCCTTCTTCATTATATTGTAAAAACACTTGAACGAGCTGTGTTCAACCGAATCTCTGCCTTTCTCACACAGAACAACCTCCTTGACAGCAAGTAATCTGGTTTCAGAAGTGGATATTCAACCGAGACTGCCTTGCTCTCACTTGTTGAAGACCTAAGACTGGCAAGAGCGGAATCCAAATCTTCAACAGTTATCTTTCTGGATATGTCTGCTGATTTTGACACGGTTAACCACTAGATCCTCCTGTCAACCCTTATGGCAAAGGGCATCTCAGGAACCGCACCCCAGGTCCTTCAAGGTGTCTTGGAGAGGTGAGGTGTCCAAGTCGCAACATCTTACTACCGGGGTGCCTCAGGGCTCAGTTCTTGGACCACTTTTCTTCTGTCTACATGGCATCACTAGGTTCAGTCATTCAGAAACATGGCTTTTTATATCACTGCAATGCTGATGACACTCAACTCTTCTCATTCTACTTCTCATTCCATCCTGATGATCGAACGATAGCTGCTCGCATCTCAGCTTGTCTAACAGACATTTCTTGCTGGATGAAGGACCATTACATTCAATTTAACCTTGCCAAGACAGAACTGCTTGTGGTTCGAGCAAACCCATCGTTCCATCCTAATTTCACCACCCAGTTAGGCACATAATCCATAACTCCTTCAAAAACAACCAGAAACCTTGTAGTTATGATTGATGATCAGATAACATTCTCAGACCACATGAATAAAACTGTCCGGTCCTGCAGATTTGCTTTATTCAACATCAAGAAGATCAGGCCTTTCTTTAGGAACATGCTTCACAAGAGATGAGATGGGAGCAATAAATAATGGCTTGGCTTTCATTTTAATGAACTATTCCTTTAAAAATTTCCATAATATTTTGTGTTGTATACAGTAAATATCATAATGCAGTTTTAATATTGAAACATAATATTGTACCTTATCAATAATGCCCAGCACTCTGTAATGCATTAGCTCATCAGAATGAGTCTGCTCAGTCCACAAGCCACCACAGCACTGCGAGCCCAATGCCTGAAGACACACCCAACAATGACAAAACAAAAAAAAACAGATGTAAACAACACATAGTCCAGGCAATATGACTAATAGGCTAATGTAAATGTTTAAGAGCCACATTCATAAAATGTGTTCACTCACTTGGTTCACTTTTACATCAGTTACATTTTACATTTTATCAGTTCAAAGTAACTATAAAAATGGGCATTTTGTAAATGAGGCCTCATGTTTGATTGTGAAGGTGAAAGATCACACACACACACACACACACACACACACTGACCCTGCTCTGAGTGGAGCTCTGACCCATGCTGTCTTTGAGCTGTTCAGAAATGAGCTCGGCACGCATCAGATATTCAGCTGTCTTCCTCTTCACAGCCTCCCTTCTGCTGGGACTTACCTCTCCTGAAATATATTCAACACATACACTCGCAATAAACGTCCACTCCAAAAAGTGAGTTTGGTTTATTTGCTTAGTATTAAAAATATGTGCAACTTCACAAGTTTAACATTTGGAGAGAATGAATCACTACAAATGATGATGTATAACATAACAAATATAACATAAAATGACAATTTATCCATAGTGGATTGTTACATATTCTAATTAAGCTGATGCTAAAGTGCCCCTTTTAAGCTTTTTCCTACAGTTTATATATATATAGTCTGTCTGTAATATAGCTGTTTGTGAATGTAAAAGGTCTACGATCTCCTAAAAGAAAGAACTGATTCTGAGCTGTTTGAAATGAGTCATCAGTGATTGAGAAGCCCACGAACATGTACATGTATTGTTTGGGTAAGTGTTTATTATTCAGCTGCTGTTACTGATGAGCTGTATACACCGTCCATGTTTTCTGTAATAAGAAAGCCTCCAGGGCTCAAATTCAGATAGTTTTGGCTGTAAACAAAATACTGTGAACTGTGAACAACTGGGTATAGTGGCAAATTTCTGCCAATAGAACTCACAGTATATCAAATTTTTGGTAGAAACCTAGGTGTGTTAAACTGTTTTCTCTTAATTGTGGTCAAGAGAAACATGCTTAGATGACTTTCTGCTAGAACCCTGGAATAACCGAGCACATGAAGCCAGTTCTGCATGTTGAAATAAAGTGTTATGCATTCAATTATATACCTTGCACACCCTGCAGCAGAAGATCTACACCTCTACGGTAGTAGGAAAATGCCACTGCAAAGTCCTGCTCCACTTCTTTCTGGACAGCTAGAGCGATCTGCTCACTGGCCTCTTCCAGGTAGTCCTTCTTCTCGGAGTAGTTCCTGAGGCTGGAGGTGAAGCTCAAAGCCCCTCCACTGCTATGGCTGGACTCTACTCCCAGCTGGCTTTGGGACGTCACTCGCTGCTGGATAGGAGATGAGTTGCTTTTTGTTGTTGTGTGCCTGATGCTGCCTGATGCCATTCCATCATCCACTGCAGCCAGAGTGTCTCCGTCAACCTCCAGAGAATTCAGCTCACTGTCACTGCTGCCACCTGTCATCAACGACACAAATCTAGCATGAATTCAGAACAGCTGACTTCCTGTTGGGCAGAGCTAATCACTCATTTTGAAAGTTGTATGGCTTTACAACAACAATATATTTGAGTCTGGTGAGTGTAGGACAATCCTGCTTCTGTAGAGCCATATTCCAGCAGAGTTTAGCCACAGTTCATCACAACTGAACCAGCTTTGGTCTTCAAGATCACTCAAATCTTCCGGCAAGTGTGTTGAAACTAACTGGAGTTAAACTCTGTTGGAAAGTGGCCCTCAAGCAGCAGGGTTGTATAGCTGACCCCCTCCCAACTTTAGTTAAAATGGGGCACTACAGAGTCCACTTACACAGCATGTCCAGCATGTCTGCTGTGTGCCCCTGGATTTCATATCATTTTAAGCATACAAAGAGCCTTAAAAATACACAAAGAAAAGTATTCGAAGAAGGATGTATTAACATTTAGGATATAGAATGTTTTGCAATTGTATATCATCCATGTCTTGAAATTAGCCTTACACAGTTTGAAACGATTTTGTTGAATATAAAAAGACTATTTAAAAGCCTGTTGTATGTCTCAGTGCTATGTCATATGATAGCACTAAGACATGTGATGTCCATGTGATAAACCTCAAGATTACTCTAAATCACTGAACGAACTGAGAAGATACGAGACACTTCTTGTTTCCTCTTTTTTCCAATAATGTATTTCCTCGCAGTGGCGAAACCATTTTTAATAACAAAAATCTATTTGAAATTAATCATATTCAATGTCAATGCCAAGATGTTGAAGAAGTTACAATTATTCATTTTGTAGATGCATTTATCCAAAGCGACTTACAACTGAGGAATACAAGTGATTAATCATAAAGAAGCTAAATGAAGGAAGTGCTCGTAGTGAAAAGTTTCAGGCATTGTTCAGAGAAGTACAAACTAGACAGGGAGAGATTAAGAAGAAAAAGCAAAGGGTTCTTTTAGGATGAAGTCAAATGATGACAAAAGACACAAATTTTCAGGTGTCAATAAAAATGTTAATGGTATTAGTCCTGAAATTTTGGCATCATGACAAGATAATTCACACATTCATAATAATATAATAATTCAAACTCTCACTTACGCTCATGTTCACATGGGTTGCCCACTGTCAAATCATCCACAACACTGATATCTTTAGAAGCTACGGAAAGGCAACAGAAAAAATACCAAATTAAATAGCTTTTTGTACAGTTATTAATGCATTTTGAAATAACATAATCATGAGTGATCATATTATTCACTAGTGTGTGTCAAATTATGCAAATCACTAGCACAGCAACACATACTATATTGTTATGCTATAATGCTTAATTACAACAATTTGAAATTAATAACAATACATTTACTTAAATCCAAAATCATAAGTTTTGATTTAAAAACACTATTAAGTATTTTTGGGAATACAAAAATTAACTTTATTGGATGTGGGCCATTTTTTAAGTGTGACTTTAATTTAACAAACTGAGTTTGACACTTTACGGATGATCTTACCTTCAGAGCTGCTATCTAAGAGACTGTCGGCTAAGAAATCAGAGAAGGGCTCGGCTGGGCCGATGAGCTCAGAGCTGTCTTGCACCTCACCACCCTAAAACACACACAAGCCGCTTGAGGTTACAATGTTTACTTCCTGTGAGATGGGGAGGAAGTGATTAACAAAGAGATTCAGGAAATCTTTGTTCATTCTGTCTGACAAAAAAACAGACAGAATCCTTTTTTTTTTTTTTTTTTTTACTGCAAAATAGTACAAATGGAAATGAGAAGATGTCTAATAAGAGAAAAATGAATATAGTTAATTGCTAGGGTGTTCTGGTTGCCAGGCCATTGCTAGGTTGTTGTAGACATACGAATCGTCTCATTAGATCTCTCCAGACCCTGTTTCTCATCTTTTGGATGCTCGACAGCTCTATGAACTGAAAACTGAAATCACCTGATCTGCTCATTACGTGCTAGTGGACACCCCAGTCAGCAAAAAAAAGCAGAGACAGGAAGTGCCTCATATCCTCCACACGCAGTGAATGATTTGGACCAAACTTGAGCTGTATGTTCGGTGAAGTAGGTTGATCGCACAGATTTGGCTATTGTTAGTCAAGCTCACAGCTCCACCAACTGGCAGCAGTGTATCACCCAAAGCAGGCTTAGAAACGGTCCTCGTATTTCCCTCGATCACCTGAAGCTTTGTCAGAGTAATGTTAAGACACAACTGACATAAAATTGCAAAGTGACAAGCTGCAAACAGCATCTCTCGTTCAAACTCTCTTTTAGCCGTAGGTCATCTCGTCATACACTGAATACCAAGCTATTTATTAGATTATGATCACCAGTTGATTGACTGCCCTTATTTGTAATAATATAATTAATATCTTATTTCAGGACAGTAGTTCACTGGCATATAAATTAAGCACCCAGTAAAAGTCAGTGGCAAAACCTTAAATAGTTGAATGGTTTTCCAAAAGTTATTATAAATTATTTCTTCATGTTCAGAAACAAAGTGTGAGTCTGACACCTCCTACATGAAAAAATTCATAATCAAATTACTAAGCAACCACTGAATGGATTAACACAAAATAGGCATCATTTTAAAGCTTTAAATTTCAGCTTTTTAAAGAATTATTGTGATCTGTTCTTAATATATTACTATTTTTAACCACTACCTTGAACAACACAAGACAGGTGTCATATTTGAAAGCTTAGAGCCAGAGCTTTACAATTCATCATGTAGCCACTTCGATTAACTCTAGTGCAGAGTTATTTGCGGATTAACAGAAAACTATTTAAAAATCCACATCGCTCTATACACCATACCCCATAATTACAAACAAAACCAGACTAGTGATAACTTAGCAATTTTTTTTACGAAGAAAAAACTGACCATGCCATGAGGTCAGAAAGACTAACCCCTAACTGCAGGACTTTTATATGAGAGTTGCATAGGCTCACATCACATTTTATTATAAGGCTACATTCAGAAATAATGTGCTAAAATGGCAGTAAATTAAAATGTTTACATTATAAAACAGCATATATTTACACACACACACACACACACACATATATATGTAGCCTATACAAATACTACATATGATAAACACAGTAATTAGTTTCCTTTTCTCCACACCAAATCCCTCCAAAAATATGTTGTGTCTGTGTCATGAGGCACCAGCGCGATACGGTCATAGTTATACAAATACACAGAAAAATGGTCAAGATTCGCTAAATAAATAAAACTGTAAACCTTTTTAAAAATAAAGAACATTATTTTCTGCTGTCTCGTTTTCCTTTCTGTGAATTTTGGATCGCGTCACAACAATAAAACGAAACTCAGCCATTTTATTCTTTCGTTTTGTTGATCGCTCAATGATTTAAATGAAATACATTGTGTAGGCCAATATAGGCTATTCCTTTATATGTACACCTATAGTTTTATTCTGTTTTCTCCGTTCACAAACGCTGCAGGGCGCATGATCTGTTGAATACATTATTCCTGATTGGTTGACAGCAAATTTCAAATATTAAATGGAACAATGCATTAACGTTATTAACCGGTTAATGGCCATTTAAAATTTTTGATTTGAACACTTGATTTAGTTTCTGCTTCTGGTTCGGTTCCTGTCAGAATTTTCTTCGTTTCCAATTTTTGTTTTCGTTCCATTGAACCGGTTCAGAGGCCTGCTTCTAACACTAGCTTTCTCTATTCTTTTGATAGACATTTTTGATAAAAAAAAAAAAAAAACACCCTGTAACAGTAATACTAATACTATCTACATATATATATATATATATATATATAAACTAATAAAAACACGTAAATGTAATGTGTGATGTACAGAGGGTGTCCTGTTACTTATGAAACAATGTTTCTTATTGGAATTCATCAAATTGAAGGCCTGTATTTAAAAATGCATATCACTGATTGACAGATGAATAAATGCAAATATCACTGAAAACAACCTGGCAGCTCTGATAGCTATCCCAGTTCATATACGTACCTTAAAGAAATCCTGCATGTACTGGCTGCCATACAGAGCAGGAATATTAGCACTGAACTGCAACAAATCCTCAGAGCACTGCCTTCTCTTTTCAATCACAGACTCATCAAAACGACCTTCAAACACAAACACACACCTTAAGATAGAAGTAACATAATCTGAACAAACAACACTCTCAGGATTACATTTTCATGCATCTATTTTTATTAAAAATTTCCCATGCCGTAAATATCCTGGCATAGCAGATAATGTATTTCTTGGCCTGCAATATTTCACTGGATAAATAAATTATATTTTTCAGAAACACATTATAGCACGTTGGATATATCAGAGAAAACCTTATCTATGTTACCTTGGTGATATCTAAATGAGCAAAATATGCAACAACAATATTCAGTTCACCTCAATTACATCAACAAACATGAAGAACAGTACAGATCAATAAACTGCACATGTAGTAAATATTCAACACTGGTCCGACAAGGAAAGTGACAGTTCTGTAATTACTTTAACTACATTTTATTTTTTTAATTCATACTAACAATACAAATACTAAAACTGTGTAACTGGTTTTAACTAAAAACCTACCTTTTTCTCAAGTTCTGTCATCACCAATAGAGTTCAATGACCACAGCTAGCTAACGATAGTTTTAGGAAATGCACCCCAGAATAAATACACAATTTTAAGAGAAAAAAACCCAGCACACTCGGTCTCAATCACACACACACTTACCAAAGACTTTAGCTTTTGCGAAGGGAGGGAAGAGCTCTGACTGCCCATAGAGGTTTCTGTGTATCTGCCAAAGGTTTTGATGAAGCTTTTTGAAATCACTATACCTTTTCCACACTGTGATCTAGTGAGAGGGAATCAGACAAATAAAGACCTGTGATGAATGCCTGGTAATATCTCAACAATTTGACACAAAATTTTGCTATGCTTTGCAGTTTTCCAAACATTGTTATTTTACATAAGTCTAAATGAAACGACATTTGCATTACATTTTACTTCTGCAATATGCCAAAGTTGAGTCAAAAAAGACTCAACAAGATAAAAAAACAGCATTTTTCATTCAATTACTGCTGTAATCCTCATTACATTAACAGATAGCATAACATAACATATCATATATCATTGCTCTTTTGTTGTTTTTGATTGCTTCCATTGTCCTCATTTGTGAGTCGCTTTGGATAAAAGCGTCTGCTAAATGAATAAATGTAAATGTAACATGCATCTAATTACTACAATCACCTAAAGGATTATTAGGAAAACCATACTAATACTGTGTTTGACCCCCTTTCACTTTAAGAACTGCCTTAATTCTACGTGGCATTGATTCAACAAGGTGCTGAAAGCATTCATTAGAGGTTTTGGCTCCATCGTCTACAACAACAGCATAAAATAATGCTTCAACAGCTATTTGGACATTGGTCAACATCAACCAATGCTGAGTGCAGACTTAATGACAACACATTTACATATATGTTGTTTCAGTGACAGGTCAAGTTATTACATTGTGATGAAACATTCTGACAATATTTTACATTTACTCATTTAGCCGACACTTTTATCCAAAGCGACTTACTTATGAGGTTAACAGAATCAATCCAAACCAACAAAAGAGCAATAATATGTGTTGTGTCAGTCTCGGTTAGCCTAACCTTTAAAGCCTGTGGAATAATGTGCACTGATGAACCATTCACAGTTAGAATAAAGACATTTATGATTAATGTAATTAATTTAATTTTGTTTTATTTATTTTGAAGAGTGAATTTGTTTATAATTCTCACCTCCTGAATGTCCTCGGGGTTCTTGCGTGAAATAATCTGTGGAGAAACAGAATAATATTTAATATATAACTACTACATAGGCAAATGTCCTCGGTCTACATTATGAACAAAAATTCTGGTTTAGTCAGCTCTTTATTACGTGTATGTATGAGAGAAAAATAAGGAAGAGAATACAAAAACTGAAACGAAGAGCACCATCTAAAACACCATTATTATTAACACATTTACTGAATTGACATTACGTCTGTGTAAGATTCAGACGCATTTGAACTGATATTTCTGTTGACAGGTGTCAATCAAAGATTGAAGACTTAATACATAAGAGCGTTTTCCTCAAAGAGAGAAAAATAATAACAGGATTATGGATATGATGTAACACATCTGACTGTGACCGGTTCAGATTTACTTGCCATCAACAAACACAGCCCAAAACATGCATGTCATCACAGATGTAACCAAATCATTGATCAAATCATCCACTCTGATGTTTTATTAGTTTGTGTTAGTGTTCCTGATGAACATTAGCATTAGCACATGTACTCTACACCCCGGTGAAATGCCGTTATTCTCACCCTGGCCGTCACTTTATACACCGTGTAGCCTTTCTTGTGTGTCGTGGGGTCGGTGACCGTGTAGAATCGCACAATCTCGTCTTTGTTTCTCGCCGAGATCATCCTGAGACACGCATCGCCATAGCAGGACACTTAGCCTTACAATAGACAACAGTGCTACAGATCAGCTCATGAATAACCATCAGGCCGTGCTGACGCTGCATGCTAACCTTCCGGGGAGCGTCTTGACATTTAAAGGGACAGTTCATCTAAAATTAAACGGATCACATGATGTTGCCAAAAAAGATTTTTGTGTGTGTGTGTGTATTTGGTGTAATGAAATGGGTTTATTTAACATAAAAAACACATTATTTTCCAAATATTATTGTTTCTCCTCTATGCCCCGCCTTTCTGAAACTTGTAGATTTTTAACTAAGCTCATCGGTCTGAAGAGTGGGGTGCTCTGATTGGCCAGCTATCCAGTGCGTTTTGATTGGCCGAATACCTCAATTTAAATTCACGCCTTGCACACTTCAGTGCACTTTGAATGGAACATTCGCTTCAACCTGGAATCATGGTGGAATATCCTGTGATGTCCACTTCGCAAGGAACTTACTGTGCGTTTGAGTAGAACAAACATCTTGAGCGAAGAGAATCAAAATGTGCAGAGCAGGGAGGCGCTAAGACTGGAATTGAGAACCGCTGACATATACTGTCTTTTTACACATTGCGTTGCATCGTGCTGTGTAAACATGTCTGCATTTGTTATCGGAGAAACGACAAACAACAAACGCTACTCTACACTGCGCAGAACTCGTGTTTGAATCATCAGTGGCAAATCCTTTAAACATGTAAACATACTTACAGACTGCGAGTCAGAACAGCTGGAATTGTAGTCTTCTCTTCCAGGATCAGGAAACAGTCCTCCATAAAATGCACTGCACTGCACACATCTGAATATTTGGTTTTTCCTTAACCACTGATTTCCAGTTAGTTGGTAGGCCAAACAAAGAAGTTTCGCTTTCACAAGAAAACACACAGGATCTCCAGGACATGGTGCTAGCGAAAAAAAAAAGTTACGCCTTCTTTCTTTGCATGAACATTTGGGTGGTGTTATGCAGATCTTCCCACATCGTGATGTAGACATGCGGGGACATGTTTAAATGTGCTGTTTCAAGGGGTGTGGTTAAGTTCTATACAGAAAATCTCTTTGGATTTCAGACTTTAGTCTTTGCAACTTTAAGGGTCTTATCAATACACGAACAGCTTGTAACACTCCAAAGAGAAAGGAAAAGTTTGAATCCCAGCATATGACCCCTTTAAAATGTAATGATTTTCTAACCCTCATATCGTTTCAAGCCCATTTAACCAACGTTGGTTAATCTTCCAAATACGAATACAAACGGAGATATTCTTAATTTACCCTGGGTTCTGTCCCTCCATTGAAAGTGATCTGTGATCACATGACTCCTGAAATAGTTTTTTTTTTATTGAATGCTTTGAACATTAACACAGAAAAGCATTCATGACTGGGAGATTTGCAAATAATGACATCTTAATTTTCGTTCACACTCTGTGCATCATAAAACAAAATTAATTAATAATAAAAACACTGAAGAAAAAATAAATAAATATAAAGACAACATTTTTTTGCTTTGGGACATTTTATCCCTCTTAGCGTCTCCAAATACATTTTAAATTCCTCTTTAAACACCACTAATCGTGGGGGAGTTTTGAAAAATTTACATTTATGAATGTAAAATTTCAGCGAAAGCAACAAATGATTTATTACATAAGTTATCTTTGAGAGGATCAGTCTTACAGGTAATCTTCAGTCTATCCAACAGAATGTATTAATGTTTGTACCAAATTACACTGAAAAAACAGCTGTTCAACTGTTCCTATCTCCAAATTGCATAACTGGCATAGAGTGTCCCACATTAAGTCTTACTCTTCAAAATTATTTTGCATGATAAATGTGATTCATCATTTTAAAATACACCTCTTTACGTTTAGGGTTGACAGTAAAGGTTAGAAAATTAGTTCTAATTTCAGATACTCTTTTCCTGTCATAATAACAAAATACATAAGATCTATTTACTGGTCCTGGAAATCAATGTTGTAAGACAATTCCTCAAAAATAATTTTTTATCTGCAAAGTTAACATTTCAAGTTAACAATGGTTGAATATTTTACTTCTTCCTTAACTAATTTAATAATCTGCATTGATATATTCTTAATTATTTTATCATACATTTTAGAAAAGCAACTGACATATTTACCATAAAAATAATCATAGTTTTTTGAGAGAGAGATGCAAAATTAGTTATGGTCCAGTGATGTTGAATTCCTACCTCTATAGTAAGTGTGAAGCTTGTCAGGTTTGGTATTTTTCTGAAAACAAAGATTTTGAATTTATTATTAAATTTTTGTAATGTTTTGGGAAGTTTTTTATTCGCAAGTCCAGATGGTTTAAATCTAAACTCAGTCCAAAATTGGTTAAGAACAGAAAGTCCTTAAGCTGACTTCTCTCTTAGATTTGTATAATTTAATGTAAAAGACAATTTTGGATTGTTTAATTTTATATTATATTCTTCTTAAATTGCTTTGATGCATGTTTTCATCTTAGTGTTTTACATTTCATTTAATTTATACTTTTCTAAAGTGCTTTGAGGAGCAACTTGTAAAGGTGCTATATTTATTATTAGGCCTATTAATCAGATCAAAATCATGTTGTTAACATCTTAATGCTGTAGTCACATTCAGCAGATTAGAGAAATAATATAGTTTACATTTTGCAATAATATAAACTATCAAGTTTGAGATGTGGTAGACAACATGGATCTCCATTTCGCAACAATACACCATTCAATGTGATTAACTTAAGTGAGGATATTTATTTGTTTCATTGACAGGAAAGAAAACTAGCTAAGGCTGTAAGAGCTGTGTTATATTAAGATTATTTTTAAACAATGACATTTGCAAACATTGACTTTTTTTTTTTACAACAATAACACCAACAAACACCAAGCTTGATTAAAAAATAACAACTACTTTAGTGAAAAGCACATAAAATATGTTATTATTGTTGTATTAAACTTTGTTTAATCATTGTTTATTGCAATGCAACAAATTAATTTAAATAAATATTAACTGAAGGAAAGAGCAACAAGTTCCCCTGGGAGGTATGTATTTATGAGTTTGGAAGCTACAATTATGAAGTAATTTGGGCAAAATAATGGAAATGTTTCTTCTTTCTGACATGACTAATGAACCAAAGAACAAAAATAGATGAGCATAAATCAACATCTACGAATAACGTACAATCACACAGCCTTTGATTAAATCAGCTGCAAAAGAATACATCAAATTACAATTCCATTCTTTAATGCAATTTTTATCTTCAACAAATTTAATACATTTAGAATTACATCTCTTGATCATTAATGCAGTGATAGGGTGCCGTCAGAATAAGAGTGAATAAAAAACATAGCAATAATCCACACAACTCTAGTCTGATGTTTAATCTCTTGTAAAGAGAAAAACTAGCATGTTTGTAAGAAACAAACCATTCATTTGAGGCATTTGAATTTCCGTCACTTCTTGTCAGAATATCATAATCACTAATAATGCTTGTTCCAATGAAAAAGGATAACTTGTTGATTATTGTGATGTTTTTATCAGCTGTTTGGACTCTCCTTCTGATGGCACCCATTCACTGCAGAGGATCCAGAGAATCCATCGGTGAACAAGTCATGTGATGATACATCTCCAAACAACAACAACAACAACAACAACAACAAACTTATCTTGGAGAGCAGGTGAACTATAATCATATGGAATACATTATCTGTCAGTTGGTTCAAAAATCATTTTAATATTAATTAAATATGAATTAAGTAAATAATAATTGTAATTATATAAATTGATGCTATTAGGTCTATAGCCTAGCCTAGATATCTTTCAATACTTACAAATGGTTCAAAGGCACAAAATAATAGACGTGCATATGGGCAAATTTATGTCTCAATTTAACATAAACGTCAATAAAAGAATACACGAATTTACAACAGATGGCGCTATGCACATTTTACGCTATGCCCATTTTTGTCTATAGGTGGCGGTAATGCACCTTCGGTTTGCCAGCCGCCATTAAATCCAAAAGAATAAAACAAGAAGAAGCTTAAACCAAACAGATTGGCATTACAAAACATTTATTCAACACATAATTGTGATATGAGCAATGCTAGAATATGATGACATACGGATTCAGCGGCTAAGTCACAGATGGAGGAGCTGGAGTGAACACGCAGTCACCGAGAGCTCGAGTCCTGATCGGTCTATGATCCGTTGTCCTAGTAGATGGCGGTAATTCTCAATATGTGATTACGATCCGCCAATAAAAACGAAGAAGAAGAAGAAGCTTAACCTCGGCCAATCAGAACAAAGGACCTTTGACAGCGTGTTGATATCATGGGTTGATATTTTGTTAATGTAGCCCGTTAATGTTCATTCCCGTGATTACTGATAAATGATTTCGAGCAGCATGAGGACTCTGTTGTGGCTGAAGCGGCTAATGCCAGAAGGTGAGATTAGTTTATTTTAATCGGAGTGAGACACTGGTAAAGGAACACTATGCAGATCATCAAAACAATATGAAATGTGTAATACATGTTTCAGACAAATCTTCCCCTATATTAATATTGTGCAAAAACTCATCACAAAACCCTAATGGTTTCTCTCCTTTAACCGTCAGAAGCAAAGCATGCTGGGAACTAGAGATCTGCTTTAACTCATTGTGTGAATGTGTGTGTACATACATTCACATTTATATGGGAGTTTCTGTGAGCAATATATACACAATAAAGACTCAAAACATTCTAAATATTAGATTCATCTGTCTTCATTTCTAAATATATTTATATGTATCAATATATTGTCATATTGAGTCATATATTGTCAATCCATATATTGCTGTATATTGAAAAATATAAGCTGTAGTTTCCAGTATATGGAAGTGTATTATGTAATATGCCTTGTGACACATTTATTAATTTCACCTAAAAGTGACAATTTAGTCATTATTATCACCCTGATGTTGTTTTAATGCTGTATGACATTTTTTTCAGACCACAAAATGAATTTTTTTTTTATGTCCCACTTGTAGGCTTACTTATCTATATATTCACTGCAAATAGTGACTAGCTTCAGGTTTTATCACAGAATGATTACACACAACTTTTGGCATATTTTCTACAAGCTTACAATAGGGTATGATGAAAACCGAACTTTTACAACCCCACAGTCACACAGGCTCACAAACATAGATACAGTGGAGGCAGATATGTACATGATTAATGATGCAATGGTGTCTGTTGTAGTGCGGTGGACCATGTGGCAAAACAGATCCTGCTCAAACTCTTCCATCCATAAACATCTTATCTCCAAAATTACTGCCACGGGTCCGATTTCAGTGGCGGAGTACATGAGGGAGGCACTCACCAATCCAGTGGCGGTATGCATCATGTCACATTTACTTTTTGTAATGTGTATTATAGAGCTGTTAAACTTTTTTGTGTCCTTGCAAATTAGCGCTGGGTAAAAATACAGCTTTTCACATGAATCACAATCCTTATTTACATGACTAAATATTGGTTATTTAAATCCCAAGATCATTATTATTATTATTTTTTTTCACTTTTTGTTGATAAATGTAATTTCTTTGGTTGGGCTACTCGATTATGGCAAAAATCATAATAATTCTGGTCAGTATTGAAATCACAATTATGATGCACAGTTGATGGACAATATGATCAAATTTAACAAATGAGTAATTTTAGATATGAGTGAAGTTTCACAATTACCAATTTTGATTATTCAGAAAAAACTAATACTAGTCTAACAAATGTAAGTAATGGTTCCTCAAAACAACTATAGAAGGCAAATAAACTCATTAATACAATAAGAGCAAAAGACACTAATCACAAACAAAAAGGCTGAATAAATTCAATAGAACAAAGATATTTGTTCACATATTTTTTCAGTGCTCAATTTTTTTCACAGACAGTGGTTTTTAGGAAAGTTATAGCTTACAACAGAAACTGAATAAAGTCACATGGGGAACAGTGGTTCTCATTCACTAATAATTGCATAGATTATGAATATGCATGGGAGAGCTTCTCAAAAAAATGCAGCCTAATTCGCAGCACATGAATATGTTCTTAAAGGAATAGTTCTCCACAAAAATGAAATCCTGTAATTATTTACTCACCCTCTTGTCATTCCAAACCTGTATGCGTTTCTTTCTTATGTTGAACACAAAGGAAGAAATTGTGAAGAATGCTGGTAATCAAACAGTGTTGGCCCCCTTTGATTCACATAGTAATTTTTCCCTACTATGGAAGTTAAAGGGGGCCAACTTTACCCCAACCTTATACAGGTTTGAAACGACATGAGGGTGAGTAGACCAACTTTGATTTTTGAGGTGAACTATTCCTTTAACCTTGTTCCAGTGTTTGAAAATTTGGATTATTCTTAATGAGCAGCCGCAAACCCGAGGTTAGTCATTTGCATAATCGCCCAAACCATCTCCATGTATAAGGGCTTTTCACACAACCTTTCCTTTGCAGCATTTTCCCACTCTCTGCATGTGACATATTTTGTTTTCAAATGACTGAATTTTTTTGTCTTTAAGAATATCAGTATTACATAATTTCATAGCTTATTAACAGGTTATCAAATAGAGCAATATTTTATCTGTAGCATAGGTAATGTTAAAATAGGCCTTTAATAAACAATAAGTGGTAAAAACAATATGAGCATTCTAAGATGGAAAGATCAAAAATGACTAATTTTTTTTTTAGAAGCTGCAAAGTTTGTTTTGTACTCTTTTGCCTTTTAATTCATATGGATTATATGGATGCCTATTCATTCATGCAAACATGTACCCATCCACCCCTCAACTTGTAGACATTATAAGAGGTAGTTAGAGAGCAAGCGCTCATCCACCAAACACCGAAGTGCTGTTGTTTGCCTTTTTAGGGATATTACGTGAAAAATGACATGCTTGGAGCAGGTGGTGATTTTATTACGTCACCAGAGATCAGTCAAATATTCGGAGAGGTAAGCATGGTTTTGAATAACATTATGACTGATACATACAGCCATATGAAATATTGTATTATTTAATGGCAGTTATATATGGTCTTCCACAGCTGTTGGGTGTCTGGTGTGTCAGTGAGTGGATGGCGGCTGGGAAATCCAACATGTTCCAGTTAGTGGAGCTCGGACCTGGTAGAGGATCTTTGGCCAGTGACATCCTGAGGGTAAACACTCCAATGAATAATTCATTTAAATTCATTTATTAATTTTAGTTTAAACACTCAATCTCCTGTTAGATTGTAATTGTCTGGTAAAGGAAGGCGATACTAAAATGTACTAATATTGGCACCTTTGGAAAATATGAGCAAAACAGACTGTGGAAAAATCTATCATCTTGGTCTTTCATTTTATTTTCACTACTTTTATTCAAAGTGAAATTGTGTGTCACTGAAGCTTAAATGGATAGTTCACCCTCATGTCGCTCAAGATATTTCTGATGAAATCCGAGAGCTCTCTGTCCCTCAGCCAACTAGCCTAGAGCGCCATCTTCTGTTAAAGACTAAGATCAGAATCGATTCCAGAGAGAACCGCAAGATGATCTCAGAATCGCGATGTGTCAATTTATTGTCCCAATTGGGAATTGTTGCCACTATATAACCATTCTCTCAGCGACTTGGGAAATAAGTCATATCAGATATGTATTTCTGTTATAGAAATACATTATAGTAAATGGCGATCCATGATGTGTGAGATGATAATATAGAATTAAATAAACACACACACACACACTAAAAACGTGTGAGAGCAGGTGAGTCAGACTAAACTCTTGGGTGTGAAGCTGGATAGTCAGCTCTCTTGGGCTGATCAGATTGACCACATTGTGTCTAAAATGGCCAAAGGCATTGCTTTTTCCCGGAGATGTTCAGTATATTGTCCACCATCAGTTATGAAAACAGTTGTCCAATCTTTAGTTCTGTCACATCTGGGGTACTGCCCAGTAATTTGGTCCAGTGCTGCACAGGGACATCTGAAAAAATTACAAATTGTTCAGAACAGAGCCGCAAGAGTAGCCCTTGGTTGCTCTTTTCGCTCCAGTGTGGATAAAATGCATACCTGTTTGGGCTGGCTAAAGGTGGAGGACAAACTTAATATAAGTCTTCTCTGTTATATGCACAATGCTCTATTTAAAAGAAATCCAAAATCTTTTGTAGATAAATTGGTTTTTAGTGGGAATTGTCACAGACATGTTACGCGTCAGGTGAGCTCAGGTGTGTTAGTGGTTCCATCCGCAAGGTCCAATTGTATGACAAGAACAGTTTTAGTTAGATCGTCATCTGCTTGGAATAAATTGGACTTAAGAACAAGGCATATATCCAACATATGTAATTTTAAGAAGACTCTAAAACAGATTATTATTAATAGCATTACACCAATTAATTTGTGACTGTTATATAGGTACTGACATTTTCAAATGTTGTATGTGTGTGAAAGTGTATATGTGGATAAATGTATACATGTGGTTATGTTATATGTAAGTTATATGTATGTTATATTTGTGTATTTTTAATTGTACATACGTTTCAGCACATTTATGGGCCCCAGGAAGACTAGCAACCACATTGTGGAAGCTAATGGCGACCCAAATAAATAAATAAATAAACAAATAAACAAATAAACACACACACACACACACACACACATATATATAAATATTTATACAAATTAAACTTTCCTTGTCAAAGTAGTGTTTTATTATTTATACAGATTATTATATTACAGTTATTATATTTGCCAATAAAACAATAATATATATGTTGTGCGCAATATGTCATTGCCACTAGAGTCTCGCTGAAGTGAACTAGTCAAGTCTAGTCACCTTTATTTATATAGCGCTTTTAACAATACAGATTGTAAGAAAGCAACTGAACAACATTAAATAGGAAAATATTGTTACAAGCGCTTGGTGCATTAAGAAGATTTGTAAAGTTGCACGTCTCAGATCCAAAGAGATATTCTTTATCAAAGTTAAGACTCAGCCATGCCCCCCTAAAATGGCTCATTCAAACACCCCCCCCCCCCCCCCCCCACATCTCTATGTCACTATGTGGAAATATTTGTGTAATGCCGGCTAAATGTTCAAGCAAAGTAAGAAGGCGTGGTCTCAGTAACTTCCATACACTATTTTTGGAACCAAAAGCTAAGTTCATCCACTTATTTAACCTAAAACATACTCTGGTGTCACAAAACCTGCTTTCTGGAACACCCCCTGGACAGATAAATTAATTGTTTAAATCGTTACAATGTACAAACTGCAAAGACTTTTTATTTTTTCCACTGCAATTTTTTGCTTTTATGTACCAAAGGTGACAATCAATGAAGGGTGCTGTATAATATATTGCATATCCCCCAAAATGTGGTTGCTGTGCCGCTGTTTTCAGAAATACTACAGTACATGCAAACAACACTAAATAAATATAGGGTATAATATAATATAGATTATAATATAGATTACAAAAGCAATGCATTGTGTACTTGTGTGGGGATGTACACAATGTACACAAATGTGGGGATACGTTGAATTGTTATATAAACAAGTGTGTTCATATGTAACAGGTCTTCAGTCAGTTGAAAACTGTCCTGGGTGAGACGGATATCTCTGTTCATCTTGTGGAGGTCAGCCCAAAGTTGAGCCAGTTTCAGGCTGAATGTCTAACTGGAGGTAATACACAGTCCAGTGATGGTGATCAGCCTGTTTACCGCAGTGGCACCACACGTACAGGCCTGCCGATATACTGGTACCGCAGGATAGAGGACATCCCAAGAGGTACGGATGCATCAAACTGTCCTGTCATGTAATCGCACAAACTCTAGTTGATGGGGAAATTAAGCTAAAGTCTTCTGTCCTTTGCCAGGTTTTAGTGTCTTCCTTGCCCATGAGTTTTTTGATGCTTTACCAATTCATAAGTTTCAGGTACATCAAACTATTAACTTCAGTATTCACATTAAATATTGGAAAAAATCTTAGGATAAATTCATTTTAAATACCAATTTTCAATCATGAACATTAACATTGCCTTACAGGCCAAAATGATAATTTCTCTTTATTTTAGAAAACAGAAAAAGGCTGGCGGGAGGTGATGGTTGATATTGATCCTGAAAGTCCAGAGAAACTGAGATTTGTGGTTTCTCACAGCCCTACGCTGGCCTCCAGCGTCCTTATACAGGCGAGTTCCTCCGCTTTGGTTTTAAAAAGATTTATCTGTTTCATCATCTTGGGAAATCCTTTTTTTTCACTGACTGATCCCTGCAAATAATTATTTTTAGAAAGATGAAAACAGAAAGCATGTGGAAGTATGTCCAGAAGGTGGAGTCATTGTTCAGAAACTGGCCAATCGGATTGCAGAGGACGGAGGCGCAGCCTTGATTGTAGACTATGGACATGATGGAACAAAAACTGATACTTTCAGAGTAAGTGCCATAATAGTAATCTCTCTCAGGCTTTCTAATGCTTATTCCGTCCTCAACAGATTTGTTAATAAAATATATCTGTTTTATTTCCTATGGCTATTCTGTTTATTTTCAGTATACTATCATGCTATTTGATGAAAAATGAAGAAAAGAACAGCCGAGTCTCATTTACGCTAGTGAAGAAAGATCAGATTATTTTACTGGCTCTCTTTTCGATCTCATTCAGCAATAGCAGCAAGTACCGGTCCATCTCAAAAAATTAGAGTATCATGGAAAAGTTATTTATTTGTATTTAATTCAAAAAAGCTAACTTTCTTTTACTAACTTTCTTATATAAGTTCTAAAGACCTGCTGGAAAAGTAAATCAGCATCTCCATAAAGCTTGTCAGCAGATGGAAACATAAAGTGCTCCAAAATCTCCTGGTAGATGTCTGCATTGACTTGTGACTTGATAAAACACAATGGAGCAACACCAGCTGATGCCACGGCACCCAAATCATCTCTGACTTCAGAAACTTTGGATTCTGTGCCTCTCCAGTCTTCCTCCAGACTCCAGACCTTGATTTCCAAATGAAATGCTAAATTTACTTTCATCTGAAAAGAGGTCTGTGGAGCACTGAGCAACACTCCAGTTCTTTTTCTCCTTACCCCAGGTGAAATGCTTCTGATGTTGTTTCTGGTTCAGGAGTGGCTTGGTTCTATGAATGTGACCGATGTAGCCCTTTTCCTAAAGATGTCTGTGTGTTGTGACCCGTGATGTTCTGACTTCGGCTTCAGTCCACTCCTCGTGAAGCTCTTCCAAGTTCTTGAATCGGCTTTTCCTGACAATATTTCCAAGGCTGTGGTCATCCTTGTTGCTTGTGCACCTTTTCCTACCATACTTTTTCCTTCCAGTCAACTTTCTATGAATATATTTTGATACAGCACTCTGTGAACAGCAGCCCTTTCATCAAAGCCTTCTGTGGCTTACCCTCCTTGTGGAGGATGTTGATGATTGCCTTCTGGACAGCTGTCAAGTCAGTAGTCTTTCCCATAATTGTGGTTGAATGTTCTAAACTAGCGCAAGAGGTACCCAGTATTTATACTCAAAATTAATCAAACTAATCAAGCTCAAAATGGAATATTCTATTTTTTAAGCTGTAAGTCGTAACCATCAGAATTAAATAATAATAAAAAAAACCTTGAAATAATTCCGTTTGTGTGCAATGAATCTAGAATATAAGAAAGTTTTTAATTAAATTACAAAAAATAAAAACCTCTTCCATGATATTCTATTTTTTTTAGATGCACCTGGACTTAATGTTTACATATAAAAATTCATTTAAAATGTCAAATTCTCAGTAAATGCTCACAAAGCAAATCTTGTTCCAGTAAATCAGGAAGTCATGTTTTACTTCAGTGTTCAGAATCACACCGGTGAACTTAAAAATGTACGATATAAAAAGGGATGTACTCCCTGGAAAGTTCAGATCTATTGATGGAGTATACTGTGGATTAACATTAATTTTACAAATACTGGGCCCAAATCCATCCACTGATTCCAAATGAGACTGATCTGTTTTTCTGAAATCTGGGTCAGGCAGTCATCGTATTCTGTTGTTAAAAAGTTTGTTTCTGTGGCAGGGCTTTAAAGGCCATCAACTCCACAATGTCTTGGAGGCACCCGGCATGGCAGACATGACAGCAGATGTTGACTTCAGTTATCTGAGGAAAATGACAGGAAATGAGGTGACCTGCTTGGGACCCATCACACAAAGATCCTTCCTGAAGAACATGGGCATTGACTCACGCTTGCAGGTGAGAATGACAATACTAATGTCTGTGTGCTTCCTCCAAAAGCATTCTGGGCAAAGTTTTGAGTTAAAGCCCAGTGGAAAACATTTTAAATAATGAAAAATTAAAACAAGTTCATTGCCCCGCCATGGCAAAACTATCCAAGATATAAATAAATGTGTTTATAATTTAGCATCTACAGTGTCTTGGCCTGATGTTGACCAACTTTAATGAAGGTTTTATCAGGCCTTGCCCGAGGATTTTTAGAAACAAATCAGTATCTCTCAAAACTGAGTTACTATTCAGTGCTCATTGAGTTATCTGTGTATCTCATATCCTCTCATAACCAACAGTGTGAACAGTCATTATATTGTTATAATTTAAGTGATTTAGTTGAAAGGGATTAACAACCCAAGCTGAATTAAGTGTTTATCTGTAGTACATCGTCACTCAAATTGTTCTAGAATGAGATTTCTAGAGAGTTTTTGTATTTGTTGGTTCAGAAAACACATGCAGTCTCTGTACTATAACATTCCTGACCTGGGCTCCAATTACTAAATCCTAACACTATTAAGACTATGTGCTTGGTTTTTAAGCCAAGTTTACACACACCTAATCATGTTAAGGATAAATACTTTACATATTTGAAATAAAACTGTTGTTTGTATGCATATGTGTACCTATTTAACTATATATTGGGAACAGATTTGTACCCAGAAGTGAGTTAAAAAGCTTCCCAAAACCTAAAAAAAAAAAAACAGTGTGTTGTATCAGCTGACCCTTTACTTATCTCCCTGAAATACTTGGGGTTTAACCCTTTGTTTTTTTTAACTCTTGACATTTGCTTTGACATGTTCCGCTTTAGGTCCTCTTGAGGAACTGTCATGACCCCTCCACCAGAGCACAGCTCATCCACAGCTATGACATGCTTATTAACCCTGAGAAAATGGGACACAGGTTTCAGTTCTTCTCTGTGCTTAATCGAGGTCGGCTGTCTCAGTATAAAGGAATGCAGAAGAACACGGCACCATTGCCAGTGGCTGGCTTTGCTGAGCTGGACATCCAATGAAAACACAGTAAATGGACATAATGTAGCAGCATTCAGATGTTTAACTAGAAAACCAGATGTAATTCTGTGCTACAAATGTGCATTGGACTGTGCTGACTGTCTGGATTAGGTGAATTATATACGTACATTTTATTGTTTGATGGTCTCCACTCTCTTTTTTACAATAATAATAAAATAAAATAAAAAACAATTGATTTATATGTAGTTTTACTTTCCTTATTGAAACCCACTGTTTTTTGCCTTGTATTTTAATTGAGTGTTTTATCAGAGACCGGTCTGATACAGTGGTTCTCAGCTCTAGTCCTGGGAACCCACCACTTTGCGTTTCGAACACAATACTCTGAATCAGGTGTGTTAAATAAGGAAGGCAGTCATATAAAATGTTCCAAGGACCAGATCTGAGAACCACAGTATTAGACCTCTCTGAGGCAGTGAGAGGAGTGAGCAGGGCTTCTTGCATACTTCGTATCATATTTTTCTTTGGTTTGACCAATACTGCTTCCATGTCCCAATGTCTATTGATAGGCCTTCCCAAAAGTGTCTGCTTCAGCATTAAAGGGAAGGAGAAATCCTATTTGCCTGGCCCTTGAAATTCAATGTTAAACAAGACACAAAAATTTAATGGAGCAGTGTTTCCCAACCTTGATTATGAAGGCACACAAACATCACACATTCTGGAGGTCTTCCTTAGGTGACCCATCAGTGTCAGGTCTTGTTGGGTTATATCAGGTCTGTATGATTATGAAGAGTTTAAAATGAACCTCATTCACTTTACCGAGTTGAGAAAAGTGATTGACATACCTTCTGAAAAACTGGAACAGGTCTTCTAACAAAAATGTGCGGTTTCTTTTGGGTCACAATTGTTCTAACAACTTCCAGCCTCCTGCTTTTTGAGAAGTTCAAAAATATGCAAGACTTGAGTCGATCTGAATAATGACAATAGATCTTCAATAGAGTTGCTTACAGGTGCTGGTCATATAATTAGAATATCATGAAAAAGTTGATTTCTTTCACTAATTCCATTCAAAAAGTGAAACTTGTATATTATATTCATTCATTACTAGCAGACTGATATATTTCAAATGTTTACCTCTTTTAATTTTGATGATTATAACTGACCACTAAAGACCAATACAAAGAATTTTTTTTTAGAAATCTTGGCCAACTGAAAAGTATGAACAGTACGGCACTCAATACTTAGTTGAGACTCCCTTTGTCTGAATTACTGCAGCAATGCGGCGTGACATGGAGTGGATCAGTCTGTGGCACTGCTCAGGTGTTATAAGAGCCCAAGTTGCTCTGATAGTGGCCTTCAGCTCTTCTGCATTGTTGGGTCTGGCATATCACATCTTCCTCTTCACAATACCCCATAGATTTAGGAACATAGGTCAGGCGAGTTTGCTGGCCAATTAAGAACAGGGGTACCATGGTCCTTAAACCAGGTACTGGTAGCTTTGGCTCTGTGTGCAGGTGCCAAGTCCTGTTGGAAAATGAAATCTGCATCTCCATAAAGTTGTTCAGCAGCAGGAAGCATGAAGTGCTCTAAAACTTCCTGGTATACGGCTGTGTTGACCTTGGACCTCAGAAAGCACAGTGGACCAACACTACCAGATGACATGGCTCCAGAACCATCACGGACTGTGGAAACTTTACACTGTATCTCTTCCTCCAGACTCTGGGACCCTGATTTCCAAAGGAAATGCAAACTTTACTTTCATCAGAGCACATAACTTTGGACCACTCAGCAGCAGCCCAGTCCTTTTTGAAGCGAGACTGTTCTGACGCTGTCTGTTGTTCAAGAGTGGCTTGACACAAGGAATGTGACAGCAGAAACCCATGTCTTGAATACATCTGTGTGTAGTGATTCTTGAAGCACTGACTCCAGCTGCAGTCCACTCTTTGTGAATCTCCCCCACATTTTTGAATGGGTTTTGTTTCACAATCCTTTCCAGGGTGCGCTTATCCCTATTGCTTGTACACTTTTTTTCTACCACATCTTTTCCTTCCCTTCGCCTCTCAATTAATGTGCTTGGACACAGAGCTCTGGGAACAGCCAGCCTCTTTTGCAATGACCTTTTGTGTCTTGCCCTCCTTGTGCAAGGTGTCTTCAATATTTAACCTTTTCACAATATTCTAATTTTTTGAGATACTGAATTTGGGATTTTCCTTAGCTGTCAGTTATAATAAAAAAAAAAAAAAGTGAAGTGACATCCAGCCAAGTATGTGACCCATACTCAGAATTTGTGCTCTGCATTTAACCCATCCGAAATGCACACACACAGAGCAGTGAACACACACACGCACTGTGAGCACATACCCGGAGCAGTGGGCAGCCATTTATGCTGCGGCGCCCGGGGAGCAGTTGGGGGTTCGATGCCTTGCTCAAGGGCACCCAAGTCGTGGTATTGAAGGTGGAGAGAGAGCTGTTCATGCACTCCCCCCACCCACAATTCCATCCAGCCCGACTAGAACCCACAACCCTTCGATTGGGAGTCCAACCCTCTAACCATTAGGCCACGACTTCCCGTCAAATTTAAAAGATATAAACATGTGAAATATATCAGTCTGTGTGTAATAAATGAATATAATTTACAAGTTTCACTTTTTGAATGGAATTAGTGAAATAAATCAACTTTTTGATGATATTCTAATTAAATGACCTATGAAAAATATGCTTTTGCTGGCTTCCCTGGGGCCCTCTTTCTTCTGGCAGTGTAAACAAGATAAATAATTGTGATACATTTTATTATGATCTCTTAATCTTCACAGAAAAATGACACCCTCATGAGAGGTGAATTAAATTCACATTGCCCACGTTTCACATAACTGGCTCCAGATGTCACACTATCAGGTGCATGTAGTTTCAGAGATGGAGTTTGGGAAGAGTCTTTATTTCATTATTTTTTGTTTTATTTCCAGGGCCCTGTTTACAACTGGTATTAAATAAAGACTGGTTATGGTCAATCAGATTACACTGGTGTTTTAATTCATATCAGGTCTGCTTGCACAAAGTTTTGTACTTGTATATTTATCTGCTTTTAAAATATTGTGATGCTGTAGGTTCACACTAGAACTGGTGAAAGAATATTGTGCTCGATATGTTTACTGATGCCCACTGACTTTAACAATTCTGTATGTGACGGCCAACAAAAAAAAAAAAAAAAAATAGTACACAAGATATTAACATTTTAAAACAAAGCATAAAACAAAACATTTTCTAAACTATGGATGAACCCTGGATTTAATACAACACTGCAAACGTCTGAAACAGCCAATACTGATTAAACCACATTACAACTAGTATCTTTTAGAAACTAGCATCCCCCCGTCAGGTATATACAGGAATCTAAGGCACAGGTGAAGCAGATCAGGAGGTCTGGTCCAACAAGCGAGAGAAAGAGATTATAAACTTATTATTCTGGGTTCAGGTCATCACTTCTTCCTTTTGACACTCTTCAGCTTTGTGGCCTTTCCAAACTTTTTCTTGTTGAACATGGCCTTTTTCCGTCGCAGAGTTTTGACATCTCTACCATGAATCCAGTCATTACGCTTAACTTCCCACTTCAGCTGCTTTACATCTGATTGAACAGACACAGGAGAATGAGGTAAGATTTCACTCCACAAAAGCAGCAAATCTAAAGTTTCTTCCACAGAAACCATTTATGAGGCTACTGATCAATTTGGATTGATAAAACGTAACTTTTTATTGCGGTGTATGAACTAATTTCTCCTTTTGAAAACAAATCTATTTTCAGCACTCACCAGCTTTGTCCGTATTGGCCATTGCATTCATATCACTGTTGTCAAACTTCAAGTTAGTGTTTTCATCCAGCAAACAGCCAAACTGTAAAAAAAAAGAAAAAAAAGAAATGACATTTTAATACAGCTGTATTTTTGTAAAAGGTGCTTAAATGTGTCTAATTTATTAGAGTTATTTACAAATACACATTTAGTCTATAAATTTGCTCTTTGTTAATATAAAATGGCACATATTTGGTGTAGGAATAAATAGCTAAGCACTTCCATCATAACTGTGGGTGGAGTCACCCTGCTTTAACTGGAGACTGGTTAAAGTGATAATTAGCCATTGTAACTTTCACACTGACATTAAAAGAGGGTGAAATCAGAGTGATACAAAATATGAAAGTAACTGTTGCAACAGAAAACAGAAAAACACAGTTTTACTATTTATAAAATAATATAGTCTTATTATTCATATATGACAAATGTTTGAAGTGTAACAATGTTTCATTCAGCCCATAAATCATCTACCTCTTCAGCTGATGCAAACACTGACTGGTCCTCCATTTTTCCTTTCTTTTTCTTCTTTGCAGGTTGAGGACCTTTTGGATGATGCGCGCACACACACACACACACACACACACACACACACACAGACAGAAAACTGAGTTGATTCAGCGGATTAGGAAAAATGTACAGTCTTACAAAAACACTGAAAAAATCCTGTAGAGTTCAGCTCCTACACCAATCAAACACCTGAAACGGCTAATTAATCAAAACTGGCTAAGTGCTATAATTCGATACTTTGTTCAAGAGCCATTAATTCTGCTTATACCACAGTTACCGTACCACATGGATATAATAATAAAAAAAAAGGTTTAATCTTTGTCAAAATTAAAACAGAAAGGTTGCTGTATAAACAAAAATTCCCATCACATGAAAAGCTTCAATTGTAAATGCTAGGAAAAACCCTCGGAATAGCATAAAATGTTTGACTGAATGTGATAATGTATAGAAAAATTGAAAACATCCTATCTAAAATTTTAAGCTGCAATACGTTTTTGCATGTGGTCTTTAAAGGTTTTGTAATATTCACCTAATAAAGCCAATCTTTAATCAGCAGGTGATTTAGTGTTACTTTCATCAGTCTGGTTAGTTTGTCTTGCTCAAGAGAGAATTCTGATTGGACGATCAGTTTATCGAACAAGTCTGTGCTAGAGATTCAAAGCAAAAGTGATCAAAACTAGCAAACAAATGCAGGCGTTGTGTGAATAACGTGATCTTCCAATATACAAATGTTTTAACAACAGAATGAGCCAATTAAAATGTAGAAAATTAACGTTACTGATATTCAAAATGGCAAGCAAGTGCTTCTGTCACTGCTAGTTCTCCGAAATCCCAGCCTTTAGATCTTTTCCCTTTCTCATCTTTGACATTACAAAGACATTCTTATTTTTAACTTTGATAATGAAAGATTTGACACACCTGCATCCTCATCATCATCATCATCATCCTCTTTTTCTTCTATGTCCATAAACTCTCCACCTTCATCCTCAAGTTCATCTTCAAAGTCTTCATCCATGCTGCCCAAAGATACCTCCTCATCATCAAGATCATCTTCATCGTCATCGTCAGAATCTTCTCCGTCTTTATCTCCACCTTTCTTGGACTTAGGCATCACATTGCTGCAGCAAAAATAGTTTCAAAGATAGCCACCATTTATATGTGGAAGTAAATATAACGTCCGGCAATTAACCGATCACTTTTCATTCAATCGCTCCTTCAAAATGTGACAACGTTGTCATGAAGGGCATAAGGACATAAGAAAACACCTGCAGTGTCATTACTGCACATGATGAAGTACAACAGTGTAACCCGTACTGACATACCCTGCAAAGTCCAAGTCATCATCCTTGAACTCCGTGAAATAGCTGTCTCCTTCATAAGCATCTGAGGAGACAGAATTCAGGTCAGGTTTCTCACATGAAACTTTAAAGAATAAAAGAAAAACGGTGTCAATTTCAGGGCCTACCAAGCACCCGCTCAAATTCATCATCATCAACGTCTTCCACACTCTCGTTGTCCTCGTTTCTGTTTGGTCTTTTCCACCGCGTCTCTGTATCTCGCTTCTTAAAGTACCTGAGTGACACATAACAGCAGATTTTCATTGTTTTATCCCTCTCTTGAATGGCAACAGTTATTTGTATTTAGTGGATGATTCTACTAACCTGTAGAAGAACACCTCATCCACGGGTATCTGACTCTCCTTTTTGGCCAAATATTCCTCACAGTTCACTGCACAAAAACAAACAAATAAAAATGACAGCTGTTCTTCCTCATAAACTGTTATACAACCTGTTATAGTTTTGTTACAGAAACAAAAGTCTAGTGTTTGGAACAATGTGAGGGTGAATAAATGATGGCCATTAAAACATTTTTTTGGAAGAAATAACCCTTTAAATCCCAAGATCTATCGTTTAGTCTGAGCAGTTTTCATTTGATGACTGAGCACAATTTTAGTAAACACCATCTGTAGTGTCCCTCTCATCCAAAATAATCTTACTTTTGATACAAATCTGAGTCTCAACATTCAGACGGTTAGTTTTTCCACACAATTTGTTTGGCATTGTATAGCTGCACCAGTTTAAGTGGCTGCGCAGAGCACACATGAACAGGTCATCTCCTATATCTTTACAAGTTACAGCACAAAATATAATATACATGACAGAACAGCTTACTGAAATGCTTCATGAACCTGTCTTTTAACCAAAAATATTTAAATAAAACATCTTGTGTGCCAATTAATGGCACATTTATCTTGGGAAAGATAGTGTTTCATAGCTCTGTTAGCTAGAAAAAAATCTTTAGAAATTAGCTTACCCTTTTCTCTAGATTACTGATGAATATTTAAGTGTGAAAAAAAAACCTAATGAGTTTTTATGAAAAGTAACTTGCCAACTTGCAATTTAAATGGTTTTATTAAATATTTGCAAAATAAAGCACTCATAAGGTTTGCAGCTTTTTTGTGTGATCATTTCCATGGAGACATTACAGCTGTCATTTGCGAAGTTTTCAAACTTAAAAAAATAAATAAAAACTTACATTTTGGGCAGTAGCAAAGAAAATCTGCCCTTGAGCCATTTCCATACACACATTTTGCTACAATGCAAATTCTAGATTTTTCCCATTCCAGATATCCCTAATCTTTGTAAAATTTGTTGAAACAAAACAATTGAAACTGGCCAGCTTACTAATTTCACAAATTTGAATATATTAAATTAGAAAATAATGTAAAAAATAAGCAATGCCTAAAATGGAGCAGCTACTCATCTGATTGGTCTGTGTGTAAACTCTGTGCATGTATAGTATATTAAATGACTGCTCATCATCTGAATTAGTGCTGCATGATAAATTGCATGTGATTATCATTTCACATCTTGTCAGTAAATCAGGTTCTGTGATTAGTTGTAAATCTCCATTACGTGCTTTCAGATGGAGCAACGTTTACTACACAGAGCCGTAGATCATGCGTGACAATCACATGCAATTTATCATGCAGCCCTAATCTGAATTCTATAATAATTCAATGAATATGCTAAATAATTTTTTTGGCACAACACACAGGACTCACCAGGTAAGGACTGAATATTGTTGGACGTCCTCCTGTTTTTGGGCTGCATCACTGTAGCATCTGTGTTTTCTACAATGTAAAGGATAAATTTATCAAAATGAATAAAGTCACCCTTTCAAGAGTCCAAAGTGGCATTTTTTTCAGAGCATGCTTACTTTTTCCCTTAGTTTGCTTTGGATTCCTGAATACGAAACGATCTAAGAATCGAATAAAAGTGAAGTCCTGAAGCGGATCCCCTGTGTACAGGATGAACTCTCCCTGTGGGTCAAATCAATAATATTAAATTTAAGACAAACTTTGATGGCTAAAAGTTTGAAGTTGCTTAAAAAGCTGAAGATTTTAAAGTCATGCTGTCTAAACCTCACTTCCATTCTTATAGGAAGATTAAGCCCCGTTTACACTAAGACAAATGTTTTATTTATAACATTACATTTATAACATTTGATCACAATAAGCAGGTAAAAGGCAGTCATGTAAGGATTCAGCTAGTAATACAAGTACTCTCAGACATAACATACAGAATTGTAAACCAAGTTAACATTTAATATTGCGTCAAGATCTATTCATGTTATGTTGTTTTGAGGTTTTTTATAATCTGAAACATCTGCTGCAAGTAACAGTAGGCTATATCCAGCTTTCATTATATTTTGCACAGTTGCATCACTACATAGGCACAGAAACCCAACTGGTGAATCTGAAAGCTTCTGAAGAGACTAAATTATTTCACAATTGATTATTGTTTTGATTTCTTAGTACCATTAGTGTAGTACCAATTTGACCTCAGACTGAATTTTAACAAGAGAAAGTTGTTACCTGCAATAAAGTCTTAGCAAAGAGAGCCACGGAGGGATGGAAATGAAAGGACAGCTGAAAGAAACAACACTTACTTGGTCACAATGTCAGAGCACAGATCACAGTGATAATGAGAAGAATGGAAAGACAGTATTAGCCTCGGTACCTTCTGCAGTTCCCAGAGGGCCGTGTGATCTGCCCCGCAGTATAAAGGGTTTCTGTTCATGGGGTCATATGTCACCTTATTTGAACTACCTGAAGACAAGAAAGGTTTGCAATGAAGAAAAAGGTTCATAGAAAGTATCATGTGTCACAATAACACAGACAATAATTTGAACCAGAAATAATTGTGATAAATGACATTATTGCTATTTTATTGACAACGTAACAGCATAAATCTAGAACACTCTTTTAAAGAGAATTGGAATTTCAAAAAAGTAAATATTTAAATCTAGGAATGTTCAGGGGTGAAATGACTGATCAGGAAAATGCATAGCCGGGGAACACATTTTATCTGGGGGCGGGGCTTGATGTTGCAGGGTAGGGGATTTTTAACAAAATCCTAATATTAAACATCCCAAACTCTTATAGATTAACATTCAAGACAGAATTTTATGGGAACCTATATATGCGTGCTTTAGATATTTTAGTTCAATCATTTTCTTTTTTTTTTTTTTAATTAAAGATTTTTTTAATATTAACATTGCTGATATGCAAAAGTTTTGGTTAGTGCACTTTGGTGAATTCTGTCATCAGAAACAACAAAGTGATGTACATGCGATGTAAAAACAAGAGATTAATTCAGCACACTGCAGACAACATCACTGATTATAACTGATCATCACTGATATAAAATGTATGACTTAATATGCACCCCACTCACAACTGCTGCTTCAGTCTCTTTTTCTTGACCAGAACGGCATTTATTTAGACGCAGAATTAGAAAGTATTTTATATATTTATGCTATATACAATTTATTTAGTGAAGTGACATTCAGCCAAGTATGGTGACCCATACTCAGAATTTGTGCTCTGCATTTAACCCATCCGAAAATGCACACACACAGAGCAGTGAACACACACACACACACTGTGAGCACACACCCGGAGCAGTGGGCAGCCATTCATGCTGCAGCGCCCGGGAGCAGTTGGGGGTTCAATGCCTTGCTCAAGGGCACCTAAGTCGTGGTATTGAAGGTGGAGAGAGAGCTGTTCGTGCACTCCCCCCACCCACAATTCCGTCCGGCCCGACTAGAACCCACAACCCTTCGATTGGGAGTCCAACCCTCTAACCATTAGGCCATGACTTATGTTATATACATTAAATGCCACGTTAGCACTCTTTGATGTGGAGCAACAGATCGCAGTATAAACACCTCAGTTCTGATGGAAAATGACCATATTCATCCTTTCCTCTTTATTACTAGTTCTAACCAAAATGTACATGAATGAACATCTCACCCCTCAAGTAATCACTCAATTAGTGTTTCAACCGAGGAAAGACATCACTAAAACAGCTCGTAAACAAAATGCCACGTATCATTTTAGTTAGTGTCTACAGCTCAGTTTGCCAGAAAAATTTGGACTATATAATTATATTTTACTTGTTGGGGATGTTTATTAATGATTTTAATTATTAAATACATGTTCAAATAAATGTTATGAAACAAGTTATGACAGCCACTCTGTAAATTGTAATATTTCGACAACTAATAGAAATTGTATAATTTAGAAGTTAACTTAAAAACATGTTTGAATATATTTATATTTTTTTATCTGAATGTTAATTAATATTGTTAAATAATAAATTAGGGATGCACCGATACTATCAGTATCGGGCCCGATACTGAGCTCCTGTACTTGTTAAAATGCTGATACCAAACAGCATGTAATTAGGGCTGGTCCGATCACGATCGGCCGCTCGTTATGTGCATCTCGTCAGTAAAGCCTGTTCTCTAATCAGCGGTAAATTACATCAGGTGCGTGATTTCACACAGAGCAGCTGTTACTACACAGAGCCGTTGTTAAATGAGAAGATGCGCAAATCCACGTTCATTTTCAGTGGTTCAAGAAGATCCGGTTACATCGAATAATTAATTCGCGAACTGGATATCACTAAACTCCAGTTTTTAACGCACTCAAAACAGACACGGAAGAAAAGACAATGCTGAATAAAGTCATAGTTTTTGCTATTTTTGGACCAAAATGTATTTTGATGCTTCAACAAATTCTAACTGACCCTCTGATTTCACATGGACTACTTTGATGATGTTTTTCTTACCTTTCTGGACATGGACAGTAGACCGTACACACAGCTTCAATGGAGGGACTGAGAGCTCTCGGACTAAATCTAAAATATCTTAAACTGTGTTCCGAAGATGAACGGAGGTCTTATGGGTTTGGAAGGGTGAGTTATTAGTAACATAATTTTTATTTTTCTGTGAACTAACCCTTTAAGCCTAAGGGTTGCCCGACTAAGTATTGATAGTTGTGTAAATATTGTCATACTAACTGCTGTTTGAATTTTTTTTTTTTGGTTGAAACCTTTCTATCATCCAGGTGGATGCTGCACACTGGTGGTGGATGAGGACATACCCCATTACTATGTAAGCGCTTTGAGTGTCTAGAAAAGCGCTATATAAATGTAAGGAATTATTATTATTATTATCAAAGTAAACTAACATTATCAAGATTAATTTGTTCTTACACAGTTTAACTCGGAGTTCTTGTGATATTTTATTACCACCTTCTAAACTATAGATTAAACTGTGATAATGTGCAATGTGTGTGTTTTGAATAAATTTTGGTTTGACTGTATCTACTTAATAAATGAAGTTAACCAGCTAACATTATACATACTCTTTTGGTTTCTCTACCCAATATTAAATTTTTTTTACTAATGCTATTAAAATAATGGTAAAGGTACTCCGTATCGACAAGTACCAATAAAAGTATCGGTATCGGTCGAGTACTGGAAAAAGCGGAATTGGTGCATCACTAACATAAATAGTCATTTACTTTAAGTTTATTTAAGTACAATTGAATGTATTTAAAGGAAGAGCAATTTGTAAAGTAAACCATTGTTTAATAAAAAAAAAAGAAAAAAAAGCAATGTATGTTTTGTTCTTTTTCCCCCGGCTGCACCAAAATGTGATGTCAAAACCAAGTAAACATTTGTGTAGCATTACACCCCTAGTATATAAACATAAATTCAGAACAAAACCGATAACAGAAGCAGTGTGACTGACTAAAATGTTGGTGACATTCCTTTTTAGGTCAACAAACATGCATTTAAAAAAATTATTAGGATAGATATGACGCTCACCTCCCAAGTTTTGATGATGTACCCATGATGCAGTAGGCTTAATCTGGCATTGTTTCACGCTCTGATTTTTTTCATCTTGGTCAGTATCCACAAGTTTCTCCTCAGCAATAGTGTCATCATTGTCATCCTCTTCAAGGTCCTGATATATCTCTTCCTCCTCATCCTGCAAAGATACTTTTTAATTTAGAATCACCAGAACTTGTCCCTATCTAAAGTCAACAAGGTAAGCATCAACACATTTACTTAGCTTCATGGTCCAAAAGAGTATATGCAATAAATTGTATCAAATAAAAAGTTTCTTGCTGAAGCTACTTTTTGTAATGTCTGTTTGATGCTTTACAAAACAATGATTTTAAATGATCTTCTGGGAGTAATTTCTCAGCCAAATTTGATGTGCGATAAATAGGGTTGGGGCGACAGACGATCCCATCATCCATTGCCGATGGCTGATAGACATCACGATGTTCCGTCTGCATTGTGACCCCGCCCCCCACCTTTGAATGCACGACCGCTATTTCATTTCACAATCACTTTCGAGATTCGTGATCACTTGTGCTATGTTTATACTATGGAGCAGCAGTACTTACCACACATTTGACAAGATTATATGTTTGTCAGTGGTACTGAGAATTTATGCACATCATTCACCATAGGGCTGGGCGATACATCTAACGATATGATCATGCGCATCTAGTCAGTAGATCTGGTTCCGTGATCACGGCTAAATCGCCATCAACTGCTTTCAAATGGAGCGGCATTTAATAGACAGAGCTGTAGATCACTGACAAGCTACACAATATCGCATTCATTATTGAAGGCAATTATGAATGAGATATTGTGTAGCTTGACAGTGGCCATGGTTGCCAGATTTTAACAACAAAACCCACCCAACTGCCACTCACAACTAGCCCAATCATGTTTCGAGGGGGGTTCCCCAGTAAAACTCGCATTCCAGGGGGTAAATATCACAATATTGGGGTCGCTTCAACCCGCAGACATGAAAAACAACCCAATAGCAACAGTGTTAAAGTAGCCCAATACTGCAGGAAAACCATGGACTTGGCAACACCGGTGCCGAACCGCATCAGCTAAAGACTCAGACAAAGTGACCGCTGAAAATCATTTGAAATATTTGTCAACATGACTTAAATAGAACACGGCAGCAGTTTACTGTCAGAAATTAGTGGTGCAACACCGCACCGGATCCATGTAGACAGCATCACTGATTATAATGAGTTCTATTGACTGATCTATATATAATGAATCTCTATTATAGATCAGTGGTTCTATAGTATTTTGTTGTGCCGCGCGCATCCGGTGGAGACGCAGTGTAAAGAATCATTAGTTGTTTTCCCTTATAATGATTCACGCTTTGGGCATACCACCTAACTTCAATCCCAACAGAATTCTGTATTAGCTCAATACTCAGTCATTTTTATTACATCCACAAACAGTGAATGACTGTAGTACAATACCTCAAGCAATTAAATGACTGTTATACTTTCTCCAATGGCATCTCCTCATACATATAAAACCTCTGACTAAACAACACAATATGCAGATCGAGAGGGTGTAGACTTACCCCCTCTTCCTGGAGCAGTAACTTGAGGCCTGGCTTGTTCTTCATCACCTCTGACACGAGGAATAATGCACCGCATGCAAAGGCAGGGGTCTGTTCACAACTGACCTGAAGTAACCTTTTCACAAATGCCTTCACCCGTCTCAGCACTATGTCAGATTTTAGAGATTTATACAAGAGGTTGAGGAACATGCTCTTTCTTGAGCTTGATGATAATCCCGGGTCCAACAATTTTCTGTAGGAAAACAAACAAATTATGTCTATAATGTCTGTACCACTTTAACGATTAAATGTGAAGACTTGTACAAAATTAATACCAATCATCAGCTGTTTATTGGATTTTGAGATACGGGCATTGTTTGCCATAAGATCAATTCAACAATACACTTGAGTGGGAAGGAAGTGAATGAAAAGTATAAGGAGACCTTCTGCAACTGTAATTTTGTAAAGTAAATCTCAGTTTTAAAACCCATGTGCAGCAAATGCTCACAACACAGCCAAATACCAAATTACAAATGGTAATACACCAAAAATAAAAAAAAGGGATCCCCTAGAAACATTTCCCTTACAATAATTACCCATGGCTTTAAAAATGATGCTATTTTTAATACCATTTGTATAACCACAGTTTTACTACCAATATCAAACTATGATAAGTGTACCAAAACCATGGTTAATGGTTGTTAGGGTTCCGTTGTGGTCCGTGCTTTTTGCAGCACGTTTCTGTATTTGGTTGTGTTGTGAATATTTGCATGAAAATGTATTTTAATTTGCTGGTGCATCTTCAAATTTGCATGTGCTTTCTTAAGCTATAGTGCGTTAAGCTATCTCAGCCACTATAGTTGTGGAACAACTTAAAATCTGGAATGCTTAGACTTGATCCTAAAATAAGAAACATTTTAATGTCAGTGTCTTTCTGCAATATTGATTCTAATTAAAGACTTTACATTTCCCTGTAAAGACTGAAAAATTAGGAACTTCAACTTCTTTCAAATTCAAGCTCTTTACTGTTAGATGCCCAAATCACTGATTACTGCATATGTGTTTCTTTGTTCTTCTTTATTAATCTTTACCTATATTAATCTTTGTAATATATATGAATTCATTAGCTTTTTTAAAATTAATACTGTATAAACAAAATAAGATTTTAAGTAGTTAGACGATTAAAAGGAGTGTTCAACAGCTATTTGCTAGTTACTAGTATTATACTGGGATTACAGACTATTGAAGTGTTGGTAAATTGACAAATAGTACATAAAATAAAACTCTGCACCTACTAACAAAAAGTTCATTCAGTTAAATTTGTTTTTTTGTCATTCATCAGAAAAAATAGAGAGTGTTGGTTTACCTGTAGAGTGCTACATAATATCGATCCGAAATACTCTGTTGGGAGTCCATGACCTGAAAGAGCAGCATAAGGGCTTGGACAGCAGTGTTAAATTTGACAATGTGCACCACTTTAAAAAGCGTGCCCAGCTGCTTGCACACATCGTCATCCCCAAGCTTTGCATACGGATACGCTCTGTTCACTCCTGTAAGCAGAGCGCTGAGCATTTTAGACTCAACATCCTTATTCTTAACACATGCATTGAAAAACGTGATGTAGATGTTGATAAGCTTGGCAGCCAAGTCGGCTTCCTCGTGACTCAGAATGACTTGGTTTAGGAAACAAGCGGCATAGTATTGAGCCTTGGAACTGATGTTGGGTCTGAACATGAGGCGCTCAACCTCACAGCACACCACTGTCTTCATGTTGGGGTGTTTGTGGAGCACCGTTTCCAGCAGGTGCGAGGCTTTGGAAGCTATTTTGTATTCAGGATCGCCCAATTTGTTGACAATCTGCACAAGAAGCACTTTCTCCTGCTCCGGCTGATTGCAGAGCAGCTCGTAGGTGGTGGCAAGTGAACGCATTTTGGTGGCCTGGACCGTATCGCGAGCCAGTTCGTCTAGTGAGGCAACAAAATCTGCTACCTGAAGCTTCAGCAGGTGCTCAAAGTACCATAGGATGAGTCTGCGGTCCCGGGCGTCCCGATTTCCACTGGCTTTTTCCTCCAGCTGGTCAAAAGGATGCTGGGAGAAAGTGTGAAGCTTGCGGTGTTTTGGAAGAAGGTCAGTAAGGAGCAGCTCCTTAAGGGTATCCAAGGCCATCAGGCTTTGTCTGCGACTTGCTTTCTTTTTCACCAGAAACACGAGGTTCTCAATGTGCTCGAGACTGTGAATCGGAGCATCCTGAATTAGCACGGTCATAGCTGCCATCCTATCAGGCAAAGTTCCTGTGGACACTACACTCTTCATCCAAGCAGAGTTGGCACCTTTCTGGAGGTTCTTCTTGTTTTTGTAGAGGGCAATTTCATTCTCATAGAGTTTCTGTGCCAAAGCCTTGTACTGTAAGACCAGCGACTCACTCTGAGCCAAAGACGTGCTCTCTGAGGTGTACTCTATATCGAACCACTTGCCTCCACGTTTGATAAGCAGAGTTTGTCGTGGAACAAACTCAAACAAGTTTGTGTGTTTCTGTTTGGCCTTCCTTCCAGTGGGTTGGCCAGGTTCTGTAGACTGAACAGGGGTTTTCCTATCTGCTGTTGTGGGTTTAACAGTATTCTGCACATCAGACTGTGAATCGTCTTTCATTTTGGAGCTTTTTGCCTTTTTTTTCTCTTTTTTGGGTGGCTCTGAGGAGGTTTCATCCTGTTCATCTCGAATGATTTGCTGCTCTGCATAAGCACGGATGCCCAGCTTTTTTATGAAATCTTCCAGCTCTCCCTTCTCCAGATCATCAATTGCACCTTTCTTTCCACCATCGATGAGCACAGGAGAGTCACTGAGGCAAGCCAGCATGACATAATCTGCCTGTGACAAGACAATAATACCAGTGTTAATTTAGTTTACGAATTGTCAATTTTCATCAACAAAATGTTTTCACCAATGATCAACTAAAATTTGTTCTGAATGACTGAAACTATGACGAAAATCTGTTGACATTTTCATCGATGGATAAAATTTAGTTTGTGTTCAAGTAATTAGACATGCTAAAAAGGAATTTGGTAATGATAAAAAATATGGTGAGAAAAAAAAAACATTTAATAATAAACTTTTATCAAATAAATGTGAAAATGTGTAAGTTTCATGATTTTAATTAATTAGTTTTGCTTTATGATTAATAAACTTTAAATTTAACTATTAAAAAGGAGTGGAAAAAAATTTAAATGGAAAAAAAATGCAATCCAGAAAAATTAAATTATTTGGAAATAAATGGAATTTAGGAAAAAAATTAAACCGATTTCATAGGGCCCTATTAGAGTGTGGTAATTTGAACATTTACTATTACTGTTATTATTTTTACAACTACTATTATGTTTACGGTTCAGTACTGTTTTTTGTTGTTGTTTTGTAAATAAAGCACTATTTTAGTTTTTGTTCAGTATCCATTTTGAAAACTATCGGTTAATTAATCTGTATTGGCCAGTGTGGTCCAACCTAGCTATCGGTATCGGCAAAATCCAATATCGGTCGACCTCTAGTGGCAATGTCTCCAAGACACTTCAAGAAACCTACCTGCAAATCTACCTGAAAAACAATGCTCAAGTGCACCTAGGACAAAAGCTTTTTTAATGCACACCAAATGTTGATTTAATTTAGTTAAGTTAAAAGAAATTAATTAATAAAATCTATTTATGGCATTATTTTTGACAGAATCCTCACTTTACAGCATTGTTACACAAGTGTCTAAAACAGTACTTTATCTTTGCAGGTTTCTTGAAGCGTTTTGGAGACATTGCCACAGTTTTTCTGGATTGAGTCCGTCTCAGTTTGTTCTGTTCTTCATGTTATTCCAGACAGACTGATGATGAGATCAGATCTCTGTGTGGAGCACTGGCCTCTGTCAGACTCCTTGTGCAAACAAAAATCTCACTAGATTATTACATTTAATGGCAAAAAATAATGTTTGGAAATGTAATCTGATATTTCCTACTGACACACTACAGGAAACATAGAAATTACTGACTTAAACTGACTTACTGAGAGACAGTGCATCATGGCGTCACGTGTGCTGGGATGCAGTATTTTACACTTACTTTGTAGTAAAAGAGTTTGTTGACAAAAGTTTGTATGAATTCTGAAGTTTTTGTTTTTGGAAAGTCACAATATCTTTTATCTGTTGTATTTGAGCAGGACAGGGATGCACTTTGGTGACACATAAAACAAATCCCCAACATTACGTGTCTTTTGTGTCTTTCCATCATTTCTATCAGGTTTGAATCCTTTCCTAATTTCACTTTTTTTTGTTATACTTAATCTTTTGTAATATTATTTATACTGTCATCAGTGGTAAAGTATATATATATACTTTCCTTTACCAAATGTGCCTGTATTTACTGTGTTTTAATATTTGATGACTACTGAGGGTGTTTCTAGAGTTTGTCTTCAATCTCTCCCATACACAGGTGTGCTGTAGACAACAGTACAGAGCACATCCCACCCGGACTGCAATTACTGTTCAATGTGGGAATATTAAAAGACCTAGCTCTCTGTTTCTGCTTAGCTTGGGTTAAAAATAACAATTAACCATTCGATCCGGTTCTAATAAGTACAAATAAGGGCTCTACATCTACATCAGTGTGTAGCAATACCATGATAACTATACATGATTGCTGTTGCCACAAAATAATAAGAATAATAATACAAATATGGAGTTACAATTATTTTAGATTTCATGATAGTTACATCAGAATATTTTATAATTTTCTAATGATTATTTTGTTGTATTTATTTGTAACTAAGGTTATTAACAAACATTAACATTCACCTTTAATATTAGTTTGTAACTGATCAATGCTCTACATTTTGGCAAGGTTGTTCAGTCTAATTAACTAGCTAGCTAGCTGAAATGTTCGCAGATTGTCCTTATGTGTGGTTATGTTCTTATAATGACACGTGTGGAGGAGACACGTTAAAAACTCACCTTTGTCCCGCCCAAACGCAAAACATCATCCAGCGTCAACTCGTCTTCATTTTTGTCATTCTCATCAGTCTGATCGCAGTCTTCATCATCAAAATCACTGTTGTTCGGGTCCATGATGTTGCTGTGCTCCTCCATGATGCTCACGCGCATGTTTCCTTTCCGCATGTACAGCCCCACGTGCGCATCTTTTTCTTCTTCAACGGCGTTTGGCATCTATCTTATTGCTGCATTGCCGCCACCTTCTGTTCCGGAGTGTGTAAATTCACAATTGCCTTGTCCAAGTACCCACACTTGCAGTCTTTGCATTTGACCACTTGACATCTTATATGTTGTTTTTCCTGTATTTGGCCCAAGTGTTCAAGTGAGGATGAAGAGTGCATCCGAAAACTTAGGCAATGACTTTGCAGGCAGCGTTTTTGCATGAAGGCACCTCATGAAACTGATTTCGGACAGGCTTCTGAGGCCTATGTAATGGTTTAATGATCTACAGCAAAATATAGAGAGCTTTGGTGGTAACTAAGTGAATATTTAATTACTGCAATATTACATTCTCTCTAGGAATGACATAAAAAGTGGAAAATGTTGATCAAAAACATACATTTACACACAAACTGACCACCGACCGCAACATTCAGGTGCCATTTTTATTTCTTGGCTTAACTGTCACAGAATTGAAGGCACAGGATTGTGGGATATCAAAGGCAGTGAAGGATACATCTATGCTGCCTTCAAAAATCGGCAAGATGAAGGCATCTCAGAAGACAGGAACGGAAGCCAACATTGAATTTGGACGTGCCTTGATGCCTTCCTACCATCTTTCGAAGGCAGCATTTTTCAGTTTTTCGGATGCATTTCATTACCAGATGAGATACACTTATAGGCCCGGTTTCATAGGCAGGGCTTAGCCTAAACCAGAATTAGGCCATAGTTAAATTGGGAGATACAGTATAAGTAATTTTTATATAAATGCCTATCTTTCAGTTGAAACAGCTCAGATTTAGATTTTAGTCTAGGACTAGGCTTAAGCCTTGTCTCCGAAACCAGGGGATAGTGTTATACTAATGTTATACTAAATAACTATCACAACTACTTATCTTTGCACCAATAAAAGTAAAAACTACCAAATTATATGTAATATAATTATATTAATATTTAACTTACATTAGAAAGGTTTCTGTGACCTCTCGTGATGGGTGATGGGATACACTAAGCCTCGAATAGCACTCCGGAGCAGTATTCAAGATAGTGTGGATTTAGTGCATGTTAAGGGCAATGTGCTTTGCTGTTTTTAGACCTGGGACAATCTTGCACACTTACTTCCTGTCGCGTGCACATGCTCTCACGTGGCCAAGACTGCAAGTGTGCAATCTTTGCACTAGATTTATATGACTTATATGACGCATTTCTGTATTTATATACAGCAGCCAGAGAAAAACTTAAGTTAAAAAGTCAAAGGTTAAGCACCCAACTAAAGTAAGCACTTATCTCCATAACGGTGACTTCAAACTTTATTATTTTCAATAAAACACCACTAAGGCTTCCTGGAGGTTTTATATGTGTTTATTTCTTTGTTATTTTTCTATTGCTTAATGTACATAACAATACAGGAAACAACCAACAATGTAAGATATATCCAAGGAGACAAACACAGAGCTTACATTAAATAATAATAAATAAATAAAAACATTAAAAATAAATAATCACAAGGATGAAAACAAAGTTGTAGTCGATGTAGACATTATAAAGAACAAAAAATACTAAAGTAATAAATATTTTGACAAAAAAATCTTAACTTTTCAAAATTTCTATTATGTTTTTGAAGTATTTGAAGCCCTGAAATATCTTAGCAAACTCACATAAAAATATATTGAAGAAGGGTTTACATTTTTTCCAACAAAACAAAATTCACAACATCAGATAAGGATGAATTTAAATCACACTTAATAAAGAGGACATCTTGTTGGGTTATAGGAGGAATTGTGTCCATTTTTACTGACAACCAGCTATGCATATCTAACCAAAATTTATAAGAAGCTTCACCATAAAAGAAAAGGTGTTCAAGTGTTTCAGGAAATTAAGAACAGAAGCCACAAGGATCCACGTGGAAATTAAATCATTTTTGTATAAATCACTCACTAGGTAAATCCTAAACATAATTTTGTAATGAGTCTCCTTGACGTTTGGAGCAACTTGCAAAATACAACAGGTAAAAGCTTTGTCCTTTACTGAGGTTTCAACATCTCCCAGAAAATAACACTGATAATCACCAGTGATAATATGTTTCAAAGAAGGAAGAGAATCTACAGGTCTAGATAAAAGATGAGAAAAACTGCTTTGGGTTATTCTTAACAATCCAGTGGCTATAGCATTGCATACCTTATTATAACCTTTTATTGTAATTCTAATTCTGTGTTTATTAATGAATTCATTATAAGATAAGAAAAAGTCATTATCATCTAATAAATCATGAATAAAATAATACCTTGGCTACACCAATCTTTTTTAAACAGAGATTTCCTGTTAATATTTATAGCCCTATTGTTCCAAAGAGTGGAGTTGTTAGGGGAAAAGTTGTGGGTAAATATCAGTACATAAGTAAATAAGTACTACAGTAAATAAGCAGTACTTGTTTATGAAAATTAAATACCTTCAGAGGAATTTTACAAGAGACGAGATCACGCCACCAATATTTTTAATAGGAATATGCTTCCATATCGAGTGTGACTTTATTAAACACTCTTTCAGCCATTTTATTCTGAATGTACCAAGAAGAAATTCAAAATCAATGGCTCTCAAACCTCCATGTTCATACTCTTTCACCATATGGAATTTATGGAAATAATGTGTTTTATATTTTCCATATAAATTTAAACTATTAAAATTTAACTATACTCTTAGGGAAGTAAACAAAGCTTGAGATAAATAAGTAAGTTTGGATATTCCCTCAGTTTTAGTCAAGAGAATTATACCCAATATAGATAGGTCTTGAGATAACCATTCAGTGATCCTGTAGGATAAGCGAGGGCCGCCAGTGCTAAGGGGCCAATGTTTTGCCAATGATAAAATTCTCAGGTCCCTGCTCTGGCATTCCTAAGTGGGCCTTTGACCCTAAGTGGGTCAATATTGTGGTCAATAAAACAAAATGCATTTGAATTAAAATTGTTATCATAATTAGCTTTATTCACGTGTGCACAAACACAAAATAAATTTGTAGTGTTTTTTTCAGGAGCTCTTGGTAAATGCATATGCATACATATATACATAAATACATACATACATAGGCCTACATATATGTGACCCTGGAGCACAAAACCAGTCATAAGTTGCACAGGTTTTTAGAAATAGCCAACAAAACATTGTATGGGTCAAAATGATAACTTTTTGATTTATGCCAAAAATCATTAGGATATTAAATAAAGATCATGTTCCATGAATATATTTTGAAAATATCCTATCGTAAATAGTAATATTGCTTAGAACTTTATCTACAAATTTAAAGGAGCGTTTAATTTTCAGCGTTTATTGGCGCATCTTCTCAGTTAACAACGGCTCTGTGTAGTAACAGCTGCTGTATGTGAAATCACACACCTGAGGGAATTAACCGCTGATTAGAAAACTGGCTTTACTGACGAGATGTGCATTAACGATCGGCCGATCGTGATCGGAGCATCCCTATACGTAACCAAGATGTTCCCTTTCACAGGTCACTTCGATGCTGCGGTGACGTCACCGTATGGGAACCCTATACCATCACGCCTGACGTACCTGATAGCTGGGATCCAAGGAAAGCATCTGCTCAAGCGGAGAGAACCCGGGAGCCAGGAGCCATCCTCATATCCAGACTGTAAACTTGACAAAAGTGCTCGGTGAGAAACATCGTCGTGACAGTCTCTCGGGAAGCACAAATACCCAGCCGAACTCCAGCTAGAAGGAATTCGCTTGACATCCATTGTCTTATTGACATAACACACCTCCGTGTCACCGAAATCGTCCGATGCGGAAGACAACGGGGTGAAATGTTCCGGCTTGTCGTCCACGACTGAAAAAGGGTGCATATGAAGTAAGCCCAGATGGATTACAGGGGATGCCGCTGCCATTAGACCTAAACCACTTTGAAGTGACACACACATGACGCGAGAGACTGAGCGCGCGGGAGAGATAGTCTTGCTGTCATTGCGCGAGAGTCCAAGGTTATCCGCTGAGAGGGAATTAAAACACTCTTCTAGAAATTCATGCATAAGCCCAGGCTGTTTAGATGATTCAGCATGAGATCCCGATGGGAGTGTGCTTGAGTCTGCGATTGTGCTTTACACCAGCCAATCGTCCAGGCAATTCAATAGACGAACGCCTTGGAGCCGCAACAGGGCCAGAACTGCGTCCATGCGTTTCAAAAATACTCGATGAGCCAAAAGTACACAATATTTATACAATTTGCCCTCTAAAACTAATCTGAGAGGGGTCTACTTTATAGCCCCCATAGATGCTCCTGCCGCAGCACCACGATTGGTTAACAACCATGGGAGATTTCCACGGCAAAAAGGCGGGCCTTTCTGAACTGAATGGTGTATCCGTGACGAATTGGGCGTAACACCCATAGTGAAAATGCCGGGTAAGCGTTACCCTTTGGCCCATAAAATGTAGTGGTTTCCAAGCCTCCGCCTCCAGCGTTCCCACATGCATTAACTTCCGAGCACGGAAAGCTCACAGCGTCCGTTATCAAGGAAAGCGCATGTGTACAAGTCACTATGTTTTGTGTGTCTAATCCTGAAGCGTATCCATGGCAGAATTAAAACCAACAAAATGAACATCGGGCCACGCCGCTAGCGTGATTACAGCAGCTGTGTGAGCCGTCATAAACAGGCTGTCTTTGTCAGCCTCTTGTGCCGTCCCTCAACTCTGAATGCTGGATTGTGCAGAGTGTCTGAGGGGGCGCTCAAGTGATAGCTCAATCCAATGATGCTGCGAGGCAGTCAGTGTCAGAGCGTAGGGACTGCAGTGAGAGGGTTGGATGTGCATTAGCAGTCCAACAGCGCTCTCTAATGGAGGGCACAGTCCCTGGCGAACAGGAAGGGAAGCGTATGCGTCAAGTCGCTGCGTTTCGTTGTGTATAATCCTGAAGCGTATCCACGGCAGGATTTAATCCAACAAGATAAACATCGGGCCACGCCGCTAGCGAGAACGCGGCAGCTGTGTGAGCCGTTATAAACTGGCCGTCTTTGTCAGCCTCTTGTGCCGTTCCTCAAACTCTGAAGGCTGGATTGTGCAGAGTGTCTGATTGCTCAAGTGATAGCTCAATCCAATGACGCTCGAGGTGCCTTTGCTGCGATACAGTCAATGTTAGAGCGTGGGGACTGAGGACGAGAGGCTTTCTCGTTAAGAACCGCCATAAAGTGAAGTAAATTTGCCGAGATAAGACATGACTCGACAATACTTTAGGCCGCGGCCGAGTTCAGCGCGATCCGTTCGACTAGAGAGTTAGTTCACCAGCGGCATCGCTGTATAACAGCAGTCTGCCATGTCAGCAATGATGGCTAAACCCACAGCGTTCGTGACGTGCGCTGATTAAGGCTGCTTCCAGGACCTCAAAACCTCTTGGTGGAGGTCTGTGAAGAAGGGTAATGGCTCACCGGGGAGGGGGGGGGATTGGGGGGGGGGGGGGTTAGTTTATCCACCAAGTGGGTAACCACATTTAATAGCTCACTGAGGAAGGGGAGGCGCGTTTCTCCTTAGGGCACAGATGATTCGCTTTCCTGAAGGAATTAAAATCTGAGCGAAATAGTGTATACGATGCGTACGCATGCGTAGGGCAGTGCCAAGCGCTATTTGGCCAATAGGAATGGCGGTATGGTATAGGGCTTCAGACATTCGTCACACCGAGGGGTGTTCCCATACGGTGACATGACCGCAGCATCAAAGTGACTTATGAAAGGGAACTGTTTTTATGCCTGGATGCCCTGTTCAGGAGGCAGACACACTGTACGTCTGCCTGAGTGGAGAATTGCAAACAAGTTATGATGGCCGGGGTGAAAGGGTTCTGTGATGATGTTACCTGCCAATTTTTCTTCACTCTGGAGTGGTACTAGTCCTGAAAGTGGCGCAGGTGCACATCAAATATCATTTCAGCTTTCCTGACCCTGTTGGAAAAAAACAGCATATGCTGGTTAGGTATGTTTTGTAAATTTCTTTACGAAATTTACAAAACATCTTCATGGAACATGATCTTTTCTTAATATCCTAATGATTTTTGGCATAAAAGAATAATCTATAATTTTGATCCAGTAGGGCTGGGTTTGGGGTACTTTCTGTTGTACTGATTCAATTTTCGGGAGACAACAAACATGAAATTGTTAAAGTAGAAATCACATTAATAAGTAGGCTGCTCCTGTTTACATACTGCATATCAGTTTACATACTGTGCATGCACAAAACATTTTCACACTTGAATACAGCATATCAGAAGACCCATCCAAAATTTTTGCTACTTTTTTTAGCTACCCTAGCTTTATAATTATGAATTTGAATGTGAAATGTAAGTAATATTAATCTTGATTGAATTAAATTATTTTCTTAAATTAAAATACTAACATAAATGTTATTTAAAGTTAAAAAATTTAAACCAATAAGTATAAAATACTATTATGATTTAGATTCTTCTAAATACTTACAGTAAGTGTTACAAGCTATTATATGAAAGAAGAAAAACAGTGCAGAGCAAAGAGAAATGCAGAACATTGTTTGAAGAGCTCCACAGCAGCCCTGTTGGAGGCCACGTGGAATCATTAAAACTGGAAATGCATTGTGTGCATTATCTATATCCTTTCAACGTGGTAGTTCAACTGATAGACATTTGGAGCTGGTAGGATGTGCTACCACTGTACTTTTTTTAAGGTGACACAGTTCCTTCTGAAGAAGAAGCTCATAACGTAAGACATGACAGCTTGAACTACCGGTTGATGAAACTATCATTGTTGTCCAGATGGAGCCCAAGTGCCACTAACAAGCCTGCTACGTACCGTGTAAGCAGATCAAGTTCAAGAGCATGGGAAGACTTTATTATTTTTATAATTATTCAGAAATAATCTGCTGGAACATTGAAAATGATGGACTGGCTTCTCGAATCCGGACCTCAACCCCATCGAGCAAATTTGAGGCCAGCTGAAAAATAAACTGAACAGATCTATTGTGCATTCACAGGAAAGCCTTTGGCTTGAGTTTCATGGTATAACATTAGTGTTGAAGTTCTCAGGCAATATATTGACGCTATTTGTCAGAAAGATATGCTGCTGTAATTGCTGCAAAAGGTGGACAATAGTGGATAAAAACAGACCGACTCATTTCTTCTGATATGTACTGTGCTTATAGCAAGCATCTGCATGTTTAATAAACATTATGAAACTAAAAATTTTGGAGGCAAAAAGTTAAAATGAAAAATCTGATATGTCAGGTGATCTAATAATGTTGGACACCACTGCGTGTTTGTATATACAGTATATATACTGTATCTTACTATAAAAATTACTAAATTGAAATAAATCTGTATATAAGTGCCCCTTTTTACATTTGAGGACTTGCCCCCTAGTAACTCTCTGCAAATCACTCCTGTAAAGCTAGTTAGAGGCGGCATTCTTTCATTTTTCTGCAGCCTTTTGGAGAAGCGGAGATCTCTCTCTATTTAGACTTCGACTTTGGTCTTTATTGTGCATATTGGTCTCTTTATGGGGTCAAGGTGTGTTCTCCAGCAGCATGTTTTGCTCTCTGTTTGTCTGTATACTTGTGGGAATTTGATCTTTGGAGAACTTTGGGTGGGGCTGCTATACATTCATTTACTGCTTTATGCTCTAATTGTAGTATTGAATAACACTGTTGGGTCAAAGGGTTTGATTCGGAGTACACTCCCTATGAAAGAATGATTTCACCTTTAAAAGGTTAAAGGAAGTGGTTGCAATGAACTACAAAGTATAATAAGCCAATGGTTGTGAAAAGGCTTTCTCAGCTCATGGGTTTGCAAACACCAAAGGCCACCTGTTGGGTGGGTTAAAACCTTAGACTGTAAATAAAGTAAGACAACTGAGACAAACCAATTCAAATCGCATTCACATTTATTTTGCTTTTAGTGTGCTCGCATAAAATTTAGGACACCTTCAAGTTTAATATCAATTTTGTAAGCAAAGTTACATTCAATCTCTAAGTCAAAGGTAAAAGCTTCTCCAATATTTACAAAAGAAAGAGTCAAGATGCTACACAAACATTGCATCTGACAAGTTCTTTAATTTTGTCAAAAGACCAGTGAAAAAGCATCCTCCTTTATAATCAAAAAACACAGTATAATCAGGAATGTGTGTCACAGCTTGGTTTTAGTTTTTTTGTTCCAATGTTTTAAGATTGACTTACAAAAACAGACGTAGTGATAGAAGAGCTGCATGTGCTTGTTGAGATCAAGATATCATTTTTTACAATAATCAGTTAAAAAAAACCTTCTATACATACTTATACTTTAAGCTCACAGAACCAGCAATACACCGTAAAGCATATGTAAACTGTTTCCCTACTGAATTAACAGACTATTACAGCAAAAAAAAAAAGAAAAAAAAGAGAGTGTTTAAGGTTCCCAAGACCTATAAAATCACTGTTTTTAACTTGTTGGTATTGTGAGTTAATTTGGCTTGTTATTAACTATAGTGGATGAATTAATGGTTCTTCTGTTTTTGTGTTACTACATGGTCTGTGATGTAACGCTCATCAATGTGCCAAAATGTAAAAACCCTCATTCCTAATCCCTGCACCCCTCTTTGACCCCAAACCAGCTGCCTCTAATCCACAGGGATGTCTATACATTTTCATAAATGTTTATATTGTTTTTGTATAAAAATGCAAAAAAAAATGCGAAAAAAAAAAAAAAAAAAAAAGAGTAAGAAATTCCAAATTTCCTATGTTATTGGAGCCCCCCATTTTTCGCAGCTCCAAGAATAGACACAAAGGCAGTGTGAGATTTGGGAAGAGGGAAAATGTATAAAAAAAGTAAAGACTAAAAAGATCTAGTTCTCGAACGTCTCATAACCTGGGACCACTCCACTGCACAACAGGGAAATACGCCGTGATTATCTGTTGTTTGGTCAGCACTGTGCACGTTACTCTGTGGCAGATTCTGCATGGACCTCTGGACTGGATTCTGCTTCTTGAACAGTGGGAGTGGATTCCTCTGCTACAGGTGCTTCATCTTTAGAAGGAGCAGGCTCTGTCACCGCTGCGGGTTTCTCCTCCTCTTTGGACTCCTCAGGGGCAGGACTGGCAGCCTCGGGCTCCTCTACTGGTTTCTCCTCTGGCGTGGATTCTGCTTCCTTCTCTTCTGACACACCTCCTTCAATAGCTTCAGCTCCCTCAGTTTTGGCCTCCTCACCTTCATCTCCATCTCCATCCCCATCCCCGGTCTCCTTCTTGGTTTTCTTAAAAGAGAAGCCACTCAACTTGAACGACTTCCTAAAAGAGAAGCGCTTCTTCTTCTTCTTCGGTGTCTCATTGCTTGTGGATGGAGTTGCGGCATCCTCAGCTTTCGTGGCCTCCTCTTCAGTGGCTGCACTCACTTCTGTGTTTGCTTGATCGCCCTCCACAGCCTCCTCTTCAGATTTAGCTGTCCCAGCCTTCTCTCCGTTAGTGTGAACCTCTTCTTTCTCCACAGCAGCTGCTGGAGATGCATCTCCGTTCACCTTAACATGGCCATTTTCCTAAAGCAAAACAGACAAAATCACTATTAAGCTTGACTTTACACGAGTACTACCAAGTCAGGACACAGTGCAGGCTGCAAATACAAATGTAATTTTATGCACTGAACGGGGACTGCTTCCATTTGATCTATACATGTCCCTGGAGCACAAAAGCACAAAGCAGTCATGAGTAACACAGGTATATTTGTAGTTTATACCCACTGTATGGGTCAAAATTATTGATGTTTCCTTTATGCCAAAATCATTAGGATATTAAATAAAGATCATGTTCCATGAAGATACTTTGTAAATCTACCACCATAAATATAAAAATACTGGTTAGTAACAGAACTTCATTTGGACAACTTTAAAGGCGATTTTCTCAATATTTAGATTGTTTCGCTGCCTCAAGATTCCAGATTTTCAAACTGTTGTATCTTGGCCAAATATTGCCCTACTCTAACAAACACATCAATGGAAAGCATATTTATTCTCAGTTTTCCAAAAAATGACCCTTATGACTGGTTTTGTGCTCTAGGGTCACATAACAAAGACCAGACCACTGTGGGTAAACACCATAGACTTTATAAAAACAGGTAAGTTAATCACTCATTCGCGCGCGCATTAAACTGCCACCGGTGGGCGCCGCTTGTCCATAAACGCTTGGAATAAACCAAACCTAATCACACACGTCACCTGTACAAACACAGACTGTATGAATGGCCATCACGGCACAACTATGTAAAGATAAATACACCCGTTGTCCTGCTCTTCTGTGGTTTCCCCCCAGTGGAAAAGTCCCATTGTGATACTGAAGAGAGCATCTGCGACTAAAGGCGTGGCGAGCCGTTGTTACTCGACAATCAACCCCCACTTTAGCCTGTAAGATGATTTCCAAACACTAAATTATTCTCCACATCTCCTGTTTTGTTTAGATAAATCATCTTTACTTCTCAACAAAAATCCAACGCTAACTTAACATTTCTCAACAACAAGGCTTCTCCGGAAAATCAACGCCAGAAACTGGATTTTTAATCTAAACATCAACGTATAAAAGCATTCGAGAAACATTAAACATATTTTACGATCACAGTTCAATTCAGTACTGACACAGCCTCTCTCTGGGGTGCAGAAATCGTGTAAAGTGTGTGGTCGTTGGATGCAGCAGTCGCCTAACAAACACTAAGACCGGGGTTTACCTGTCCGTTAGCTTTGGAGGGTGAAACTGCAGCCGTTTCTTCCTTTCCAGCTGTCTTTGAGAATTGCGCTCCCATGCTTTTGCCACAACAAAGAGCTCAACAGATCCTGGACAGAACAAAGAGCAGCACGCCTCTTCCTTGGAGTGAAACACCTGGACAACGAGCGCGAGCAAATCCAGCCTCGGAGGGAAAAGTCTAGAAAAAACTGGAAATAAGTTTTTAATTCCCAAAATTGTGCCCGTGACACTCTAGACAGCTCAGAAAATGGGAGAAATTTCCCGGGTGTAGCCCGCTTCTTTCAACTAAATGTAGCTAAAGCCCGTTTGAAACGCAGTGCTGTTGCCCACTTCATTCAATGGAAAGTAACTAAAGCCAGTTTGAAAAGTCGCTAAATGTCGCTAGTTGACGTCATACGCTAATTAGCATATTCATGACGCCATCGCGTCTTGTCTCTCGGTTTGCCTTGCTGTGCTCTCATTTTGTATTTTAATTTAGCCAAATTCCCAATTAAACTTTTTTCATTTATATCATTTATTGTTTCAGCTGACAGTCAACGGAATAAATTTGGAATAGTGACTGGAATGTGGCCCTTTAAGACTACATAATCAGCTCTGGTTTATAATCGAGCAGTCGTCTGATGAAATCAAATACACTTAACATAGACAACGACAAAGACAATTCATGTGTCGTGTTTTCGGCCATGTTTGCATGTAAAATTAGAGAAGCAACATCATATATATTTTAACCGAGAGAGAGAGAGAGAGAGAGAGAGAGAGGTGCACGCTATTAAAGCAAGCAAGAACTCGTGCAGCAAATATCAGTGAGTCAAAGAGACTCGCTAATGTTTGTCCAAAAAGTCGTTAGGGGGGTATGAAAACAATGAAAAGTCGCTGTTATTCTGCACAAAAATCCCGATTCATAATTACGACGTCTCCTAATGAAAGCAAATGCACAAAAGATAAAGACAATGACTGTGCTGTGATTGCGGACATATTTGCATGTAAAATAGAGTAAGAAGCGACAGAATCTATTTTGTTACTGAAAGCGATGCTCCTCCAGCAGCTCGCTGAACAGTGCAGACCATAGACTTTATAAAAACAGGAGCAGAAGCAGAGAAGAGACGTGTGCGCGCGCTGGGAAAACAAAACCTCGCGCTCGTGTACTGACGACACATGCTACCTGTCAGAATGTGCTACCACAAGAATGTGCTACCACAAATATATTTGCATACACTTGTTTTAACGGTAGGATTATGGCTAACCCCCCCCCCCCCCCCCCAATGTACATTAAAAATCAGCTTTATTTATTTATTTTTTATTTAGTGATATATTGTGTAAATGGACAATGGTAATTATACAAAAACTCAATATTAAACAACTAAAACATAAATAATATGTATCATCTTATAATCTACAAGGACAGGAGGCGTGTGTATAGTGTAAAAATTACAATATAGACGAACAGTGGGTAAAGGGCAGTGTGACATGGCAGTCTATGGGACAGTCCCAAGCATCCCGATTTTCATCCAAAATATCTTAAATTGTGTTCCAAAGACGAAAGAAGCTTTTACGTGTTTGGAACAACATGGGGGTAAGTGATTATTGTCAATATTTTCATTTTAATGTCATTTGTGCATAACATAACCACTTGTGGACAGGGACCCATATCAAGGCGCCTCAACAACATCCTTGTGTGTGCAGAATTATTATTATTTTTTTTATCTTTCATTATAAACATCACTTTCAACAAGTATTCTTTTTGTTCATTTGTAATGTCACACACTGTTGTTCATATAAATAATTTGCATGTGTGACAACATATGCAAAAAAAAAAAAAAAAAAAGGTGGGGCAGTCAATCACACACAGTTCAATGTTAAATAACAAATCTTTTTCACCAGTTTCGATGGCATGTTATAGTTTTTCATTTTTGCTAATAAACTAAACTCCATTCTCTGAACCAAATTCTCAATAGTCTAAACAAATTTGTCAAAAAATATCACTTTTTTTTTTTTGCAAAACCTTAAACAAGTTTAGACACTGTTTGAAGATTTCATGAACTCTTTTTGCAAAACTCTAAATACATTCTCTTAAAGACACAGTTTGCACTGTGATGAACTTGTGATGCAAAACCTTAAACACAAGAAAGCAAAAGATAAGCAGAACTGCATCACAGCTGTCTTCTTTTACACACAATTACTCAAAACTATACTCACTTGTTTCTAAATATGACAGCAAAAGAATTATATCAGTAAAAGAATAGTGGAAGAGAAACTTGTGTAGAATTGCAAGATTACCATGTTAGGGTGGAAGAACTACATGCACTGGACACTACGTCTCCATTTTAATGAATGATCTGCAGTGCATTTATTATTGACAAATATGTGTATGATTTGAAGGCTTGATTTTGACTACAGGTGACATGGTTTTGAAGCCATTGTTTGATTTTGTCTGAAGAGTCAGGGGGATCTGTGAATGTAGTTTGAAGATTTGGATATGTGTTTAAGACTTTGAGAAAATGAGTAATGGATTCAAGAAATGTGTTTAACAATTCAGAAAAACTGTTATGGAGCATATAACACTTCACTTCAGACAATGCTAGTTGGTTTTTATAGTTATAGTATAGTCAAAGTTAAGACAACATCAGATGCTCATATTGTTATGATTTTATCATTATGACCTCTCCAGTCTCTCTGGTGCATTTCTGAGATCAGAAATGAAATTCTCAAAACTACTTGTTCAATCTCAACATCATCTAGTCACTTGTGCACATCATAAAAGCACTTTCTCATTCTTTTGAACAAGTTGCGATTGCTTTGGTACATTCATGCAATTGATTATTGAGATTTATCTGCGGTTTCCAACATTATGAGTTGCTAATGTCATGTAGCTCAAAACGTGTTATATAGTGTTCTGTGCAATAGTCTTACCCCCAAAGACATCTAGTCATAAGTCATTAAATGCAAAATCTTCCCATTTCTATTAGACTTTTTGTGAATTTGTAAGGATGCATGGTGGAAAATTGCAAAGGCAAAAACATACAGGGAAAAGGATATAGGTGCATATCAGATGAAATAAGGGCCACTGTGGACCATGTTGTCAACCATGGCCTTAGGTGGGTTTCCTATATTTGCCTTTATAAATTTGTATTTTAACTTTGTGCTTATATTTCTTTCAGGCTAAAACTGAAGCTCAATGGCCAAAATGTGACTAATGCACCAGAAAACTGTGATATCAAGGACAGTGGTAGATTGAAAGGTTAATTCATATATTGTTTAATTATTGACATTATTCAGAATTATCATTGAACATCAAAAAGTTAGTCATCCTTAAAAATGCATCTACCATTAGATTTGTTGACTAGTGTTGTATATGGTCCATAAAATGAAGTGCTTAAAGACAGGGTGATGGAAAAGAATAGAAAAGCTTTGTTTTCCCATGAGTAACTTTGCATTTGCGTACAAAACATTTACATTCTTTGTAAACAAACACAAAGTTTCTTGGGGGAACCAAAATATTCTGAGTGACTAACACAAAGTTGAGTATTTAGGTACATTGCAAATGTAAATATCATGAAATTAACCCTATAATACGTTATTATGGATACATTTCTAAGGCCTCTATATAATCAGCATGAACAGAAAAATCTGTTGAACACAATCTCATACATTCTTTCATCTGACAAATATATATATATATATATATATATATATATATATATATATATATATATATATATATATATATATTAGTAATGTTTTTTAGTATCATTATAAAAAAATGTCCACCTTGACTTTTATGTACACATACTTGACTTTTTAAGTACACATAAAAATAACTTTCATCTTGTTAGTCACATTTTAAGCTGAGCGTTTAATGGACTGAAGCAATTTAGGTTTACCCACCCACAATAAAAACTACAGAGCTCTGATCATTCAACTAAAGATTATGTATCATCTCACAAAAATAGTATTTGAAGAACTGGTGACAACTGATATTTATATAAAAGTAATTTGGAGCTTTATAAATCTCTACAATATAACCATCAATGTTGCCTTTTTTTTTTTTTGCATTAATAAAATTCAAAAATATCTTGCAAGTCAATTGGCTCTTTTAAACATTATTTTTGGTCCTAAATTAAATGTAGAAGTAAATGCTCCAGTCATTCAAATCTAAATAAGCTGCCATGGTATATCTCCAGAACAGGTGGAAGTACACAAGTACCACATTCCACATTCTAGCAAATTGAATGGCAGACCATACTTTTTCATCTATTTGTCTCACACATTAATTTGTCAATATACTCTATTATATCACATTCACAAGTATGTAATGTTAATTTGTAAAGAATAAACCAGTCTGTAATGAGGGGCAAGCACGTAAGAAGGAAGAAAGAGAATGAGTAAAACATCAGCCATTCAAAACCTAAAAACAGAATTTTAACTATATTTGTACTGAGTTGACAAAAAGTCATTTGTTCCTCTAGGGGGCATCCCAATCATCTAAAATATTCTCAGCATGTCAGACGGTGTTTATACATGAAGTTTTCTTGCTCCATTGAGTCCCACCCTTCGTCCCACTGTGCATACTTTCCATCCAAATAGTATGTGAGATTAGAATAAGCATTTCTCAAAGCATATGTTGAGAAGGGTATGCCAAAAATCCATGGAAGATTTGCTGGTAGTGTGGATCCATGCACGCTCAACTAATCCGGCTGATTTGGTTCAAAACTACAAACATGATTATATTTCGAGTTATATATCTGCCAACAACATTGTAAACTTTTATAAAGATATAATTACTAATAAATATACTGAAATTAACTATTAAATGCATCATTTAAAAAAAAAAAACCTTCTAAAATGTGGTGTATGAGGATTTTAACTGGACTGGATTGATTCTGATGGGGTTTCCCTTGTATTTCTGCTTATTATGCTTTATCCATCTTAATATTCAGACTTTTTCATAAAAATGGTGGAAGCAGATCACTGATGGATGTGGTTTATTGCCAACTGGCTGATTTTAACCGGGCAGTCTGTGATCTCTCTCAAAAGTTGGTGGCCAACTCTAAGCCTCTGGCAGCATTTAAGTGATTGTGATGCACGTGTAATGGTGCCTTAATTGCTTTCTCTCATGGTCAAATGATTTGGAAAAACACCCACAGTCTCCTCAAGTACGTCTTCTAACTCTCATTAGAGTACTGGTAGATAATAGGGTTAGTAGACAGGTAGGGTTAGGGTTAGAATAAGTTGACATGTACTTGCAAAGTTACTTATAGTCAGTAGAATGTCTGTTGGGAGACCATCACAATAAAGAGTTGGCATATATTAAGCAGACAGTCTACTACTATAGATAATAGATTTAGTTGAAATTTAGGTGCAGCATTACATATTGTCAACAGAATGCTCAGAAGGGACCTTCAAAATAAAGTGTTACCAAATATCCTCCCATTTTCTATTTGTTGTGCAAACTGACACTATACATTTTATTTACAGTATATATAAATGGGTGATTTCCCATGTGTAGGTTCCGTAATTCCACTTTAATGGCAATGAATAGGTTATTTTCATTGTCATTAAAGTTGAATAACTGAACATAAACAGGAGCCTGAGAAAAAACGCAAATTTTACAAGAAAATTTTAAAATGAATCACAGTCACTTAAACATAATTCCATTTACGCTACTTGCTACAGTTGCAACATATTATAGTTAAACTTAGGTGTCTGAAAAGTGTTTCATTAGATAAACTTACAAGAAAGCTAATGAATTCTACACAATTTTATGACATGTGATGCAGGCTATTGGGTTGGAGGTCACAGGTCACTGAGGGAAAGGTTGGCGTCAGTATTATAATTCAAGGGTTGCTACAAAGTTCCTGACTCTATGAGGCCATTTCATGTGTTACAGTAGGCACAATGTATGTGACAGCAGCTGCTTGGTCTGACCTTTGACTTTGAATACTGTTTGCTACCCCAGATGAATGGACTCATTTACAGTCAAATCAAAGCATTCTTCTGTCATTCTACAATACTGTCTGTTCTTTATTCCATTACTGTGGCCACACACACACACACACACACACACACACACACACACACATAAATTACTTACTGCTGTGCATTATGGTCTATTATCTCTTTCAGAGATCCCTCTCATCTGCTATTAATTAGAGCAGACAGTATTTAAATTCCTTTTCTAGTTCCAAAAGAAAAACAATTCCACAACCCATGAGAGTGAGCAAAACAGACAGTTAACATTCCATCCCTACAGATCAACAACAAATTTGTAAACAGAAATAATTGTAAACAGGATCTTGCCAATGAATATTGCAGTCCAAACTTTTAAAAGTGTGTGGTTGGAATTTTAAAATTGACCACAATATCTGGGGTTTGGCTTTGTTTTCTTATCGATATATATACTTTATAGACACGATATAGTTATTATTTTTTGCTTATTTTTTAAAATTCCATTTAAAATCTTAGACCAATAGTAGTGGTCTTAAAAAGGAGTGTGAATCATTGAATGTGCATATTTAGTACTTTAAAACAAAAAACAAAACAAACAAACAAACAAAAAAACCTGTAGCTTTGTTTTTAATGATTTAAAGTTTTTGTACAATTGCTATTACATTTTTTACAATACTTATAAAAAATTTCCTAAACTCTTCATGCACCAACACACCTACAACACACAACTGACAAAACAGTTAATTTCATGCTGCAAAATCACACATTCAAAACTAAACTCTAACACTAATTTTCTAATTACAATAATATACTAACACAATACACTACATCTACCAAAACACTGCAAACATGTCACAAAGTCTAATTATTATTCCAAAACACTAACACATGTTCTCTTCCAACAGCAACATTTAGTGAATCATAGCACAGTATCATAAAAACACTAACATAAAATGGAATTAAATTCAATTTACATTTTAGCAGACACTTATTCAAAGCAACTTACAATACATTTAGGCTAACATTTTTGTACCTAACATGTGGAACACAGGGAATCGAACCCACAACCTTTTGCACTGCTAACAATGCTCAACCACTGAGCCACAGGAACACAGTGTTAAGAACACTCTTATTAGGAACACTCGCACCACGGTGCTTGGGCCCTAACAAGAATGCATGAAACCAAAAGATATGCAATATTCTGTCATTTATTATGTGAAAGTACAAAATATACAGACTGAATAAGCCACAGAGTATATGTAATATAATAAAGTTAGTTTGGCTGAGAAGGAAGGAGATCGAGGTCGGCTTTCTAAGGCTCGTGGGTTGTTTATTTTATATCTTAAAAAGAACAAAACAAATCGTGCCACATGCGCACACACTTCCAATCACTTTTCTATTTTACAATACTCTGCAGCCTTTCTCTTGCTGGCTTTCTGCTTCTACGTCCCCATGAGTCTTTAGCTCTCTCTCTTTTCCGCTCATTGCCGACCGGCTTATATATCGCCTCCCCATAAAGGAAACCATGGTGACACGTCGTGTAGTGTGGACTGAAGTGATGGAGGGAAAACATGTGGAGTTGTGGCAAAGAAAAATAAACAAAAAGGGGGAAGAAAGGCCGGGAAGCCATCTACCAAAAAATCTACTTCTGCTCTCAGGTCATACTGGATTTCATTTTTGCTATCTGAGCATCCGTCCTCCCAAGTTTCTTTTAGGAAGTTTAAAACCCCATGGGGCTGGAGTCCATAAAGAAGTTCTAAGGGGGAAAACCCTGTGGAGGCTTGTGAGACCTCGCGCACAGTAAATAAGAAGTGTTACAGCCATCTGTCCCAATTTTTCGCGTCTTCTTGCACAAATTTACGAATCATTGTTTTCAACGTGTTATTGAACCGTTTGACCGGACCGTCCATCTGTGGGTGGTAGACGCTGGTGCTTACTGATTTAATGGCCAATAATTCGTACAATTTATTTAATGTGCGTGACAAAAACGCAGTGCCCTGATCCGTGAGATTCTCTTTGGGGATTCCCACGCCGGAGATTAAACGAAACAGGGAGTCCGGCAACTCTTCGATGAGTTGTTGAGGAGTGCCACTGCTTCAGGATATCGTGTTGGAAAAGCATTTCCCGATGGCTCTGTGGTACTAACAATTGGGTTGTATCTTCCTTTGTTTGAGCATCATGGGTCACTTGATACAATCGGTCTTTAATAATGGCAAAATAAGGATAGGAGAGTGTGCCGTCAGGTTGGAGGACCTGCCCATCGATAGAACAGACCTGTTCAAATTCATGTTTAAGCGTCTTATCTTGGGACTGTTCCAGGGGAAAGTCATCGCGACTGGAGAGGTTTAGCCTTACCAAGCTGCTTGGTTCCCCTGAAACCGCCCCCACTGGGTCCCAACACAGTTTCTCCAACCTGAGCGCTCGCTTTTGTCCCCTAAATTTGATGGTTATGCCTTTTACGGGGTATTCTACTATATCCCTGTGCACCCACCTCACCTTAACCATGCGTCCCATATCCAATTCCCCGGATTGTATCAGGCTTTGATGGATGGAGGTCTGGTTAAAATCCTGAATCAACCAAAGCCCGATAGGTACACCCCTTAATACTCACAGGTATTTGGTATAACCCGGCTTGATCAGGGGCAGCCTGCGGGTCGTCCGGGATCCGGACCAATGTTCCCACCTCCATGACCGGGCACCGATCCACGAAATGGCCCGGATCCCTGCAACGCCAACAGGCCGGCTCAGGCCTCCCCGCTGCCCTAGTGGCAGGAAGTAGTTCAAGGGATTGACATGGGGAGGCAGTGTGATCCTCTTCGAGTCCCTCTGAATGTGAAACCCCATTCCCCGGGCGGGGCCTCTTGACCTTGCTGCCAGCTCATTCCCTGTTCTCCAGTGGGAAGCGGCCTTCAGTGGCCCAGCAAAAAGCGAAAGCGTTGACAATGTTGCTCGGGATTGAGGCCGACCCTTTGGAGAATTGCTCGTTTTAAGTCCGCGTACACCAGGAGGTTCGGGATGGGCAGTTGTTGGGCAGCCTTCTGGGCTTCAACCAACAGTAGCGGAATCAAGGGCACTGGCCAGCTGGTTGGTGGCCACTCACACGCCTCGGTCCTCTCGAACAGGTCTAGGAATGCCTCCGGATCATCTGACGACTCCATCTTAGTGAGAGACATGTGGCAGGGATGGGACTGGGGGAAGCCTTCCTCATCCAAACCTCCCAGTCCAGCAAGCTCTGGAACAGCTCGCAGTCCTCCTGCTGGGCTTGCATCATCACTTGGAACCAATGTTTCTGGTCCGCCCACAAGTCTAGCAGGGCTTGATGGTTCCCTTGATGTAGACCCCACGAGCGATGTAATGATCTCCGCAAATAGCAATCCTGATGGTCCTGATGGAGTTTGCATGGCGGTGTTATTCTCCTTTCTTCCCGGGTTTTGGCACCAGTGTAATAATATAAAGTTAATTTGGCTGAGAAGGAAGGAGATCGGGGTCAGCTTTCTGAGGCTCATGGGTAGTTTATTTTATATTTTAAAAAGAACAAAACAAATCGTGCCACATGTGCATACACTTCCAATCACTTTTCTATTTTACAATACTCTGCAGCGTTTCTCTTGCTGGCTTTCTGCTTCTACATCCCCACGAGTCCTTAGCTCTCTCTCTTTTCTGCTCATTCCCGACCGGCTTATATGTCGCCTCCCCATGCCAATCACTGCAACGAGAACCAGGTAGGGGTCAGTTGTTTTTCATTTGAATCACTTACCACCGCTCATCTCCTTGCTCTCTCTCCCGTCGCAGACCTCTCTGAACCACGCCTCCCCCGCCACAGTATAAATAAATCTAATCTGCCCAGTTGTCTGTGTTTGGCCACATGTCCTCATCCACATCACACCTGATATCTTCTCTGGCAAGGCATCTTGGGAAGATACTTTTGGTATGGAAGTTTGTGCTCTGCAAGGGAACAGGGCCTTGTGGTGCCATCCCAAAGAAGTTCAAAATCACTTTCACAGACCTTTTCCTGTGCCCAGCTGGTGGAATGACCTCCCAATCTCAATTCGTACAGCTGAGTCTTTACTCATTTTCAAGAAACATCTAAAGACTCATCTTTTTCGCCTGCACTTAACCAACTAACACTAGCACTTTTCCCTTTCTTGTCTTTTCGTTTATAAAAAAAAAAAAAAAAAAAAACCTGGCTATGCATTCTATACTAGACTAACTGAGACTTGTCATGGCACTTGTATACTGTTGTTGTTCTCTTGTTGACCTGACTGCTTCTATTGTTCTCATTTGTAAGTCGCTTTGGATAAAAGCGTCTGCTAATGATAAAATGTAAATGTAAATGTAAGTGTTCTGCAGTGTTCAGTTGTAATGTCTTGGCATGCAGCATCCATTGCATCCTGGAGGGACATTTGGTCCTGTGGACTGTGGTCAAAACCCTTCAATCTCCAGACTCTAAAACTACTCAGTGGGGTTGAGGAAAGGGCCAAGGAAAAGAGACATCATTGACTGATTGCTCTGGGAATTGTTCAATGAGATCACATATATTGGTCTCCCACCTGTCCCCTTTTTCTGGCAACAGTCTTTGGTACAGATCTTCTGGGGAAGTCGTGGCCTAATGGTTAGAGAGTTGGACTCGCAATCGAAAGGTTGTGAGTTCGAGTCTTGGGCCGGCAGGAATTGTAGGTGGGGGGAGTGCATGTACTGCTCTCTCTCCACCTTCAATACCACGACTTAGGTGCCCTTGAGCAAGGCACTGAACCCCGGGCGCCGCAGCATAAAGGATGCCCACTGCTCCGGGTGTGTGTTCACAGTGTGTGTGTGTTTTCACTGCTCTGTGTGTGTGCACTTCGGATGGGTTAAAAGCAGAGCACAAATTCCGAGTATGGGTCACCATACTTGGCCGAATGCCATGTCACTTTTTTTCTAAAATTTTACATTTATGCAGGGGTGCACTTTTCCACACAAGATCAGTCCAAAGAGGTCCTCTTTTACTGTATATCATATGGTCATGAGATTGAAAGAACCCCAACACCTTTCCTAGATGGGAATCAGCTATAATTTACATTTACATCAGTACATTTAGTAGACACTTTTATCCAAAGGAGGAGGACAATAGAAGCAATAAAAACCAACAAAAGAGCAACAATATGCAAGTGTAAAGTCTCGCTAACGCATTACACATAGCATATTTGTGTTTCAGTTTACAATATATTCACAGCTGTTCACTTTGATTTTATCTTACAAGTTAGAATTAGAACATGATGCTATCTGATCTGACATACAGTGTGAAAGCATTTGGCAGTAAAATTACCTTGTTTCGTCTTGTGTGTAAAGCAAGTTAAATTTGTGTTAACTATGCATTTTGTGTCAAAGCAACAATAAATGTGTTTATTGTATAGCCTACACAGACAGATGTTGTGCTAACTGCATTAAGAGTTTAGGAAAATTGTTAAAAGTATTGAAAGATTGTCATAGCGATTGTGAAAAACTGTAAAACCAAAAACAAAAGAGAGCATCCTTTCATGACTGGTTCTTGACATTCTTAAGTACACTTTAAAAAAAGTTTGTTTTGTATCAATGTAAAAAGTTTTAAAATACATTTAAAATTATTATATTATGTTTTAATATTCTTTTGTTATGCTTTGAAGAAGAAGGTCTACACTTACTTTGATGTGTTGACTAACATTCTTAAACACATGTAAATTACTTGATTATAGATTTAACAGCAGTGTGTTATACAATACAGTTAAACCATCACAGCTGTAAGATAACATCTTATATTAAATATAAAGTAATCTTGACAAACTGTAAACAGACACAGACACAGAGCCTGAGCTGAAGCCTGAGACAGAGATCGCCCCTGAGCCCGAGTCCATGAACCTTCTTCAGGATTGGTCCTTTCCTGTGTTGTGTTTTCATTGTTGTATTGTTTTCAGAGTCTTCTTCACCGTTTCTGGTCCCACCCAAAACAGAATTTTAACCATCACTAATCCCCAGTGTTGGGGGTAATGCATTACAAGTAACGCGAGTTACGTAATCGGATTACTTTTTTATTTATTTTTTTTTTTTTTACAAGTTTTTACGTTTACGTACATTTTTATTCTTTTTATGTTTGTTGCGAAAGGGCTTATACATTTTCCAAAAATTATAACTTTTTATATTAAAAACAAACAAGTGAGCCCAGCCCAGATAAGAAAAAGTAAACACAAAAGTAATGTAATGCATTATTTTGTACAAAAAGTTAATGCAATTAGTAACATTTTTAAGGAGTAACGCAATATTGTAATGCATTACTTTTAGAAGTAACTCTCCCCAACACTGCTAATCCAAGCCATAACAGAGTGTTCTTGGTCAACATCTTTGTCCAGCACTGAGCTGTTTTTGTTAGCCTGACTACGTCAGACTTCCTACTTCTGCTCAATTTCATTTAGCTTCTGTACTCTGTCTACGAAGCAAAGTGAAGTAGCAGAGTCTGGTATTACCAGGCTATGTTTTTGTCGCTGCTGGTCCTACCTTACATGAAGGCTGTCTCCTCACTTATTACCTCTTTGATATTGTGCACCCCATATATTCTGAATGTCATAGAGGAAAACTGTGCCAAAATAAAATTTTACTGAAAGCTAATTTTAAGATATTAACCTCAAATTTGGAACACAAATTTTGGGCTTTGATTTTCTAGAAGTTTTAGACTCCAACAAAATATATATATAAAATATATATATATATATATATATATATATATATATATATATATATATATATATATATATATAAAAATACAAATAACAAAACCTTTTTAACAAAAATTGAAAATGGAATTTTAGTGTTATGCTCAAAAAGTGGGACTGGCCGTTAATAATGCAAATTATTAAATTCATGAAGTACAAGATTTCATAGCGTTTAGTTAACTCTTTACTCGCAAAACACAGAATTTTCAGTGTTTCTGTGTTTTCACTGTTATACGCTACTGGTGCTATTAAGCATCTCCTGAATGAGTATAAAGAGTGCTGATCAAAAACGCAGACCAGGAAGATGCAGAAACAAGAGACCTCATATGTACAGTATTGTTCAAAATAATAGCAGTACAATGTGACTAACCAGAATAATCAAGGTTTTTAGTATATTTTTTATTGCTACGTGGCAAACAAGTTACCAGTAGGTTCAGTAGATTGTCAGAAAACAAACAAGACCCAGCATTCATGATATGCACGCTCTTAAGGCTGTGCAATTGGGTAATTAGTTGAAAGGGGTGTGTTCAAAAAAATAGCAGTGTCTACCTTTGACTATACAAACTCAAAACTATTTTGTACAAACATTTTTTTTTTCTGGGATTTAGCAATCCTGTGAATCACTAAACTAATATTTAGTTGTATGACCACAGTTTTTTAAAACTGCTTGACATCTGTGTGGCATGGAGTCAACCAACTTGTGGCACCTCTCAGCTGTTATTCCACTCCATGATTCTTTAACAACATTCCACAATTCATTCACATTTCTTGGTTTTGCTTCAGAAACAGCATTTTTGATATCACCCCACAAGTTCTCAATTGGATTAAGGTCTGGAGATTGGGCTGGCCACTCCATAACATTAATTTTGTTGGTTTGGAACCAAGACTTTGCCCGTTTACTAGTGTGTTTTGGGTCATTGTCTTGTTGAAACAACCATTTCAAGGGCATGTCCTCTTCAGCATAGGGCAACATGACCTCTTCAAGTATTTTAACATATGCAAACTGATCCATGATCCCTGGTATGCGATAAATAGGCCCAACACCATAGTAGGAGAAACATGCCCATATCATGATGCTTGCACCTCCATGCTTCACTGTCTTCACTGTGTACTGTGGCTTGAATTCAGAGTTTGGGGGTCGTCTCACAAACTGCCTGTGGCCCTTGGACCCAAAAAGAGCAATTTTACTCTCATCAGTCCACAAAATGTTCCTCCATTTCTCTTTAGGCCAGTTGATGTGTTCTTTGGCAAATTGTAACCTCTTCTGCACATGCCTTTTTTTTAACAGAGGGACTTTGCGGGGGATTCTTGAAAATAGATTAGCTTCACACAGACGTCTTCTAACTGTCACAGTACTTACAGGTAACTCCAGACTGTCTTTGATCATCCTGGAGGTGATCATTGGCTGAGCCTTTGCCATTCTGGTTATTCTTCTATCCATTTTGATGGTTGTCTTCCGTTTTCTTCCACGTCTCTCTGGTTTTGCTCTCCATTTTAAGGCATTGGAGATCATCTTAGCTGAACAGCCTATCATTTTTTGCACATCTTTATAGGTTTTCCCCTCTCTAATCAACTTTTTAATCAAAGTACGCTGTTCTTCTGAACAATGTCTTGAACGACCCATTTTCCTCAGCTTTCAAATGCATGTTCAACAAGTGTTGGCTTCATCCTTAAATAGGGGCCACCTGATTCACACCTGTTTCTTCACAAAATTGATGACCTCAGTGATTGAATGCCACACTGCTATTTTTTTGAACACACCCCTTTCAACTAATTCAACTAATTGCCCAATTGCACAGCCTTAAGAGCGTGCATATCATGAATGTTGGGTCTCATTTGTTTTCTGAGAATCTACTGAACCTACTGGTAACTTGTTTGCCACGTAACAATAAAAAAATATACAAAAAACCTTGATTATTCTGGTTAGTCACATTGTACTGCTATTATTTTGAACAATACTGTAAGCATATTCATATGAGAAATAATGCGATCATCAGCACTAATCACAAATGAAAACTGCCTAATGTTACAGAGTGAAATGTAATTCCAGCAAGTGGTAGAGGCCTGTGCAGGCTTTGGGAGTGCTGATGGAAGTCATCTACTGCATTTTTGCCTTGATAACATTACTGAACATGATCCAGATGTAGTATTTGATATAAATGTGATTTTCTCACATACAACAAAATAGTCTTGGGGCAATGAAATTTTAGTGAAAATCAGCAAAACGCTGCGGTGCCTGGCAACCCTTTTTTTCAAAACACTGGAGGGGAAAGAATTCACCATAAATGCTTATCAGTACATTCAGTGGTACACTTTAATTCTATAAAATAAAATACATAAAGACATCAAAAAGCGATCATGGATGTAGGCTACATATAAAGATACTAAAGATTACTTAATAGTAATTGTGTTTAATCTGCATTATAAAATAAGTGCTCCTTTTAACATTTTTGCTAAAGTCTGCTTATTTTTCACTTGGGTGCAATGTATTTATAAAATATATTTTATATATAAAATTTGATAAGTCAAATAAATAAATAAATAAAAACATCCTTTCGGTGATGTCACATCCATCTGCAGATTCATGAATTCATTTCCTGTTTTTTCAGGTGTGCAGAAGCAGAAGAAAAGTCTCTCTCATCTATATAAGGCTACTAATCCAATGAGACACAGGAAGTTCTCTTTGTGTGAAGTGGTGGATACCACTTGTGCTCCACCATCTATTGGAAGGTTAGTCCTGTCACAAACAGGAAAAACCCTGCTGTAACTGCAGACCAGAGTCAACATAAGTTCTTATGCATTTAGCAGTCCTGTAGTAAATATCTAACTTTAATTGTCCTGTAGTTACCTGAGCTTATGCGATTAGATCAAAGTCAAAATGGTGTCTGCTCACTCAGCCTACAATTCAGTTACTAGCTTCAGCCTCAGACTGCACACCAATAAACATCCCATAGTCTGTTTACATGTCAGCTCTTGTGGCATCAGTGGTTTTCAATTCCAGTCCTGGCGACCCATCGCTCTGTACATTTTGTAGGCTGTCTTTCTTATGTAACACACCTGACTACATTCAGGTGATGCACTGACATTATCAGCTCATTAAGCGAGAACTGACTTGGGAGCTGTGGAAATTCTGCTCACCGATGGGATAAGTTCTCTTGTTGAAGAACCAGAATTTTGGCCAGTTCATTATTTTTATTTATTAACTTTTTGTAAGTGTAAGGTAAAATAATAAATTCTCAATTTCTGATGCTAACTACTGTCGTCAGTGCAATCTACAATCTACAATCTACACATCTACTATGTGCCAGAGTTATTTCCACATTTATTTTATGTGTTGTTAGAGGTTGAATTTAGAGGGTTGTGTGTGTCTGTTTTTATCTCAGTTCCAGGCTTATATGTGTTCTGCATACAACATCTGTAGAGTTGTGGGTCACCAGGACTGGAATTAGTGTTGCTTTCGTCAATGAAAATTATGACTAAATATCGTCGTCAACAAACATTTATCACATGACGAAAACGAGACGAGACACAACGTAAATGCTGGTCATGTGACAATGACTATAATTAAATGTAAAATGCAAAATTGTTGATGAATAAAAATGAGACTAAATGTGGTTAACAAAATAAAAACTATGCTAAAATGTCTCTTCAATTTTCGTTGACCAAAACGAGACAAAACAAAATGTTATAACGTTATTTCATCTCGTTAAGTCGCGTTATTATTATTATTTTGCAGTATTTCCTTTTCCTGTGTCTCACTTCAGGTGCTGCATCAGATTGCACTGCGCAAACCAGGCGACGTCACTTCCTCAAGTCCCACTCGCGGCATTATTTAGAAGAAGACAGCAAACAGTTAATTCTGACACAGAGAAAGGGACTAATGTGTGTACGTCTAACATGTTTGGTTGGTAAAATAAATGTTGTCAATTTAAATCAGTGCGTCAGTGCGTGTATGGAATGGATGAATTCTTGAGTCTATAAGGTAACAATAATATAATAAGATAACCTTGTCATCTTATTATATTATTGGATAAATGCTCCACATGTTTTTCAGCATACCCTAATAAAACTGAAGGTCAGAAGACTGGTATATTTTTGGAAAGAAAATGCATTTAGGGACAGCAGCAACTCAGAGCTGAAGAGATCCTGGCATTTATATCAGCACAAATAGTACAATGCCAAGCATCGAAGGAGCGGAGTAAAGCACACTGTCACTGGACTCTAGAGCAGTGGAAACCTGTTCTAAGGAGTTATGAATCGCACTTCTCTGTTTGGCAGTCTGATGGTTAAGTCTGAGTTATCAGGAAAATATTTCCTGCCTGACTGCATTCTGCCAACTTTAAAGATTGGTGAAGGAGGGATAATGGTATGGAGCTATTTTTCAGGGATTGGGCTTGGCCCTTTGCTTCCAGTGAAGGAAAATCTTAATCATTTTGGACAATGTTCTAGCTTTGTAGGAACAGTTTTTATTTTAGCATGGCTGCCTTTGCGCATAAAGCAAGGTCCACTTTCCATGAATGACTACACCAACGGTTCTTGATTCCAGTCACGGTGACCCACCGCTTTCCATTTTTGTATGTCGCTCTCTTATATAACTTACTTGATTCAGAACATCATCTCATTAGGAGAGTGTCAGATAAGAGAGACATACACAATGTGCAGAAAAGTGAGTTGATAGGAATTGAGAACCAGTGGACTACACAAAGAACAACCAACACATATATGTGTCTCAGCATATGGATATGTTGTCACGCATTCACCTAAATGTGTGTGTGTTGTAGGAGATGGTGTTTCCAGTGGGTTAGAAAGGTTAAGAGATATTCACTGGGAGGGGGAGGTCCACAGCCAAGGTCAAAGGGTAGTGTAATGAGCAAAGAGCTATCAATTACTCACTCTCTGCCAAGCCAATGCAAATTATTTCACTCACTTTTAGGGTAACAGCCAGAAGAAGTTATACAAGAAAACACAAAAAGTTTTGATATTTCTTCCTCAGTTTGGATTCTTTAAATTTATTATTTTTCTTAGCTGCATGTGATTTCCATTCAAGATCTTGTGAGGGAAATGTGTGCGTGAGGAAGAGGGGGGCCGGGGGTGCTCGAGGGAGGAAGTCCAGCTTGGCAGGGCAGGGCGTAAACGAGAGAAGAAGAGAACAGCAGTGAAGACTACACAGACTACACTGAGGACAAAAAATAGCCTAGGGAGAAGTAGATGTGAGAAAGACTACAGCAGTGAACACAACAACATTCACTGCCTGGGCATTTGTTTGCGGGGGGAATCATGGCCTCTCTGCAGTTTGGACCTATCTGTGTTCTCTTCATCTTGTCAGCACTCACGCACACAGCTGCCTCGCAACAGTTAAACACAGTCTACAGGGTAAGTCCTTTCTTTGTGGCTGAGAAAAGAGGAATATTTGAATTAGCATCATATGCCAAAGGTTTTACAATAAACACAAATAATATGTTGAATTTATTTCCTTTATTACTTGTTTGCAGATATACTTCTGTCTATAGCAGGGTCTTAAAAAGTGTTGCTTAACTTTTAGAGCGGCATGTGTTCTGAAATATAATAAAAAGATATATCATTGTGCTCAAATATCTCTAATCAAATTCAGTGTTCTGATTATTTGAGCTAGGCTATGCCAGTACTTAATGTCAGGGAGTGCCTCATTTGTGTTTATACTTCTCCTGAGGACTTATAGGAAAAATATATCAGAAATATTCACTTAAAAAAAAGTGTTTTGTGAAAAGTGCTATACAGTATATAAACAAATTCGACTAACATTTCAGAACTTCATGAGCAACTATAAAGCACTTATCTCTGTTGTTTCTGGAGATGTTGAGATTTTTCTGTAGCTGTTGATCAGACTGAAATGTTCTACATTGATGTTTGGGTGTGGACTTCTTGTATGGACTCTAGTGTTCCAGTAAACATAAGGTTTAGTGCTAAATATGCTATTATAAAGTTGTTTAAAAAGGTCTTTAGAAAGAGAGATGTTTATGTGTCTCATGCTCTGTAATGAGAAAACTCTGTGCCCTCCCCACCCCCACCGACCCAACCAGCAGCTGTTGAGAGTCTAGAGGGTCTTGTCACTCCTCACCGGAAATGCAACAGAGGCGAATGGAGGCCATCTGTTGGGGGGACATACTGATCCAATGGGCAGAGTGGGAACACTTCTGTACTGCCACATTCCCTGAGGATCAGAGGAGATTCAAGTTCTGTTCCAAAGCCTATAATAATCTTTCTAATTAGACCTTTTTTTGTTGACATTTATAGACATGTTCTTCCTAATCCAAAGTCTGTCTTACAAGTAACAAAATAATGCTGCCATTTGAGAATTTGGCAGAACAATAGGTGCGTTTACATGGACACTTTTTGCTTCCATCGGAATTAATTCATTCTGATTGATGAGTCCGAATGTAGTGTTTACATGAACGCTGAATAAAGTGATCAGGTTGATATGGGCGTTTACATGTCACAAGCTTCTGATCGGATTTACTCTTTTGACATGCGCACACTGCATGCATAAACAGAGTTGCTGCTTTTGCATGATGTTTTAAAAAGCACACGTGATATTTGTCTTCTTCGGGTCCTAATTAGGCGATGACCAGCTGAACTGTTGTGCTGCTTAACGCTACTTAAAAAAAGTAAAAGTACCCTTTCCTGCCCTCAAAACTAGTCGTCTTAACATTGCACAGGCCTTTAGATTAGACTGACCACAAAAAATACATTGTTGTAAAAAAAATTCTAGGAGTAAAACATGGCACTTCCTGTTGCCAGCAGGTGGCGCTATGACTATAACTGAATATGGGCATGTAGATCTGTTAAGGGCAGAAGTCTTATCTAACATGTGAAGTTTGGGGCAGATTGGACATTGTATGTCTGAGTTACAGTAACTTCCTTTTTCATGGCGAAACATCGATATTTTTCAGGCCGCCATTGACACGCCCTTTAACAAAACTCAAGATCTTCGCAATTTAACATCGAAAAGGCCTTTAGAGTACACTGACCTAGTTTGGTGTTGATCTGAATAAATCTCTAGGAGGAGTTTGTTAAAGTACAACCCCTGAAAATGGCAAAAACAACACCAATTTTGCAGAGAAAATTCGAAATAACCAACTTCCTGTTGGGATTCGGATTTCGTACCAAGAAACTTTTTCGTAGGTATTGGTGTGTTACATGTGTGGACCAATTTTCGTACATGTACGTGAAAAATAGCTCGAGGTGCACTCCGTTGAAAGTATATAGGTGGTGCTATCGAGCCATTTTGCCACACCCGATGGAATATTGGCCTTTAGATCTGTTCAGGCCAGGACTCTTATCACACATGTGAAGTTTGGGGAAGATCGGACATTTTATGCCTGAGTTATAACATCTTTTATTCACATGGCGAGACATCGAACTTCGTCACGGCGCCATGCTTTTTAACGAAAACTCTTGTATCTTCACAACTTAACATCTTAAAAGCCTTTAGATTAGACTGACCACAAAAAAGACATTGATGTCTTAAAATTTCTAGGAGTAATTCGTTGCAGTGTAAAATATCTCACTTGGTGCTATGACTATAACTGAATATGGGCATGTCAATCTGTTCAGGTTCGGAGTCTTATCAAACATGTGAAGTTTGGGGCAGATTGGACATTGTATGTCTGAGTTATACGCCCTTAGACGAAAACTCAAAATCTTCACAATTTAACATCGCAAAGGCCTTTAGATTAGGCATACCAAATTTGGTGTTGATCTGAATAAATCTCTAGGAGGAGTTTGTTAAAATACAACGCATGGAAATGACAAAAATTAAACAAAATTTGCTCATAATATTAAAAATAACCGACTTCCTGTTGGTTTCAGAATTTTGCTCCAAGAGTCTTTTTTGTAGGTATTGGTGTGTTACATATGTGTGCCAATTTACGTGCATGTACGTGAAACATAGCTGGAAGGCTGTTGATTTTCTTAGTATAGGTGGTGCTGTCGAGCCATTTTGCCACACCCTTTTCTGAATTTTATATCATACGAAAATTTTCACCAGGTTTGACACATGTGCAAAGTTTCATGACTTTTTGAGCATATTTGAGCCCTCAAAAATGCGATTCATTTTGGAGAAGAAGAAAAAGACGAAGAAGAAGAATAGACGGAGCAGATACAAGAGGGTCCTCGCACCATCGGTGCTCGGGCCCTAATAAACCATCCCTTACAATCCGATCAAGATTTTAGTCGGATCTGGCCAATTCAATCCGACTGACGTGTTTACATGTGACTTTTTTATTCTGATTGTGCTTCTAGTCCTATTATGATCAGATTAGTAGTGTCCATGTAAACACAGCTATTGTTTCTTAGTTCAATATATATATTTCATAGTTATATATGACATATATGAAAGCTGTCTTTTATTAGTAATCATCTTTAATGTCAACTTAAAATTGTATGTAATTTTAAACTTAAAATTCGGTGTTAACTGATTTGTTGTAGTAACTTATTAAAATTATCTTGATATCTTTGTTCACTGCATGGGCAGTGGGTTTCTAGTTCTCAGCATGCTTGGCATAGAACAAGAGAAGGGGAGTTGTTTTTTGTGTGTGTTTTTATTTAAGGCAAATACCTTTTAGTGTGGTGCACATGCCGTTCATTCTGCTGTGCATAATAGCACCAAAGGAAAAAGATATATGGGCCATTCTTCAGAATCCTATTTTTTATGTCATTACTGAAACAGTGTATGTTATAGTCCATTGGCCAAGACTGATTTTAACATAACATAAATTTATAATCAGAAAATATACCTGCGTGCCCCTCTCTCATAGCTACAAGGTGTGAATAGATAGGTCTCATCATTTCGAGGTAAATGTGTTCAAAATTCAGAAAAATCTGTGTGTAACTTTAAGAAACATCACTACCGAACACTGTTTTTCTGAAATTAAACAAATTTTTTGGGGAGATACTCCATAACATTTAGTTTTATATGTATACCACTGTTCAGAACTGTCCTGGCTCACCATATGCTGATAAGCATCTTTTAGATACCCTTACGAAAAAAAGTTTATTCAAGTGTGCTATAGGATACTTCTTTTAAACTAAAAATAGGAAAGTATGCTTTTAGTTTACTTTTTAAGTACTTCTCAGAAATGGTCTTTATTTTCTCCTCAGAAATATACTTAAAATTACATTTAAGTATACTTGACTTATACTTACAAAAAGTTTTTTTAATTGCCCTCCAATTTAAAGGGGGGTGAAATGATATTTCATGCATACTGAGTTTTTTATACTGTTAAAGAGTTGGATTCCCATGCTAAACATGGACAAAGTTTCAAAAATTAAGTTGTACGTTTGAAGGAGTATTTCTGTTCCAAAAAAACTCCTTCCGGTTTGTCACAAGTTTCAGAAAGTTTTTTTCGAGTATGGCTCTGTGTGACGTTAGATGGAGCGGAATTTCCTTATATGGGTCCTGAGGCACTTCTGCCGGAAGAGCGCGCGCTCCCGTATAGCAGAGCACTGAGAGCACAACAGACTTCACTGATCCGAGCGAGAGCGTCGCCAAATGTCACAAAAGGAGTGTGTTTTTGGTTACCAGGACAAGACAACCCTGCACAGATTACCAAAAGAGAAACAAATTTATTTTTACAGAGCATCAACGGAGTTGTGCAAGTGTTTGTGTTTGTTCCCCTTCATTTCGAAGATGCTTGTTTTACAAACAAGGCCCAGTTTGACGCCGGATTTGCACATCGTTTATTTCTTAAGGATAATGCAGTCCCAACGAAAAAGGGTCACGATCGTGTGTTGGAACCGCATGCGGTGAGTAAAACTGCTTCAAATATCTCTGTGTTGTTAACTTAGCTATCGGCGCGTAAGCACATCAAGTAAACAACATGCGATGTTGTCATCAAACTGCACTTTCCACATGTACAGCTTAAAAAAAAAAAAAAAAAAAAAGATGACAAAGTGGAACTTAGTCATTTTCCAAAACCGCTAAGCAAATATATACAGTTTCAGTACATACCACATAAAGACGTCGTTGCTGATGCTGCTCTTGTTAAATTTCAGCCTCTGGATCTGATTCTGGATCATAAATATACGCTGAATCTGACTGTTAGCCATGGTTTGTTTTGGATGGTTTTTTCCTCACGGTAATGTCACAGCTTCCAAACGCTCTCAACGCAAAAGCCTACTGGCGCTCGTGATTCTTTAGCTCCGCCCACACGTCACGCCTCCAGCCAGTCGTGTTTTTCCGGGAAAAATCGGTACAGACTATCTTTCTCTTATGAATATAATAGAAACTAAAGACTTTTTGGAGTTACGAAGGATGCAGTACTACTCTATAGGTACTCAAGATTAACAGGATATTGAGTGAAAACGAGCATTTCACCCCCCCTTTAACAAAAACCCACCAATTCATCTCAACAAATTAGAATATGGTGACATGTCAATCAGCTAATCAACTCAGAACACCTGCAAAGGTGAGTCTTCAAAATGGTCTCTCAGTTTGGTTCACTAGGCTACACAATCATGGGGAAGACTGCTGATCTGACAGTTGTCCAGAAGACAATCATTGACACATTTAACAAGGAGGGTAAGCCACAAACATTCATTGCCAAAGAAGCTGGCTGTTCACAGAGTGCTGTATCCAAGCATGTTAACAGAAAGTTGAGTGGAAGGAAAAAGTGTGGAAGAAAAAGATGCCTTATGAGGAGTGTCAAGCAAAATCGATTCAAGAATTTGAGTGAACTTTACAAGGAATTGACTGAGACTGAATTCAAGGCATCAAGAGCCACCACACATGACGTGTCAAGGAATTTTGGATACGGGTGTGTGTTCACTGTTGTGTGTGTGCACTTTGGATGGGTTAAATGCAGAGCACAAATTCTGAGTCACTTTCCTCTTGTTAAGCCACTCCTGAGGCATCTTACCTGGGCTAAGAAGAAGAAGATCTGGACTGTTGCCCAGTGGTCCAAAGTCCTTTTTTCAGATGAGAGCAAGTTTTGTATTTCTTTGGAAACCAAGGTCCTAGAGTCTGGAGGAAGGGAAGAGAATCTCATAGCCCAAGTTCATTAAAGTCCAGTGTTAAGTTTCCATAGTCTGTGATGAATTGGGGTGCAATGTCATCTGCTGGTGTTAGTCCATTGTGTTTTTTGTTAAGTTTCCATAGTCTGTGATGAATTGGGGTGCAATGTCATCTGCTGGTGTTGGTCCATTGTGTTTTTTGGAAACCAAAGTCACTGCACCTATTTACCAAGAAATTTTGGAGCACTTCATGCTTCCTTCTGCTGACCAGCATTTGTAGATGCTGATTTCATTTTGCAGCAGGATTTGGCAACTACCAACACTGCCAAAAGCACCAAAAGTTGGTTAAATGACCATATTGTTGGTGTGCTTGACTGGCCAACAAACTCACCAGACCTGAAACCAATAGAGAATCTATGGGGTATTGTCAAGAGGAAAATGAGAAACAATGCAGATGAGCTGAATTGAGGCAGTAATAAAACCAAAAGGTTTTACTGTACATGTACAGTAAATTAACATACTTTCCAGAAGGCCAACAATTCAATAAAATGTTTTGTTTATTGGTCTTATGAAGTATTCTAATTTGTTGAGATTGTGATCTGGTGGGTTTTTGTTAAATGTGAGCCAAAATCATCACAATTAAAAGAACCAAAAACATAAACTACTTCAGTCTGTGTGCAGTTAATTTATTTAATACACAAGTTTCACAATTTGAGTTGAATTACTGAAATAAATGAACTTTTTCACCACATTCTAATACATTGAGAAGCACGTGTGTGTGTGTGTGTATACTGTGCATGTATCTGATACAAGATGAATGCAAATGCACCAGGGTTGAATAGAATTGAGTCTGAAATCAGAACAGTGCAGCGGGGGGAGTTCAGCAAGCATGCCCTTCACTAAAGCTCTCTAAATGTATTCCATATGTAAAATCATGTTCTATTATAGTGACAACTCATATTTTCTCATTTTCACAACAGGTGATTTACATTTTTAATGATCCATGATCATTTTTGTAGCTACAAGTTTTGACCTTCTGTGACCTTCCATCAAATATTGTTTATTTGTTTGCTTGTGCCTATATTGAGGGTTTGGGCGCTTCTAATGTAGCAGACAGCATATGGAGTTTATTTTTTTATTTATTATTTTCTTTCTTTCTTTCTTTCTTTGCAGGCATGAATTTCTTTTCTGCCTTTATTTCTTCTTTTCACAATCCAAAACACAGAAAGCCAGTCTAGAATAGCATATATGAGTGGAGCAGAGTGAGAGATATTCCCCCTCCCCGCTCTGAGCGATCACGTATATAATAACATAAATTTGCTTTCATTCAGCGCTGCATGCATAGTTTGGACTGCTTTGAACACTAACATAGCTACAAATATTGAAATGTCTCAGTATGCTATTATAGTATATTCCAGAACTCTTGGAACACTGCTTGGCCAATCAAATTTGAGGACCAAAACTTAGTGTTAACCTACTAAACTACAGATTGTCCAATAGAATTTGAAACTGGTATGCACTCTTGTGTGTTTCTCAGTTAGTGTATGTTCACTAAAACAATGTAAACAGTGTGAGAAACAAGGAGAGAGAGATGGGATACAGGCAAGGAGCATAACAAGCTGTTGCCTTTGCACAAACTGGGAGCCCCTGAAATGGAAGTTTTGTTTATTAACATTTACCCACTAGCAGACATTTTAACCAAAGCAACACCTACATTTTATGAGCTCATGTATTCCTTGAGAAGCAGATTTACCGGACTTCTGACTGTTCATTCTGGCCAAGAACTTACCACTTAAGCCAAAATAATACTTCCCTTGCCAAATGCTTTATGCTTGCATCCTAATTTTTGTGCCCACGTGGACAGCAGCGCATGTATGAGTGATTTATGTACCCAAAAACCAAAGGTGCATTAGGCAAAGAAAATGTAGTTCACGTTCCTATAAAGAAGGTAAACAGTTCAAACTAAAACTAAGGCATAAATCAAATTAATAGTAATACAAATAATAATAATAGTCAAGTCACCTTTATTTATATAGCGCTTTAAACAAAATACATTGCATCAAAGCAACTGAACAACATTCATTAGGAAAACAGTGTCTCAATAATGCAAAATGATAGTTAAAGGCAGTTCATCATTGAATTCAATGATGTCATCTCTGTTCAGTTAAATAGTGTCTGTGCAATCATTTGCAATCAAGTCAACGATATCACTGTAGATGAAGTGACCCAAACTAAGCAAGCCAGAGGCGACAGCGGCAAGGAACCGAAACTCCATCGGTGACAGAATGGAGAAAAAAACCTTGGGAGAAACCAGGCTCAGTTGGGGGCCAGTTCTCCTCTGACCAGATGAAACCAGTAGTTCAATTCCAGGCTGCAGCAAAGTCAGATTGTGCAGAAGAATCATCTGTTTCCTGAGTTTCCTAATAATACCTAAACATTGTATTTATGTCATGCAATGTAACTTTCAAGTTTCAGCCTAACTAAAGCTCGAGCATGACATAAGCCTTATTGGAAGGCTTTGTGGCTTTTGTGAGAGGCAGTGGAAAGGAAGGTAGCTTGGAGAGCGAAAGTCCATATACTGTTTCCAAACCATTTTTCAGCAACATGAAATTAGAGTTATTAGGAGAATAAACCCTCTTAAATTTCATGGCAGTTATAGAAATTAATCTGTTCCAGGAAGTTTAAATAGATTTGTAGATTTTATGGCCATTTTAACCTCTCATCTTTTTCCGGGTGTTAGTCCTGCAGTGCAGGATCCACCAATTGGCACAACATTCGCCACTTTGTTTGTTCATGGGCATCGTTGTTTTGGGTCCACATGTTGTCCTGAATGTGCTCCATCCATTTCTTTTTGAGCCTTCCTCGTGGTCGCTTGCTGGGCGGACAGAGGCGGAAGGCGGCCCTGACCACCAAATCGTCATTGCTCCACACTTCTTTCATCTTCTCCATAACTCCAGCATTAAAGACTTTTTGTTGAGTTCAAAAATCACTCTTACTCAGCAGTGAGTGTATGAAATAACTTGATCCAATGTGGATTATATTCACTAAACAAGGCAGAAATATTTATAAGTGATGTAAAAGACTGTGCATGCTAAACATTAACGTTACCACAGTAAACTTGGCAAATGCAACCAGGAGAGATCAGACGTCAGCTTCTTATTCTCTATCACAATTGTGAATTTATTTAGTAACATATTTTATTTGTCATAAGTCTGTCTCGACAGTTTAGCATATGTCATCAAAATAATGATTTTTGTTCGGGAGCTTTTATAAAAATAGAGAGCTTCTGCACTGCAGATCATGTCAGAAAGCTAACAGCTTTAACACCAGCATTAAAAACTTATTAAAATAAGTTAAGCTCAAAACTTACTTTCAGTCAGCAGCAAGTGTTTGAAATAACTCGATACGCTCCAATGTGGATTATAATCACTAAACAAGGCAGAAATATTTTAAGTGATGTAAAAGAAAAAAGCACACTAAACATGTTACCATAGTAAACATGGTAAATATGACCGCTTGAAGAAATCAGACGTCAGCTTCTTATTCTCTATCACAATCGTGTATTTATTTAATAACTTTTATTATCTGTAATAAGTCTCATCTCGAGAGTTTAGCTATCATAAAAATATAATGTTTTTTGTTCGGGAGCTTTTATAAAAATAGAGATATTATCATTCATTCTAAATGTGACGGCTACTGTGGCTACAAATAAACAGAAACAGACTCGACTGAATAAGCAGGCTATTTTCATAAGCGTTAAAAATAAATAAAATATAAATAAATTTATTTCTGTGTAATTAATTTTGAGTCCTGATGAATTAATTCATTATGAACAATGTATCACTTATTCTATAGTAAAACATTGATGCTTTTGAATTTCAATATTTAACAAAGCATGGAAACAAACGGCCGCTTTTATCATGTTCTTGTGTGATCGTATATGTTCCAGATTAGTTCACTTCTCAGGTCTTTGAGTTTGAGTCATTCGTTCATCCTGTGACAGCCCCATAGGCTATAAGGCTACGCAGCCTGTACCAGGAGAAACTGAACTGATGAGTTAATCTCTCGAGCCTTTGGGTTCTTGTTGTTTATTCTTTTGTCACATGGCCACTTTCTGGCTCAATATCATACAACAAACACAAATATTACATGTTATTAACTGTATGTTGTTGTTAGTTTCACTTCATCATAATGATTTTTAACATAATACTGAAAAAGTATAAAGTTTACTATAATAAGTTTTTTACTTAATTTCCACATTCACATCGTGACAGAAACACTGGCTTTCCTCAGTTCTGTGTTGTTGGTTTGGTATGTCCCTAAACTAAGACTTGAGAGGTGAACTGGGCCTCATCATTTCTGTTTACTGTAAATAACCAATAGGATGTTATGCATGCAGTCAACACAAAATGAACAAATCCTTGCTGAGATAACTCAATGTTTCCTATTCATATTAAAGATTTGTTAAAATTTAATGAATCATTCATGAATTACATGTCATTACATTCCACTATCAAAGAAAGTCTTCTCTAGAGATAGGGAGAGAAGGAAGTATGTTGAGGTGTGCACGTTTGTGAAAGCGTACAGTATGGTACTGTTTTTCCATCAATTTACATTGTAACGATGCTTGCAAAAATGCAATGTGCAGTGTCAGCTAAAGATGGAAAACAGACGTTTTCTCATGCTGGAATAAGCAGATGCACATGTGTGAGAAAATGTCATATGTAATTTAAAAAATAAAGAAATGACACAGCGGACTAGAATAGTTTCTGTTCTCTGTTTTTATTTGAGCTTCATAAGATGAGGCATGGACCTAGGAACATTCTCTTGCTGTTGTCGGCAGGAACTATTTTTCAGCGGAAGGATGAAAAGTAATATATCAATGCATATATTTTTGCTTTTAATATTTTTGTTGTGTGGTAAACATTTAACAAAAGCAATAAGGTATGCTGTATTGTGAAGAAGTCATGGGTGAAGAGTTTGTAAGAACACTAATTCAGGTCAGTAAAGTTAAAACATCTTATAGTTAAACAAACAAACAATGTATCAACAACATCATGAATCATGACTATCAAATCTCATATATACAAATACACACTCAGAGGATGTTTAGTTTCTCAGGCCTATCCTTTCCAGCAGTAATGATGACTCACACAGGATGTTTCCACTTCCCACGGTCCTTTGCTCCAAGAGTCCCCTGGTTGTCTATTGGCAAGAGTTTCGTATCAGATTAGACACACAACAGTCTTGTATAGCTAACCCTAAAGGACTTTCACAATACTGCAGAGCTTGCCCTGTCTTTTAGTTTATATTAACATAGAAGTGTAATGTAGTCATGTTCTGACATAACCAGGCAAAATTGTAATGCTGCTGGAGTTGTTAAATCTAGTGTAAAATCATGGTCCAGATTGATTAGATGTTTAATCAGTTTCTGGGTGGGTAAGTAAATAAATAAATGACTTACAAATCAACAACCACACTATACTATAGGCTACTAGTTTTGGTCACATAGGCTATTATTTTAAGGTCCAATTTTCACAATTAACAAATCATTAACTATGACTTTTGCCTCAACTTCTAATTTACTACTTGTTAGTAAGTAAAGTGGTTTTTTAGGTGTTGGATAGGATTTAGTGTTGGTAATTTATGGTAATTTTTCAAATCATCATTTCGTCAGCCCATGAGTTTGACGATACACAATATTATCGTGCTTGGGTGGAGCAAGAGAGAGACTCTTTGTTCTTGTCATAGCATAACTATTTGGTGTGCGAGAGTGAACTATGCAGGGGTGCGAGAGTGGGCCTATGGAAGCACTAAAATCTTTCAAAACATACTGATAAATTAACATGTTAAATATAAAGATGTCTTTTAAACAGCTAGTTCATATAAAGTCAGATACAACTGTCATATTGCGCGTCCTGTGACACATTTGCCTCATCTGTGCACGGACGTTATCAGTCTAAATGTTTAGTAAAATCAGTCAACCATGAAAATCAATAGTAGATTTCATTTAAAGATCAACAGTTTAACACTAAATATTGGACATAAACAAACTTGTTAAATATAAAAGTGTTTAAAATAGGTAAGCTCATATATTTTGAGCACCCGAGCCCGATACACTGCTACAGAAATGATAATGAGATGCCTTCTAAAATAACTGTGGCATTAAACTCAGTTAGTGAGGGCTTGGTTAAAATATTGCACATAGGCCATTCAGATTACTTGTTGAAGTGCACCTAATACCTTACATCTGCAGATGATGTATGTGTGTTTGTGGATGGAGACTCTTTCACCAGCTATAGGCTCTAATCCTCATTTGTGCATGTGTGTGTGACATGCGATGCTGAAGTGAAATAACAGGGCACTTTTATAGCAGAATTATAATAGGCAGCCTAATAAAAATAATAATAATTATTATTATAATGCATTAGTAGGAGAATGAGCCTATTATTGTCTTGACTATCGTCTATCTGCACAGCCATAGGAGGATTAGGGAAAGCTCCAGAATGTAGTGTGGTTGATGGAATTCTTCATATCTTGACATATGGAAATCCTTTTACTCTGACACATTAGTGGGCAAATAGCAGACAGAATTAATTTTGGGCAGTAGAAGAAGCCTATATCCCATTACACAAGATGAGAGAAACAGGTTGGTGTAAAGTTCAGTCCTTCAGTGAAAGATCTAATCAGTGTGGAATATTTAATCAGTGTGTTTGTTGTTGATATGATATAGTCTTATTGCCATTTACAAATGCCACCACTGATCAAACACAAGGAAACGCAGATGAGATGATCTACTGATTTTTTATTCCAATTTCATTATATATTCATACTCCTAGGACTTTTATTTTATTTTATTCAGCATTATATATATAAATAAAAAATAATAATTCTCACCTAAGCAAAAATTGTTCAATTTTTTTTTGGTGGGGTTTCAGATTGAAGGCACTATACTATACTTTTTGCTGATCTACCAATAAAGAATGTGTGCTAATGAAAAACAGCTCTGTGTCACGGTACACAGGAGCGAGGAAATGCAGGATTATTACCATTATACAGTCCTGTATTCACAGATGTGGAATCACACAGAATACAGAGGGAGATGACATATACAACAGCCCACCGGAAACACAGGGTTTAAATGCACAGAAACTAATGGGACACAGCTGGGAACAACATGAACTAAACGGGGAAAACCCGTATAAAAATCAGGGAGCAGGAACAGGAAGATAACCAATAAAGGGAATGGAAACATAAACAGACCAACCATTTGACTATAGATACTAACTGATTTTTGTTTTGTTTTGTAATATAGCCCCAGGTGAATAGTTAAAGACCTGAAACGTTATAAGTCATTCATAGAATCATATATAAATAAATGCAAATCAGGTTTCAAGGCTGAAACCTCTCAACATAAACGGATTGTTCTCATATTTCGTATGAGATGTTTTATTGTATTTTATTGTTGTTTTTGTACAGAAAATTATTTTCTTACGCACTTTTTGAGGGAATTAGGCTAGATCATCTAATTGTCACTGTCTCCTCCTCATCCTTATCCGTATGAAAGCTAAAACTGTCAATTGGTGATTGTGGTGTAAATAAAATATATACATATTTTTTTTAATGATTTTAAAATGTTACATGATGGTATGATGATATTATGGGCTTTTATATTTTAAGACTACATGTTGATTAATGCAGTCAAATAAAATGTGTACTGTACATAAAATACATTTTAAAAGTAGTAAAATAAATTAAATGAACACACACAGTAGAACAAAAAAAGTTTACAAGTTTTTATTTTTATTTTATTATGAACATTAGGCTATACAACAAAATCGAAAAAATTAAAATTTAATAGAATATTTTGATAGTTAATGTTTGGTTGTTTCTTTTTTTGCAGGTATGTGCACGTGGTTTCTTCCTGAGTGAGCAGGAAACATGTCTCCCCTGTAACTGTAAAGGCCATGCTGACAGCTGTGAGGACATTACGGGGATATGCATTGTAAGTTTCAAAACTCTTTAAACCATCTGTCTTTTTTTTTTTTTTCTTTACTCCATGACATCAATACCCATCTATTCTCAAAATGTAAACAATACCATGTTGAAGAGATTTTTATGTACACCAAAGAGAAAAAGAAGATGGTATTTGGATGAATAATCTAATTAAACAATAAATGAAACAACTTATCACAAATTAATTTAAATTATGATCCAGTATTGAGAAGGCAACATAAAACCATAAAAATTCCCACAACACATACTATATTTGCTAATGCTAGGATGATACAATTTGGCATTGCCCCAAAATACCACAAATACATACATTAAAGTTTAGACTACTTTACATTTTAAGTGATAATTATTTGTAATTTATAGTCCCAGGGGGCAGGTGTCCTGCAGATTTTAGTGCCAGCCATAACGAAACATCCTGGAACAAACTGTTCAGTATTCAGTATTACTGGCAAATTAAAGGCAGATGTGTTTAATTCGAGTTTGAACTAAAGTGTGCAGGACACAAGCCCTCCAGAACTGGAGTCGAAGAGCCCTGATATATGCTGTTGACAGAGTTTAACATTTTTGCAATCTTGCCAGTGTAAGTTTAGCTGAAATGCACCATTTTTGTTTCAGGAATGTCAGGACCACACCGTTGGAGATTTCTGTGAGCAATGTGAAGATAGATATTTACCTGTGTTTCTTCCTCTTGGTACCTTTGTGTGTAGACCATGTGCCTGCCCGCTATCACTGGAATCTAACAAGTGAGTTCATACATGAGCTCTGGCTAAACAAAGCATGCTGACACAAACCATATCAGCAACATGAACAAAAAAATAAATAATAAAAATGCTGATGACTTTGGTTTTTATTATTCAGCTTCAAATATTACAAGCATTAAAAAAGGAATAAAGTTATTTTCATTATTAATACTGTTACTTGTGCAACTGCATCTGGTTTACATTTTAAGCATGCATAACAACATGTTTGGTTGCAATCCAGAGACTAGTGGGAAGGCCTTATGCCACAAGTAGGTGGAGACCTTCCAACAGTTAATTACATGTATGCAGTGATAGAAATGCACGACAAGTAGCAACTCTAAAGCAAAAAAACTGGCTTTGTGTCACAACAGCCTACTTTGCCATATAAGCTCATCAACCTCAACAATAAAAGGCTTCTTAGGATCAGGAAGGGTCAGTATAGGAACTGATGTCAATCGAAGCTTGAGGTCCTTAAAGCTTGGTTGTCTCAGATGTCTGCTGTTTGTAATTACTTTTCATGAGGTCAGTGAGTGAACAACAATGTTGTTGAAGTTTCCTGTGAAATGTTTCATGTTGTTTGAGGCCATTCTCTGGCACTTCAGTGTTCTTCGGATCCATCTGGACCTGATCACTGGAGATGATAAACTCCAAGAGGGAGACAGTAAGAAAAATGTAATTAATAGTTTTCAAGTTTGACAAAAATATAGTATCTTAAGAGCTGTAGCTGAATTTGGCAAACATGTTGAATGTTTTCTTAGAGGTCTTTGGAGTAAATAAGCATATCATTAAGATGATGGTGTTATAAGCAGTCTTTCTCTCATCTTCCTGTCTAATGTAAACCAAGTTATAGGCACTGCAAATTATCTAATAAAGATGGTGGCCCCTCGCCTCCATCTCCAGGTTTGGGTAATGACTGGTTATGACATGAAGACAAGTCTTCACCTGGGAGGACAGATTCTTGGTAAAAAGTCTTAATTTCTTTGGTCATGAGTTCAGAGAGTGTGGAGCTTGGAAGCCTTTTTTTTTCTTTTTCTTTTTCTTTTTTTACTGAATACTGCCTACAAATTATGATTCTCCACTGGGACTTCACAGTTTGGAAACTGTTAGGGTGCATGGTGAGTTTATAAGGGATTCTGAAGAATCAAAATATTGATTCTTTTCTTTTGTTTTCAAGTAGTGAGAGGTAGGATACTAATGGCTCGGGAGAGGTAGAATACCATAGATTGATCCCTAGTGTTTCAGTGAGGTCAGAGGATGCTGGAATCTTAAGTGTGGTGAAGAATTTTGCTCTGTAGACAGTTTGTGATTTAGTTCTGATCCCAACCTTAACAATCATACAGTTAAATTGAGGGTTTTTGTTGTGCCAGCCAAACTATGCAAAGTGAATGAGGTGGAATGAAAATCTCTCTAGATGCTGATAAATGCATACGTAACAAAATGGGTGTATCATAGAACAGGGGTTTCCTTGCTTCAACACACCTTCCTGTAAATAACAGGTAACCTTGAAAACCTTGATTATCTGGTTCTGGTGTGTTTTATACAGTAGGTATTGGAGCTAAAATTTCCAGGTCAGTAGCTTTCCAGAAGCAGGGCTGGAGTTACCTGTCATAGACTCAATGGCCTTCTGTGTTGTGCAGTAGTATTGTAGTTTCCAATATAATACAAACAAAAACTATATTCGTATGCATCTGATTTGGATAAAATAATCAAGTACAAATACATTCCGGTATAATATTCAAGGAACTCTGGAGCCTTACCATGGGTACAGCAGGTGCAATCATATTGTGCAGCTCCTGAAAATAATATCATTATGCCTGCTGCACACATGGTACAGCAGCAAAGGTCCTTGATTATTATTCCAGAGTTAGAGTATAGTTCCTATAGCTATCGGCCCAGAAAATCACAACTTTTTATTTTCTGCTGTTCTCAGTACACGATGTACATACAGAAGAGTCAAGTTTTAAATAGGAAAAATATAGAAACTCTTTGGTCATTTTTGAGTGGGATGTTAACGGTCTAATCAGATTCAATGACTACGTTCACAAGCTGTTAAAATTCGGGTTATGGTCGGGTTAAGGTCACTATTCGGGTTTCTGAAACATTCGGGATAACCCGTTTACATGCGTGAGCAGAGAGAGTTACTCCTGTATACATGGAATGTGTAATCAGTCACCATTATCCCGATGTAAACGGCGACGCACGGTTAGCGTCTGGACATACGGACAACATTACTCAAAAGACCAAGATTCCTTGCGAATAGAACATGCGCAGAACACACATTTTGATGGGGATATGTCGAAACGCGTTTACAAGACCAAATAGTCGGGTTAGAAAAGGGGTACCCCAGGTATAATATCCCGGTTTTTAAAAACGGGTTATTGGCTGCATGTAAACGTAGTCAATGATCTATGCTAAGCTAAAAGTGCTACCTCCAGACCCGGAGATCGGCTGAATGGATTCGAAAATGGTAAAACTCAACTGTTTAACTCTAGGGAAATTGGAAAATGTTTAAAAAAATAGTGGAGTGTTCCTTTACAGCATTGGGGATCCTAAAACATACATTTTGTTTATTATTAATTACTGAATAAGTAATGAATATAGAGTTTGCATGAATTGTAAGTATTATTTAAATTATTCCTATTTGCTTACTGTGTATTGATATGCCCTTTACTGTTTGATGAGTCTATCATTGTTGGTTAAACTAAAGCCCAAGTGCCACCAACAGGCCTATTATGTGAAGTGTAAGCATTTCAATTTCAAGAACCTGTGAAGGAATTGTATAATTATTTTCATAATAATGCATTTATATAATTTTACTATAGTAACTCTTGAATTTAAATTTTTCCATATGTAAATGCTCATTTTTTACATTTGAGCCCCTGACACCCAGGAGCTCTCACATCCCAAAAATTCATTCTTGAGGTCATCAATGCATGAACTAGCTTTGCTACATCAGAAAGAGATAACATGTTCTGCAGCTTGCCACTGTTTCAAATGTGGATAAAAAAAATAAATAAAAAAAAAACACTTTACTAAAGTTTACCACAATAGATTTTGTCATCTTTGAAAATCATTAGATGATTGTAAAAATCAAGAAAAATGGTTGGTCATTATGTGAAAATCCTGAAATAGTAATTAATAGAAATAATGACTTAGATTAATGTTTCTGTGTTTGTATGTGTCTTTTCAGCTTTGCAACTCACTGTGATAAGAGAGGTAATTTTCTGAGATGTGTGTGCCAGGAAGGGTTTGCTGGACACTACTGCGAAAGGTTAGTTCTCCACCCACAAATGGCAGGTTATACATAGTTGCATTTTTGTATTTTACTCCTTAATTATGTTTTTCTTCCCACACCACCAAGATGTGCCCCAGGTTTCTATGGCAATCCAATGGAGTTGGGCAATTCCTGCAAAAAGTGTGACTGTAATGGCAACTCTGACCCAAACCTTATCTTTAATGAGTGCAATAATGTGACGGGCCAGTGTCTGAACTGTTGGGATAACACTAGTGGTGACAACTGTGAAAGATGTGCACCAGGTTTCTATGGAGATGCCATCAGTGCCAAAGACTGTCAGGGTAGGTGCCAGCAACTGTACAATACATGCTGACTACGTGAAAATTTATCTGGTTATCTAGACAACGGGGATGTCTACATACCGCCATTTCTAAAGTTTTATGCTAACATACCCTTGACTCTGTCCAATTGTGTCGTTGTTGTTAAAAACAGTTTTGTTTGAGCTTTTCTCATGATTTACAAGCTATCTGTCATGTTCTCTTAGTTCAAGCAGCGCACTGAGTTCAACAGTGCAGCATCTAGTACATAAGGCTTTTGGAAGCCAGATGCATTGCAAGCTGATTTGCTAAAATATTTGCTTGCTGATTTGCTTGTCAAACCAGGACTGGCCTATGCAAATATAGAGTTATGGAGACTGTAGTTCTAGTGATACTTAATCCATAGTGGTAAGACTTTAAAAATGTGTGTAATTATGCTACTGTAGCAGAACCACCAGAATTGCAAAATAAAACCAGTTTCTCTACAGCATCAACCATAGTCTCTTCAAAAACTAGCATCAAAGGTTTATTCAATATTATTGTGTTCATTAGATTGTTCTATATATGTTGCGTATATTTCATTGAATGTATTTTAATAATGGCTCAAGTGAATCACAGTTTTGTTAGGTTGTTATAAGGTCTCTCTCTCGTTGTTTTTCAGAGTGTAAGTGCGATAAGTGTGGTACTGCATCATGTGATGACAGGACAGGTGTTTGTCACTGTAAGCCTGGAGTCACAGGTCACCTATGTGACAGATGTGAGGTATGGACATTCATGACACACGCAAGGAAATGTACGGCCAAGAGATTCCATATTTGTTAATTAGAATGCGTGTACTTATGCTCAAATATATGCATGTGCATACTGAGCACATTTAACATGTATTATCTTTTGAGAATCTTCTCATTTTGCATATATAGGAAGGTTATTCTGGATTTGGGAGCTGTATGGGTTGCCGTCGGTGTGAATGTGCCTCTGCTGCCCTCCGTGCTACCTGCCACCCTCTTACACACAGCTGCCAGTGCCGCCCCGGGGCTGGAGGCCGGTACTGCGAGCGCTGCCTTCCAGGATTTTGGGATTACAGCCCATCCGGCTGCAAGAGTGAGTCTGAGCGATCTCAATGCATATGGCATGATTCACTGCTGGAGCAGGTTCAGCCCATTTCAGTGTCTGTTCTCTTTTGCAAGAAGTTATAAGTTATAGTTATTCTGAAATTATATTTATTAGGTTGTTTTTACACTGGATTTCAAAAAAGAAAATAATTTTTTTTTTTTTAAAGTTAAATTGTATGGTTTCAAAAGACTCATAGAGCCATACTCTTCAATGCTACTGCAAAACCAGTCTTAGGTAGCACGGGTATATTTATAGCAATAGCCAAAAATACTGTACACTGCATGGGTCAAAATTATCAATTATTCTTTTATGCCAAAAATCTTATTAGTAAAGAAAGGTAAGTAAAGATCATGTTCAATGAAGATATTTAGTAAATTTCCTGTTTCCCGTTTACTGTTGTAAATTTTTTATCAGTAATATGCATTGCTAAGAACTTCATTTGGACAACTTTAAATGCAATTTTCTCAATATTTAGATATTTTTTTTTATCCCTCAGATTCCAGATTTTCAAATAGCTGTATTTTGGCAACATATTATGTCCTATCCTAAAAAATCATACATCAATGGAATGCTTATTTATTAAAGGGGGGGTGAAATGCTCGTTTTCACTCAATATCCTGTTAATCTTGAGTACCTATAGAGTAGTACTGCATCCTTCATAACTCCAAAAAGTCTTTAGTTTTATTATACTCATAAGAGAAAGATAGTCTGTACCGATTTTTCCCGGAAAAACACGACCAGCTGGAGGCGGAGCTAAAGAATCACGAGCGCCACTAGGCTTTTGCGTTGAGAGCATGTGGAAACTGTGACATTACCGTGAGGGAAAAACCATCATCCAAAACAAACCATGGCTTACAGTCAGATTCAGCCGTTTATTTATGATCCAGAATCATCATCAATCGTTGGGATTGCATCATCCTTATGAAATAAACGATACGCAAATCCATCGTCAAACTGGGCCTTGTTTGTAAAACAAGCATCTTCGAAATGCAGGGAACAAACAAAAACACTTGCACAACTCCGTTGATGATCTGTAAAAATAAACTTCATCCACTGGTCCCTTAATGCTTTTTTTTTTGGTAATCTGTGCAGGATTGTCTTGCCCTGGCAACCAAAAACACACTTCTTTTGTGACTTTTCGCAACGCTCTCGCTCTGACCAGTGAATCGCTCTGATCAGTGAAATGTCTGTGCTCAGCCTCGCTATACGGGAGCGCGCGCTCTTCCGGCAGAAGTGCCCTAGGACCCATATAAGGAAATTCCACTCCATCTAACGTCACACAGAGCCATACTCGAAAAAAACTTTCCGAAACTTGTGACACACCAATTAGTATTTTGGGAACAAAAATACTCCTTCAAACGTACAACTTAATTTTTTAAACTTTGTCCATGTTTAGCATGGGAATCCAACTCTTTAACAGTGTAAAAAACTCTGTATGCATGAAATAGCATTTCACCCCCCCTTTAAGCTATTCAGTATAAATTTCCAAAAATTTACACTTACGACTGGTTTTGTGGTCCGGGGTCACATATAATGAAAGTGTGCAGATCAGCAATGAAAACTTAGTTTACTTAGTAATGGTTTTAAGTGTAAAGGAAACAGGTAAATTTATCTCAAGGGGAACCATTTAAGATTTTAAAGGGAATTTGAACAGAATCACTGTTTCATGGCTGATCACTGAGACACCTTGCGATTCACTGAACGAGCCAAAATATAGTGAAAACACTATCAATTAGCAGGATCGGCAGTCTAAGACATTAACTTGTAAGCACAAAACACAAGATACTTCTCCTTTCAATATGAATAAGGCTTTATTAGATAAATCTTAAGACATAAAAACTAATCTAACACATAAGCACACGCACTCACACATTCACACAAGTTGCAGGAAGATAGAGAGTTATGGAAGAATGAGTTTAAGAGAATGAAAATGTGGAATCCCAAGTTTACAGCAATACCTGAAATTGCATAGACATGAACAGCCATCAATCAGTTAATAAAGTTCCTCAATGATGTTAAAATTATATTAGATACACCAGAACAAATGTCTGGAGGTACTACTTGCGTCTCCTGTGTAAAGGGGGTTCCCTTTGTTGTTGTTTAAAGGGGGTTTCCCGATGTCGCTGATTGGCTGGTAGTACAGTAGTCATTGAAGTGACGTCTTGGGAAGCCCGTGGTTGGGCGTTGGCTGACGATGGGGAGTTGCGGGCACTCGAGGTCAGACAGAGACACGGCGTTACAAAACTTAACTCAGAAGACGAAACTCTCAATGGAAAAGAAAATAAACTAAAGTAAAAGTACAGAAGTAAAGTTTGACGAGACTAGTTGGTGTTTCTTCTCATCGTGTCTAAGTAGCAACAGGTGTGCAGGCTGAAGCATGCTGGAACCTCGCTCAAAGAACAAAGATGACAAACAGCATGGCTAAAAGCAAAAGCTAGGAAGCAAAGCTACAAGCTAAAAGTAAACTAAAAACAAGATTTGATGGTGTCCTAAGTATTTAAACTGGCCTGTTGGCCACACCTAAAAAATTTGCCTTGACCAATCAGATATTGTCTTGGCTCGGGGGTATCATAAATCACATGTTATCTTATTAAGCACGTGGTCCGAATTTTCCCGCTCTTGCAGCGTCTAATTTTGGACATGATTCCTATAACAATAATATGATACATTTGACAAATAACTGATGGTTAGGACGGTTTCAAGCTAACAGATTCAAACACATACATACTAAACATGAATATGTAGGAGAAACCACGAGAAATCCAAATGCGAGTACGTCTTTATTTAAGGGCAATTCAAAGAATAAACAGTCCAGGCAGGGGTCAACCAAACATCTCCAAAACATAAACAAACAAGGACACAAGGCTAGAGCACGACAAGAGATGGACGTGAATTAAACAAGGACTCCGTAACACATACTAAGAAAGACCGGGTATAAATACACTGGGAGAGACAAACGCTAATGGGGAATTGACTGAGTGCAATGATTAATGACCAGTGACAGCTGAGTGCAATGATTAGACAGAGAACGTGAGGAATGTGGTTCATGAAGTGACAGACACCGTGGGGAAGGAGGACATCTAGTGGATACCAAGGGAACACAAACCAGACACTGTGACAATACCCCCCCCCCTCTTTGGAGCGGCTCCTAGACCAGAGTCCAGGAGTGAGGTGGACAGGTGGAGGGATGGAGGGCCAGAAAAAAATGGTGAAACTAGAGACCAGAGGAACCAGTTAATGGGGAACAGACACCAGAAGTGCAAACACAAAACAGGGGGATCAGGAGGGAGGTGGACCGGAGGAGGTTCAGGGGGAGGGACGGAGGGCCAGGCTAACAGAGGGGAACAGGGACAGGAAGGTGTGGATCGGGGTGTTCAGGAACCCAGGATGACACCGACCAGGCAGGACCCCAGTGCGGAGCAGAAGACCACCACAACCGTGTGGTCAGGAAGGAAGCCCACCAGTGCGGAGCAGAAGACCACCACAACCGTGTGGTCTAAACCGAAGCCCACCAGGGCGGTGCCGAAGACCACCACAGTGGGATCAGACTGGCAGGAGAGCCAGTCTGGTTGTGCAAGTCTGAAACAAAGAACATGAACAAGTTAAGGGTAGCCTCCGTGCCACGACATGATCAGTCGGGCACTCAGAGAGTTCAACTGAGATGTGACGAGGCTCTGGAAGTTCCGCAGAGGTGAGGAAAGACTCTGGTAGATCAGCCGAGACATGACGAGGCCCTGGAAGTTCCACAGAGGTGTGAAGAGACTCTGGTAATCCATCTGAGACGAGGAGAGGCTCCAGTAGTTCAACAGAGACATGGAGAGGCTCTGGTAATCCCATGGTGTTTAGACTGGATTCCAGAGGATCAATGCTGACTTAACACTGCTCCTGAAGATCATTGGTGGCCTGACTCTGCTCATTAAGATCATTGGTAACTTGCATTTGTTCATGAAGATCATTGGTGACTTGCATTTGTTCATGAAGATCAATGGTGACTTGCCTTAGTTCTTGAAGATCACTGGTGACTTGACTCTGTCCTTGAAGATCACCGGTGACTTGACTCTGTCCTTGAAGATCGCCAGTGACTTGATTCTGTCCTTGAAGATCACCAGTGACTTGACTTGACTCAGGAAGGTCAACGGTGACTAGTCCTGATGCTGGAGGGTCAACGGTAACTAGCCCTGACTCTAGAAGGTCATCGTTGACTAGCTCTGATTCTGGAAGGTCAGCGGTGACTAGCCCTGACTCTGGAAGGTCATCATTGACTAGCCCTGACTCTGGAGGGTCATTGGTGACTAGCTCTGACTCTGGAAGGTCAACGGTGTCTAGCCATGACTCTGGAAGGTCAACGATGACTAGCCCTGACTCTGGAGGGTCATCAGTGACTTGACTTGACTCTGGAAGGTCCACGGTGACTAGCCCTGACTCTGGAAGGTCAGTGGTGACTAACCCTGACTCTGGAGGGTCCATGAGCACCTGACTCGACTCTGGGGGGTCCACAAGCACCTGACTCAACTCTGGAGGGTCCGTGAGCACCTGACTTGACTCTGGAGGGTCAACCGGAACCTGACTCAACTCTGGAAAGTCAACAGGCACCTGCCTCGACTCTGGAAGGTCAACCGGAATCTGACTTGACTCTGGAGGGTCAACTGGAACCTGACTCGACTCTGGAGGGTCAACTGGAACCTGACTCGACTCTGGAGGGTCAACTGGAACCTGATTTGACTCTGGAGGGTCAACTGGAACCTGACTCAACTCTGGAGGGTCAACTGGAACCTGACTCGACTCTGCAGGGTCAACTGGAAACTGACTTGACTCTGGAGGGACAACCAGATACTGACTCAACTCTGGAGGGTCAACGAGAAACTGACTCAACTCTGGAGGGTTCATGAGAACCTGACTCAACCCTGGAAGGTCAGCTGTGGCTGTCATCCTGTGCAGAGGCGCTGGGCAAGCAGCCATCTTAGGCCATGACTCTGGACAGGTGGCCATCTTGTGCTGTGGTGCTGGGCTGGCGCCCACCTTGTGCTGTGGCATTGGGCTGGCAGCCATCTTGGGCTATGACTCTGGACGGGCAGCCATCTTGGGCTGTGGCTCTGGACCGGTGGCCAATTTGGGCATTGGCGCTGGGTTATCAGCCATCTTGTGCAGAGGCGCTGGGCTAGCGGCCATCCTATGCTGCGGTGCTGGGCTGACGTCCATCTTGTTTCGTGACGCTGAGATGACGGCCATTTTGTGCTGTGGTGCTGGGCGGGCGACCGCCTTGTGCTGTGGCGCTGGGCTGGCGGCCATCTTGGGCCATGACTATGGATGGGCGGCCATCTTAGGCCGTGGCTCTGGACCCGTGGCCATCTTGGGCATTGGCACTGGGCTAGCGGCCATCTTGTGCTGTGGTGCTGGGCTGGCGACCTCCTTGTGCTGTGGCGCTGGGCTGGCGGCCATCTTGGGCTGTGGCGCTGGCTCAGCAGCCGTGACGTTAACGTTACTGAACGTTAAATGCGGTGCGTTACTATGCATTGATTTAATAAACTATGCAATCCGAACAGACCCCTGGCTCACACAGCGAGTGAGCAGGTGGGTTAATGACGAGATAAGCGGTTGTGATTGGCTAAGGCAGAGTCATGTGTTTCATGGTAGCCAATGAGAGCCAGTGTTTTTACACACATGCCGGCACACGCGGCAGCTACAGCGGCGTCAAACACACACACACACGCCCAACAGCTACACAGAGATTCGCAGCAGAGATGGCGAGTCAGGAGCAATCCGATGAAAAGTTGGCATTTTCAAGGTGAAGATATAAGCACTACTTAAAATTCATTGTGGTCGAAGGCAAGAAGGTGCATGTAATGTGTACATGTAATGTGTGACATGCATCTACAAAGCTAGTGGCCAAAAACACTTTTCTTACAAAGATAATACTTGAAGTGCAGGATAAAACTCTTGCTGTCTGTTGACGTGCAATAAATATTGAAAGTTATGTACAGTACCTGTCTGTTCTACTAATTTCAACTGACTTTTGAAAACTGCAAAAAAAAAAATTATCTGACATCTAGCAATTTTTTTTTTTATTACAGTAACGCAAATAGTTACTTTCCCTGGTAACGAGTTACTTTTATTATAGAGTAATTCAGTTACTAACTCAGGTACTTTTTGGAACAAGTAGTGAGTAACTATAATTAATAAATTTTTAAAGTAACGTTCCCAACACTGGTGACGCATACATCTTCCATTTTCTGCCTGCACATCTTCTGGTTCCCAACAGTCAGCAGAAGTGAGAAAAAAGGGTTTACATTTGAAATCTGGATACTTATCTTACAAAAATGCATGTATTCACTACATGAGGCCTTTATTCATGTTTTATTACAGATTTGTGTCACGTAACACAGAGACAGGATGTAATCGCAAGGCGTGTTTATTGACAAAAGCTCAAAAAGTCAGAAAAGCTCGACCAGTTCACAGGGTAACACAGGGGGCGGACACAAGGCTGATGGCACGGTGACACAGGGACCTCGGTGGACAACGATGATGGTGCTTGCTTCAGTGAAGATCCCTCGAATCCCGGTGAGTGTGAAATCCTCTTGATGGTGAACGGTAATCCAGTGCTAGGTGATGATCCAGGAACAACGACGACACAGGAAGACTCAGGCAGGAACTAGGAACACAGGGAACAGGTACGGGAGCACACCAGGGAGAAACAATGATCTGACAACATGAAACACCAGTTACTGAACTTAAATAGGAGACAAACAATTGAAACCAGCTGGCACTGCTGATCATCGCTGATCAGTGACCACGCCCATAGACACAGACATAACAACACGTTAGACGAGAGAGAGAGAGTGAATTCATGAACCGTGACAGTACCCCCTCCCCTACGAACGCCTCTTGGCGTTCCCTGACGGTCTTACCTGACGATTGTAATCATCGATCAGAGAGTGATCCAGAATGTCTCTAGCAGGAACCCAACTTCTCTCCTCCGGACCGTAACCCTCCCAGTCCACCAGGTACTGAAATCCGCGTCCCCTCCTTCTCGAGTCCAGAAAACGGTTAACCAATTAAGTGGGTTCCCCATCTATGAGACGTATACGGGAGGCTTTGAACGGTGGCGATCGGCCTTGGCCTTGGCGTGCATCCCCACTTGGAGAAGAGTCTCACGGGCTCTAGTCCAAGTGTGGTGACACCTCTGGACGAAGGCGTGAGCGGAGGGGGCCGCGACTTCGGATTCCGTACTGGCAAAAACTGGTGGCTGGTAACCTAAACTGCACTCAAACGGAGTAAGGCCCGTAGCTGACACTGGTAACAAGTTGTGTGCGTACTCCACCATAGAAAGTTGTTGGCTCCAAGAGGAAGGATTCTTGGAAACCAAACATCGCAATACTCTCTCCAGATCTTGGTTGGCCCTCTCTGATTGACCATTGCTTTGGGGATGAAACCCCGAAGAGAGACTAACCGTCGCCCCTAATAATCTACAGAACTCTTGCCAAAATTTGGACACAAATTGGGGACCCCTGTCAGAGACCACGTCCATCGGGAGGCCATCTAAATGAAAGACGTAATCTATGACAGCAACCGCTGTCTCCTTGGCTGAAGGTAATTTGGGCAAGGCGATAAAATGAGCCACCTTCGAGAACCGGTCCACGACTGTCAAAACGACAGTCTTGCTCTGGGAGGGTGGGAGGGCGGTAACAAAATCAAGTGCGATGTGGGACCAGGGTCTCGAAGGGACTGACAGCGGTTGTAGTAACCCATCAGGGAGTCGGTTGGACATCTTACCAGTGGCACAAACAGAGCAAGCCAAAACAAAACTACGGATATCACGAGCCATTAACGGCCACTAGAATCATTGCTTAACCAAAAAACTGGTACGATTAACTCCTGGATGACAAGCTATACTGGAGCAATGACACCACTGAATGACTTCAGACCGATACTCCTCAGGCACAAATAACCGGTTCGGTGGGCAATCGGGCGGAGGCGTTACCCCTTCTAAGGCCTTCATGACCTTCGATTCGACCTCCCATCTGAGAGTGGAGACCACTAATATCTCGGGTAAAATACACTCGGGAGTGGACGGGCGTTCGGAATGGTCAAAAATACGAGATAAAGAATCGGGATTGATGTTCTTGGAACCCGGGCGGTACGAAAGAGAAAAGTCAAAACGGCCGAAAAAAAAGTGCCCACCGAGCCTGTCTAGAGTTGAGTCTTTTAGCAGTTCTAATATATTCTAGGTTCTTATGATCGGTCCAAACGATAACCCTTCTAACCAGTGCCGCCATTCCTCCAGTGCTAACTTGACTGCCAACAACTCTCTGTAACCAATGTCATAATTGCGTTCGGCAGGTGATAAACGATGAGAAAAGAACATGCAAGGTTGAATCTTATCGTCTGTGGAAGAACGTTGGGAAAGAACTGCTCCTACCCCCACCTCTGATGCATCGACCTCCACCACGAACTGATGTGATGGATCAGGGGCAACGAGGATGGGAGCCGAAACGAAGGGACTCTTAAGTTTGGCAAATACAGCCTCCGCTGTATCGGACCACCTGAACGTCGTTCTGGGGGAGGTCAAGGTGGTCAGAGGAGCGACTAGTTGGCTGAAGTTACGAATAAAACGTCGATAAAAATTGGCAAATCCCAGAAACCTCTGTAGGGCCTTACGGGAATCTGGACTTGGCCAATCTATCACAGCCTTAACCTTGTTAGGATCCATACGCACTCCCTCAGATGAGATGATGTACCCTAAAAAGGGAACGGACTGTGCATGAAAAACGCATTTCTCCACCTTGACAAAAAGCCCATTCTCTAGCAACCTCTGAAGCACTCATCTGACGTTCTGAACGTGTTCCTGGAGAGAAGAGGAAAAGATCAATATGTCATCCAGGTAAACATATATGAATTGATCAACCATAGCTCTCAGCACGTCATTAACGAGTGCTTGGAAGACCGCGGGCGAGTTGGATAGCCCGAAGGGCATAACCAAGTATTCAAAGTGCCCTCTGGGGGTATTAGATGCGGTCTTCCATTCATCTCCCTTCCTTATGCGAACCAAATGATAAGCGTTACGTAAATCCAATTTTGTGAAGATGGATGCTCCCTGCAACCGTTCGAAAGCTGAAGACATCAACGGCAAAGGATAAGTATTCTTTACTGTGATGTTGTTCAACCCTCGATAATCAATGCACGGTCGCAGAGACCCATCCTTCTTCCCCACAAAAAAGAACCCCACCCCCGCTGGAGATGAGGAAGGTCTAATGAATTTGGATGCTAGAGAATCAGAAATATATTTCTCCATAGCCTCCCTCTCTGGAACAGAAAGTGAATATAACTTGCCCTTAGGCGGAGACTCACCTGGTACCAAGTCTATGGCACAGTCATAGGGACGATGAGGAGGAAGAGAAGCAGCACGAGACTTACTGAACACTTCTCTCAGGTCCTGGTACTCCTTGGGCATGTTAGACAAATTCACCACCTCCTCCTGGAACACAGACACAGGTACAGAGGAACACGCAGACACTAGACATGACTTATGACAACTGTTACTCCACATGGAGATGGAATTGTGCCCCAATCAACTCTGGGATTGTGACGTGTGAACCACGGATGTCCCAGTACAATGGGTGCCAGGGGTGAATGCATGAGTAGGAATGTTATTGTTTCCATGTGGTTGCCAGACGTGATGAGGGTGATGGGTTCTGTAGTATGTGTAATGTTAGGAAGTTGTTGTCCATTAAGAGCACTGACAGAAATCTGGTGTGTAAGGGGGGTGATAGGAACGTGGAGGTGGTGAGCCAGTTCAACATCAATAAAATTACTTTCCGCTCCTGAATCCAATAAAGCCCGGGTGTCATGAGTGCTGTTTGCCCACCTTAGTCTTACCGGAAGGAGAGTAGCTGATGATGGTGAGGATGAGGTCTTCCCGGTGGAGATCCCACACGATAGTAGCCTCATTGTTACTACCGGGCTTGGTCTTTTAACGGGCACGAGTGAACGAAGTGGCCCGCCCCCCCGCAGTACAGGCATAGTCTTTGGGATCTCCGCCGTTCCCTCTCCTCCCGGGAAAGCTGAGCTCTACCCACCTGCATGGGCTCCGGATCGTAAGAGGGACTGACCGTATCCAGGATTTCCGGACGTCTGGTCTCCATGCCGTGAACTGGATGGTCTTGTTGGAAACGGCTCATCTTGCTTAGGCGAGCATCCACTCGAAGTGCTAATTAAATAAGTCCATTGAGACTAGTGGGAAGGTCCAGCATGTAAATCTCCCTCTGGATACGGTCAGCCAACCCATGCAGGAATCTGTCCCACTGCGCCTCCTCGTTCCATCGGCACTCTGCAGCCAGGGTGCGGAACAGGATGGAATATTCCAACACCGAACCGTGACCTTGGCGGAGATTGGTGAGTAGTCTGGCCGCCTCCCTACCCGCCGCCGCCCGATCGAAAATCCTCTTCATCTCCTCAGAGAGTGCCTGGAATGAGGTGCAGCATGGGTCTTGGTTCTCCCACACCGCCGTTCCCCAGAGAGCCGCCCTACCGGATAATAGCGTCAGCACAAACGCCACCTTGGATCGCTCTTGGTTGAACGTCTGAGGCTGTAGAGCAAAGTGCATAGAACATCGGGTAAGAAATGCTCTGCAAAATTCTGGTTCACCTGAATAACCTTCTGGTGTAGGCAGTCTCGGTTCTCGCCGCGGCTGTGGCTCTGGAGGGGGAAAAGTCAGAAAAGCACGACCAGTTCACAGGGTAACACAGGGGGCGGACACAAGGCTGATGGCACAGTGACACAGGGACCTCGGTGGACAACGATGATGGTGCTTGCTTCAGTGAAGATCCCTCGAATCCCGGTGAGTGTGCAATCCTCGTGATGGTGAATTGTAATCCAGTGCTAGGTGTTGATCCAGGAACAATGACAACACAGGAACACTCAGGCAGGAACTAGGAACACAGGGAACAGGTATGGGAGCACACCGGGGAGAAACAACGATCTGACAACATGAAACACCAGTTACTGAACTTAAATAGGAGACAAACAATTGAAATCAGCTGGCGCTGCTGATCATCGCTGATCAGTGACCACGCCCATAGACACACACATAACAACATGTTAGACGAGAGAGAGAGAGAGTGAATTCATGAACCGTGACAATTTGTGCACTTTATTTTTCACGTCTTCTGAACAGTTACAACAAACATTGATTGAAATGTTTGAAAGAGCAAGGACAATTTTTAATATAACTTGGATTGGGTTATTCTGAGAGAGCAAATTCACATACACCTGCTGTAGGATGCTTCGAGGTTGAGTAGACTTTAAATGAATTAAGTGAAGTGCTTGCATCATTTTTCTTTTTTCATTACATTACGAATGTCTCAGAAAGACCTTTTGCTACTTGTGTTCCTTAACAATTTGAATATTTCTTTTGTTTGTCATCAAGGTTGTGTAGTTGCTTAGGGTGTTCAATTTTGTGTGCATGTATAATAAACAAAATGTGTACTGTGTGTTTTATTCTTCAGAATGTGATTGTCCTGAGGAGAATTGTGACATGCACTCAGGAGAGTGTCTACCTGAGGCCTCAAAAATCAGCGAGTGTAATATTGGTGAGTTCAGTGACACAAGACAAAACAGCAAAATTAAGCAAATTTGTTAATGTGTTCCTGACAGTTCACTTTCTTATGTTAGAAAGTTTTTGTACCACATTTAACAAAATAATTAATAAATAGATAAATAAATAGAACATTATAGAGAAATACCAGAACATCATAGAGCCATATTAACCCCTTTAACTGTAACCCCCATTTTTGAAAACAGATGTGAAAGTGCACTTTCCAAACTTAAATTGTTAGAATTCATGAACAAATACATTTTAAAGATGTAAGCTTTCAGCTAATGTATAATTTATGATAATTACGGAAATGTAATAGGGAAAAAGGCAACAAAAAAAATACTTTTTGTAACAAAGGTGAGAAATCCTGTTATGATGTAGAAGTGCACTCATGTCATAAATTAATCTACTTTATAAATCTCACCACCTCTCAGACTGTGATGCATGTATCTGGAGTCTGATCGGAGATATTCGGCAGTCCAACAAAACCCTGGAGCAAGTGAGAAACAGCGTGTTGAACATTTCTTCAGGAGCTGCTGCCAACGACAGATTAAAGTACTACAACTACACTGCACACAGATTACAGGTAACCACACTCAAACCACACACAGCTTAAAGAAATGTACGTCCAAAGGATGTTGTATTTCATAAATAGTGTCACTGTGTTGTAACAGGATCAGTTCTTAGGCTGGAGAAATAAGTATGCAGTGATGAGAGCTGATACAGGACGCCTGGAGCAAGAAACTCAAAAACTGCTTACAGACATGCAAGTGGTCGCAGAAGAGGTGCCTCTCATTCCAGCACTTCCTGATTTCATTTTTTTATTTATTCTGAAATTTCTTAAAGGTGAAGTGTGTAATTTCGGCACCATTGCCAACCTTGTCAATGATAAGGCCTGTATCACTAGTTGAACAAAAATAGGGTTACAGAATTGGTATTGGTTTGACAAACGCCAAACAATTCCTAGTTGTCTGGGTTTAAGCGGCATGATAACACTCTTTCATGAACATAAATATAATGCATGAGGGTGAATGGGTGCTTTCTCATGTACTTCCAGCTGATATGAGGGGATGTTTGTTTTATTTTGTCAGGAGGAAACAGTGCAGTTATTGGGAGAACGGGTGGATCAAGACACACTTGATAGCTCCACACTAGCAAAGACACTTGTTGCTAACCTCTCCTCACTCAGTGATGTCATTGAAGGTAACATGATACCTTGTGAACTATTTTTTGTGTTTTTTTTTTTGTTTTGTTTTTTTGTGCTGGGGAACAGACAAGGAGTTCTGCACTACCTGGAAATATCTGTCAATTACTTTCTTAAGTAGTACTTCAAGCAGATTCCCCTCAGAGAATTGCCAACTGTTCCACATTATTCTGGCCCAAATTAAATCATCCTAATTGCGTAATAAATTAGATTATAACTGCTGAACTGTGGAGCACTATATAATGTCCTGGTAAATGTTCTGTCCAACCACTGTTTAACCGTTTTACACCAGTCAACCACTAAAGTTCCTTATCATTCAAAATACTTTCTCTTATGCATGCACACTGACGGATGTAAATGGATACTCGGCGCAAGTTGAAACAAGCATCCGAAAGAGAATAATCTGTCATTGCATGCTTCCATCACAATGCACAAGACAGCAGTGCTAAATGTGCAAATAACTCAGGAAAGACTGGGTAGCCTTGTGTCTTGACAACTTAAGATTGGCTGATGGCATCACACTGTAATTGTTCAGAGTTTTGTGACGTAATTGGTAGCATTCAAAGAACGCCCAGAAATACAGCACAATACTGTAAATACAATACAATTAAAAAAGCATTTATTTTATTCTGTGTTTAGCTATGTTCTGAGTCTGTGTGTGTGTGTTTCAGATATGATCAGGGACTGGGAATTATATGGTGTCTATCAGGAGTTAGATCCTCAGGTAAAGCTGCAGAAAATAGCAGAAGCCGAGCGGATTTTGGGCTGGATGAGAAGTCTGGACCTCTCTTCCAAAGAACCTCTTGCTACTGATGAGTCCTCCGAGGCCCATGAATGTGAGGTTTTGTGTTTATTAACTGAATTATGTTTGTGTGTGTGTGCTTTCATTCAACTTCTGCATTTATGTGTCTGATTGTAGTGCTCCGACGTGTGCGCAATTTTGAGAAAACTCTGATGACTACGCAGGGGCGTCTGTCACCTATGCAGGAAGTCCTGGGTAGATTCACCTCCAAACTCTTTCAAGCTCAGGATCTCCTCAACAACACTAAAGACACACTGAAACAGGCACTCAACAAATACACCAGCAACCAGCTCAAACTACAGAGGAGAGAGGTATCTTATTTTCAAATTCAGTTTTAACTATGGTAGCCTTATCTTGTAGTTTTTGATTGAGTAATAATAATTAGTATTTTAACAGATACTTTAGTCAGATTCAATCAACTTTTCATGTTGTTTTAAAGTTTATATTGTGATTAGATGTCACAGAAACATTTCCTCCTTTTCTCAGGCACAGCAGCAGCATCTGAAAGGGAGCTATGACAGTGTCAATCAAACTACTGTAACTGCAGGTGTAATCGTCTCTGAGGCAAACCAGACTGTCCTTGAGATGGAAGATATGATCATGGTAAATCTTCTGTTTAATCTACGGCACAGCATACAGTATACTGTAAACTACTGTAAGCAAATATAAACTATTATAAGAGTTTATATAATCAATTTTAACAGCATTTTTAATTTTTTCCATTAAATAATTAAAAACTGTTCACCAAAGATATTAAGAAGATAGAAATATATTAGTTTTCTCTCTCTTTTTTTCAAGTGCACCAATGATTAATAATCACGTGTTAGTGAGAAAAAATTATCTTAAAGTTTTTCAAAATACCCTAGATCAGGGATCCTCAAATCTGGACCTCGAGGTCCACTTTCCTGCCGAACCTTAATCATACACACCTGAGCATGCTAATCAATGTCTTTGGGATTATTAGAAAATCACAAGGCAGGTGGTTTTGATCAGGGTTGGAGCCAAACTCTGCAGTGCATTGGACCTCCAGGGCAAGATTTGAAGAAGGGGGCCCTAGATGTCGCAGTCCGATAGGGCTAACTTAATCTGAAATAATGACATCATTATCACATGGCACAGCTGATTGGTTCTCTCCTGTATCGGTAGCCAATGAGCTCGCTGCTTAACATTCAAATATAAAACTAGCTCTTGCCGTAGCAGTTGCAGCTTACCCTCTACCTCCCCCAGCTCCACCTGTATAGATGTGCTACGAACTGATTCATGAATGCTATATGGGTGTTATTTAATGTATGTTATATTTGTAGCAGCAATATTTTTGCTCACAGCAGCAGATTGTGAATGTACTGGCAGCAGCAAGTATCAGTACTTGCTATTCAGCAGCAGCGTAGCAGATCTTTTCCACCAAGACCAAACACATTAACATTGTCATGTACAGTGTATCACCATGCCAATCCCTCCGAGATTTGTCATGACAGAAGTAATATTATGTTTTAATATTATTATTATTTTTTTTAAAGTACATTTCTCTGTTGTAAGCTCTAGACACAATTAACATTTATACAATGAAATGGCATAGCAAAATGTAAATATATAAGCTGAAGAACATAAAAGTGCATTGCCTATAACCTCTTTAAACCTCAATGAATGTATTTATTGCTACTGTTGTCTTGTTCAATCTGTATGTATAGAATGTGAGAGAACAGCATGCAGAAATCGATGGTGCTCGTGTGTTACTGGAGAAAAAGACAGAGAAGTTGTCTCAGTCAGACAGAGATCTAGTTCTGAGAGCCGAGGATCATGCTGATGATCTGCGGAGACATGCTGAAGAACTTCAGTAGTGAGTTTCTAACCAGAAATGACTAATGTTATTTCTCCATCTGTATGATATACTTTCATCCATGGGTATCACAAAATGGCTGTTCCATCATTTCAGCACACCAGATGACAATTTCTATTATCTTATTTCTTTTATTTAGTAATCTGAAAGGAAGTGATGCCAATGGACATGTACAAAAAGCCCTGAATGCCTTGAATGTTTATGACAATATTGTCAAAAACATAGATGATGCTAACATCACCGCCCTGACCGCTCTCAACATCTCCAGCAGTACTCATGACGTAAGCATACTTTGATATTACTATATCTGTATTATTAACATTCATTTTATGCTATTTGCACAAAACTCCAGTGTTTCCAGAAGATAATGGAATTATTATATATCTACAAAAATGGTGAAAAGGATCAATTTCTTTCAACTACATAAATGTCTTATTGATTCCAAACGTTTGAATGGCAGTGTATCTCTGTTCAAGGTGGTTAATGTGGTAACTTGAAATATATTCTGATATTTCTCTCAGGCTATTGATGAATTAAACTCTCAGCTGAACCTTGCGCGCTCTCAGAGTGATGATATCTCCTCAAAGGCCTCATCCTTGTACTTTAAGCAGCAAGGTAAAGCAGAGAGAGTTCTTCTTTTTCTACTTGGATAAAACTTCCAAAGAATTAATAATAGTACATTTATATTTATTCATTCAGTAATTTCATTTATCTAAAACATCTTACAAATGAGGAACATCACAATTTGTAATAATCCAGCTATTAGAATTTTGTGATAAGAACGTTCTACAAATATTCAGTGTTGGTTTTGGGAACATAAAATATGTCCAGTTTTTAAAAAGTTTTTAAAAGGTATGATGTTCCTCAAATTATCTTTCAGTCACATGTCTACAGAGGTTATTACTGAAAATTAACAAAGGTTTAGATAGTGACGTCTTCTTGAAAATGGTAAGTTTGATGTCACCCTCATTGGGATCAGTGTTTCATTTAGTTGGGCTTTTGACTCTTGACATTTAATTAGTTGCTTCATTTGCAGCAATTGCAGGTGTTTTCAGAAAACATTTATGTATTTATAAAGCAGCTTAGCGTGTCTGTTTTAATAAAAGACAAATGACTGCATTAAAGTGGTTTAAATAACTCAACCAGTGTGAAAGAAATAACTTAATGTTGTCATTGTATTTCAAATGTTGATGTTTGTGAGTGTATAAATACTGTCATTGTTAACTTCTTGTTTAAAACATGTTTTGTGTCACTCACAGAAATCAACAGTTGAAATATGAAACACAACAATGGTGACATGCTTTATGCCAGTATACAAAACTCATCCATGGCTCCCAGCATGCATTGCTGCAATTTTTTTTGTCACCATTGTTGAGGTTTGTATGATGAGTGCTGATGTCTAAATTTTATGTGTTAAACTTCCGAATAGTTCTGGACAATTTTAAAGAAGTCATTGAAATGTTGCATTTTTTTCACATTTGAGTTTATTACTTTCTTCTCATAAAATATTTCAAATCCAAAATTAAGTAAAACACCATGAAAGGTGGATGTTCAATTTATTTTAATGTAGTCATTGATCTGTTATCAATGCAGAACTGTTTTCTGGAAACAGGCAAATCAACAAAAGTCAAGGGTCAAGAGTCAAACTTAAGCAAATGCTGATCTCCATGATGGTGATCTCAAACAAAATTTTTCAATAAGACATCAACATCTAAACCTCTGTTAATTCTCAATAAGAACTTCTGTAAACGCCTGAGAGAGAGGGAAAAAATGTGTTTAGTAATTACTTAAGCTGGTAATGCTGTTTGTGAAGTTGTTTAATCAGATCTTGGGAAATTTAAAGTCTTTTATCTTCAGTTCATCTAAGGCTGTGGCTGAAGAAAGTTGTAGTTTGTGAAATTATGAAAATACATTGTTTTCTGACAGTTCAAAATATTTTCTGAATTATGGAGTGACTATTAACACCCAGAATTCCCTCTGTAAAAACATTTGACTCTGAAACTGACTTCCAGTGTTCAGATTTTTGTACTAGAAATGTATGCAAATATTTAATCAAATAATGCCTCATTTGCATATTTAAACATAACATTTGAGAAAACTTGTAATCCAAAAATGTTTTGCAATTATCAATGTTATCAATCAACTGGGTAAGTAAAGTGATAACTATTAGTTAATTATTATATTCTCACCCTATTTACCTGCAGTGTCTTGCCCAGGAAACTGGACAATTTTATTTTTTTTTAAATTACAAATCAATGTTCTTAGAATGTTGATTTTTAAATCAAAATTAAGTTGAAAGAACGTTTGAGAAACATCATACTTTAAAAACATTTATGGATATTTTTTATGTTCCAAGAACCAACACTGAATATTTGGAGAATGTTTATATAACAAAATTCTGTTAGCTGGGACGAGCCAGTAATATTTATAGCACATGTTTTAAATCATGTTTAAAATATTAAAAGTAGTTGTGGATTATAAGTTATTTTAATGCAGAGTATGTGTTGTATTTTGTTTTGCAGATGTTGAATCCACAGTCCTCGACAATAAGAAATACATTGAAGAGACCAATGAAATGATGGAAAGCTCCTCTAAAAAAATAGCTAAGATCATAAGTGACATCAGTGCAATTCATAAAGGCAAGAATAAATAGTTCCATTCCTGCTTATGTTGTACTACAGTCTGTCAGAGACAACTTTGGTTCTGAATTTGACAATTCTTTTTTTATATATTTAAACTTGATTTTTCTGCTCTTCTTTTATAAAGTCTTAGTATTCTAGTATTTTCACCAACAAAAAGGAACATGAGTGATTAATCTAAACAGATGGGGAGTTTTATTTGCCTTTACTCTGAACAAACAAAACAGATTAAAAAAGTTTATGAAGTGTTCCAGGCAAGTTTAGACCTAGTACAGAGCCTGCTCATGTTAGAGTTCACAATGACTTACTTGCCAGCAGACCAGTTGTGTTTCGGTGCTCGTACTGCATGTGCATTTGCATATGTTTGTGTTATAATACACATTTGTGATTAAGTTTGATTTTTATATGTTGTTATCTCAGATCGAACCCCAGAACGTCTGCAGTACACTCAGAAAGTGGCTGAGGACACTCTGAACCGCTCTGCTGAAGTGTTGCAGAAGGTGACACCCATTTTAAAGAGAGTGGAGGAGTGGGATAACAACATGAAGAAAGAGGCGTACTCCACCACAGCTTTTGACCGGACTGTTTTGTCTGCCGGCGAGGCAGGTATGGTTGCCCTGCTCACCTCCACTCAACTGAGTAGCAGTACCAAATATCATTTAGGTAGCAACAGGAGATTTTTAATGTTCTATATGTAGGATCTACAAACAAATTTAGTGTTTGGATTATTATGCTTAACACCCAGTAATGGCTAGTCTTTATAGCCAGGAACAGTTTTTCAATTTGTTAATTCGAGTTAGTTTCTTAGCCAAAACTTTAATGTTGCATAGTCCCATAACACAAAAACATATTTTTGTCATAATAGCAAAAAGGTACTGAGCCCCTTTGGTCCCACTTTGTAAAAAAAAAAAAAAAAAAAAAAAAAAAAAAAATATATATATATATATATATATATATATATATATATATATATAACTATCTCATGGCCTCAAGATACTAACTCGTGGCCTCAAGATACTAACTCATGAATGAGGTCATGAGTTAGTATCTTGAGGCCACAAGTTAGTCATATATATATATATATATATATATATATATATATATATATATATATATATATATATATATATATATATATATATATACATATATATATATATATATATATATATATATATTTTTTTTTTTTTTTTTTTTTTTGTCAAAGTGGGACCAGAGGGGCTCCGTAAAAAGGAATAAAAAACTAAATATATATATATATTTTTAATTTCATAACAACTGACCATTTTACCCACATTTCAGGTTTGCCATGGAAATTTTATGCTTATTCCAGTATAACGTTCTTATTCTTATGTTCTAAATCATATGGTATACTGAAGCATTTTGTGTGGGGAGTGCTATTTATATAGCACAAAGATTTCTTCCTATGTCAACCTAATTTTAATGGACAAAGTCAGCAATTTGGAACAGATGTATTGTGTATACTGGCTTTTTTTCCTTGTTGAATTCGTGCAGGATTACGAAAAGTGTTGCGAATGTTTCCATACTCAGTTTGCACATTTATTTGTATGTGTTTAGTTAAAGACCTGTCAGAGATTGTGCCAGAGCTACTCAGTAAGCTGCGTGTGGTTGAAGAGAAAAAACCTGTGAATAATGTCTCCACAAACATCATGAAAATCAGAGAACTCATTGCACAGGCCCGCAGTGTCGCAAAGAAGGTACATCAGGCATTACATATAAACATCATGTTGACTGATACACTTGTAAAACACAACACATTTTGACTTTTTCTCTTGTGAATAGCCTTGTTTTTTACTTGCCTTGGAAAAGTTTTAAAACATTGTATTGTATCCATTTTTAAATGTTTAGAAAGTAAGTGTGAGCGGTCACTGTTGCGTAAGTGAAAAGAGTGGGAGAAATATTTATTTTGCATTTCAGTTGTAAATAAAAAAAAATCTTTTTACTATCGAGAACTTGACTTGATCAAGAAAACTTGACGATAACAGACTTGATGGACTCGACTTGAACATGAATAGGCTTGACAAAACTCACCAGCAGTGGGTTACACAATAAAATATGGAAATGTAAGACCTATTTATAGGACTATGGGAATCACATAAAAAAATTAAAAAAAAATCCTTTTGAGTTGGAGCAATTCAAGCTTGAAGAATCTCAATTTTGGCATTTTTGCCAGTTCAATATTATACTACAACAAGAGTGAATACTGACTGTAAATGCAACTTTTTCTATATTTGCAGGTGCAAGTGTCCATGAAATTTAATGGTCAGTCTTCTGTAGAAGTTAATCCCCACTCCAACCTAGACGAGCTAAAGACAGTCACGTCCATCAGTTTCTACATTAGAGTGGACCCAGACAAAGACCCCATAGAAGATCGCTTCCTACTCTACTTGGGAGACAAGCAAGTAAGCACTAGTGAGAAAGAAATGGGCCTGAAAGGGGGAAAGTGGATATATAATTCATTCAAATGCTGGTTTAGGAATGATAATTGTGTGTTGTTGGAGATATAAGACAGTTTATCATTATTTACATATTTACACATCATTATTTACATATTTACACAGGTGTCTGCATTGCAATGGTGATTTGATTCTATACACTCCATAAAAGTATTACAGATTGTTGTAGTCTGCTGTATTTTCCACAACTTAGCATTTAGAAACTGCAAACAGCAAAATGAGAAAATCTGATTTGCATAGTCCCTCTGGCTAAAGCAATGTAGACAGCATGTGGAATGACACTAGCAGCTGGAACAAATTACATTCAGTGAACTCCTTCCTTAATTAGGATGCTTTCTCATTTCACTCAGTTGTTGTCCAACTCAAGTTCTGTTCCACCCCTCCCCCTTTGCAGTGTAAACCAAAGGACATCTGCATCATAAGTGTGATGAATTTATAAAAAAGCTTTAATTTTTCATTATTTATTTATTTATTTCTGCATTGTCCTGTTTACAGTTTTTCTTGATTGTTTAAACACATTTCTTAAAACTATGCCTCGTATTCTTAAAACAATAAACACGAATCCATAACTTCTAACTCAATTCACCAAACGTCCTATATTCAGTTAAAATTGAAGCTCGCCACTCAATCTTGCTGAAAAACCAAACTTTACTCTCAGATATGACACACAAACAGTCAAACACACACACACTTCAACACAGTTTACATTCTGATGAGATCAATTCAAAACAATACTAAAAAAAATCCTCTCACATGTCTGATATCCTTGTGTCATTGTTCACAAACAAGAGTCAAAATGCTTAGTCATGTTGCACTCTGTTAGTATTAACTGATGTAAATTTGACAACAGTTTAGATGACAGTTATTGTATTGAAATCCAGAAGGCTGCACTTCTTAACTACGACACATATTATAGTGTCACTGTGAAATAGAAATTAAAAAGAAATATGTGCACAGAGTAAAAAAAATAAAAAATAAAATAAAATAAAATTCAAAGTCTTCTGTCAGAATTTGTAAATCTTTTGTTGTCCACTGTATATATGCTTACCAGTTGAAGGTTCATGAGCTGTACCTTTGAGCTATTTCAAAGAACTACTATATATAATAATTTTGAGCAATATGACAAAAGTAACTGATAATGTAGGAAATTACAGACAAATGTACACAATCAGTTGCATGAATAACCAACGCATCTTGATCAGAAGATCAAGGGCCCTATTTTAACGATCTAAATACAAAGTGTAAAGCACATGGCACAGGTGCACTAAGGGTGTGTCCAAATCCACTTTTGCTATTTTAAAGACGGAAAAACGGTTGGCAAATGCGTCTCCGAGATGAAATGGAGCTGCTCGTGTGCGAGCAAATAGATAGCCTAGTTCTGATATGCGATCACTATCCATTATGACATGTAGACATTTATATATATATATAAAATCTTATGCATTGTTATCCTTTCATTTTTAATATTTGGCATGTTTGTGTGCTGCTGTGTGTCCCTGTGGTTAAGAAGCAGCATGTACACTCTTTAAATAACATAGAAAAAACATGTGCCAGACTTTAGAACAGGTTTGAGTTGGTCTATAGCGCAGTCTATTTTCAGCTCCTTAAAAAAGCATTGCGCCAGTAATGCGCCTGAACACACCTCTTTTTTAGACCAGCATGCCCATGGGCACAAAAATTTGCGCAAATGGATTTGCTAATTAAATATTAATTAGCCAAACTGAAACTAGCAAACACACTTGCACTGCGCCTTGCATCGCATTACTCCGGGTGTATTATAGGTCCCCAAAACTTTTTATGATGTGCATAAGTGACTAAATAAAGTTGGAGGTTGAAAAATTGGTTTTGAGAATTTCATTTCTCATTCGAGAAATCCATCAAAGCCACTGAGAAAAACTGTAGGCTGATTTTGGCCCTTTATCCATCGAAGGTTCTTATTGGTATGTGATCAATTTTGACTCCTAATGTTTCCACTTGGGTAATTGTGTGCTTATTGAGCTCAAACTGTGCAGACTTGAGTGAACAATATTGAATGCTAGTGCTTTCTAAATGACCACATGGTGTTAGCAATGAGAAATTTAACAAATCTGACTCGTGTGTTAAAGCAGGGGAATAGTGTTTATAGTTCAGCAAAATCGGTGTGATGTTTTGAAAAAATTAAAAACATTTTTAGTTCAAAAGCCTGGTTATAGTCTTTTAGCAATCAAGAAAAACTGTTATGTCAATTCTGCTTCTCTGTGTGTGTAGGGACGTAAGGACTACATGGGACTGGCCATAAAGAATGATAATCTGGTATATGTGTATAATCTGGGAGGAGAGGATGTGGAGATTCAACTCAGTTCAAAGCCAGTCAGCTCCTGGCCTCCTGTCTTCAATCTTGTTAAAGTGGAGAGGTAGAGCATCTGCTTTCATTATATGATCATGCATAATGTTTTTCTTAATAAATTGTTCTACAAAAGCCAAATATGGGGGTCGTTATAAATACAATTAAAGTAAAAACTTTCAGCTCTGTTTCATTTGAAGTTTATAGAGCCTGACAAGAGTCATACTTGCTAGTTAATAAAGTACTCAATCCGAAAATTTGTATATAGCACTTTGTCTATAATCACTGGATTTACCCTTCTTTCTGGTAGGTTGGGTCGGCATGGTAAACTGTTCCTGACGGTTCCAAGTCAAGACAGCACCGCAGAGCAGAAGTTTATCCAGAAAGGAGAGGCGGATGGGACAGACTCCTTGTTTGATCTTGATCCTAAAGACAATGTTTTTATCGTGGGAGGAGTGCCTCCTGATGTAAAGGTGCAAAATCTATTTTTTTCTAAGGACAATATCTCAAATAGGGGTAAAGCATCTGATATACTCACAGTGAAGTTCTTTATCATTCTTTGTTTAGGGGTAAAAAAAGAAGTTTGAAATGCCTTTTCAGCTTCCCACACTGCTCAGTGAAGGGTTTAGATGAATATGTAAAGATATGGTGCGCTTCTTCTCCCAATAACAAAGTGGTGAGAAAATAGCAGTTAAGAAAGCATCTGATCATAATGATGCAGATTTGTTGCGCAAGCTCTGGAGTTCTTCACTTCAGTCAAGTAAAGTAACATTATGTTTAGTTATATAGCTCTCTAGGTTTTTTCTTCTTCTTTGTGCAGCACAATGGTAGTGTGAAGATGTTTACCAGCCAAAATGAAATTTTCTAGAGATTTGCTTTGGCAAGCTGTTTCAAACTCCCAAAACAAACTCCAAACAAACTTCGTTTTGACCTGATTTTTATTTTTGTCACACCAGTTTTTTTTACGATTTCGCTTGAAGTATATCAGGATCTTAACACTTTATTTCGATGGTCCACTTTATACATTCTAATAAAAGTATCTTTGCAACTATGTCAATTACTAAGTCATTAGAGTTTTAGTAGACTTAATATCTGCTAGAACTTTATTTGATGGTTTCCCAACAGACATTCTACTGACTAGAAGTAGGTTAGCAAGAACATTGACATTTTCTCCAAAAACTGCAACCCTAACCGAACATAAAAGTCTATGAATACTCTAACAAGAATGGATTATCAAAACAAAGTTTAACCCAATTAAAGGGTAATTAATACTTTTTTTTGGTAATATATTCATATGAATTAATGTCTATTGTGTTGTTCCAGCTTCCCCCAGCTTTGGCTTTGGCTCCTTTTGTTGGTTGCATTGAATTAGAGGCTTTGAATAGTGATGTCATCAGTTTGTACAACTTTAAGCAACTTCACAGAATGGATGTTGTGGAATCGATACCTTGTCCCAGGTAAAGAAACCCTTCCTTACACCCCCTTATGCTTTAAACCATAGGTGAAGACTGCCTGAAGCTTGTGCCAAACAGTTTCATATGGCCTTAAGTGTTAAAAGTTTATCTAACTCAATCAATATTCCCTTATTCCCTTTATGGGTTTTGGTTTGCCTTTTAATGTTTTATTGATATATTTGAGTATTTTTATGTTTAAATAGTGTTACATCAAAGCAAGGTTTGATTTTCAAGCAGAATTGCATGAATACTAGTCTCATTAGCCATTAAGCATGTAAAACAATATTTTAAGTATGGTAAGATGTGTTGCTCAACTCTACAAAGGTCTGTCCATGCATCAGCGGCTCTGTGACTGTGCTTGATATCTTGAAAACAGTATTGTTGCTTCATGCTTTAACATTTTCTTCTAAATGTTTTCAGATGTTTCTCACAAACGGTGTCTTTTGCACTTGAATAACATTAAAGTTTATACTGTAAGGCTATTTTTGCTGTATATGGTCTGTTTATACATTGTGATCTCTGTGTTTTACAGGCATAAGTTGGCTTTCTCCCAGAGTCGTGTGACAAGTTTTTTGTTTGATGGCAGCGGCTATGCTTTAGTTAATAACATTGAGAAAAGAGGCAAAATGGGCATTGTCACCCGGTTCGATATCGAAGTTCGAACTGTTGCCAACAATGGTATTCTGTTCCTCATGGTTAATGAGGTAAATATTGTTTCATTGGAAAATTTGTTGTTAAATTATTTTGCACTAATTCTTGAGCTCTGGGAAGAAAATCTAAAATTTGAAAAAATAAATAAATAAATAAACACAGAAGGTATTGCATTGTTGGATTTATGCCACAGGCAAATTTTTTCGTGCTGGAGCTGAAAAATGGGTTTCTCCGTCTGATGTACGACTTTGGGTTCACTAATGGTCCTGTCATCATGGAGAGTAACTTACCCAAACTCCAGATCAATGATGCTCGATATCATGAGGTAATGATGTTCTTAAAGGGATAGTTAACCCAAAAATGAAAAATTTGATGTTTATGTGCTTACCCCCAGGGCATCCATGATTTAGGTGACATGATGTTTCTTAAGTAGAACACAAGCTGAGATTTTTAGCTAAAACCATTGCAGTCTATCAGTCTTATAATGTACGTTGATGGGAATCACGACTAAAACGCGCACACACACACACACACACACAAAAAAACATATACAAGCAAAACCAAATTAAACCCTGCAGCTTGTGAGGATACATTGATATGTAAAGACACAAAACGATCGATCAGTGCAAGAAACTGAAACATGCTCAGGAAAGTTATAGCAATTCGGATATTGTGTGACTCAGAGGTAAAAAAACAATATAAATACTGTTCAGTTTCTTGCACACACCAAGATTGTCTTTATATATCTATGTATCATCACGAGCCACAGAGTTTAATTTGATTTTGCTTGATTCCCATCCACTTACATTATAAGACTAATAGACTGCAACAGTTTGAGCAAAAATCTCAGTTTGTGTTCTACTGAAGAAACAAAGTCACCTGCATCTTGGATGCCCCCAGCAGATAAACATAACATTTTCATTTTTGAGTGAACTATCCCTTTAACACCACTGCAGGGCATTCGTCAAGTAATAACTTTTAACATAAAATGGCCACACATTGTAGCTCTTAACACACTATTATTGCTATTTTTCTTTCTCAGGTGTCTGTAATATATCATCACTCTAAGAAGATCATTCTGTTAGTGGACAAAAGCCATATTAAGTCCATGGAAAATGAAAAGAAACCCTTACCGTTCTCTGATGTCTATATTGGAGGAGCTCCTTCTAGTATTCTGCTTTCTAGGTGAGAACCATTGCTGCATATTAATCCTCAGATCAGCAGTATTCATTTGTAACACTCAACCCAACCACATGAATGAGTCATAGCCTATGTCTCACAGGCCAGAGCTGTCATCCCTGGTGGGACTGAAGGGTTGTGTAAAGGGCTTCCAGTTCCAGAAGAGTGTCTTCAATCTCCTGGAGGAGCAGGGAACCATTGGCATCAGCAGTGGCTGTCCTGAAGAATCGTTTGTATGTAGCACACCTTCCTATAATCATATACGGTAGCACTTTATTTTACAGTCCTGTTCCTCATGTACATACTATGTACTTATTACAGTAATTACAATAACTATGTAATAACTAGGTACTAACCCTGAACCTACCCCTAAACCTAACCCTACCCCCCGTAGTTACCTTGTATTACCAGAACTTTCTTAGATAAATACACTGTAAGTACACTATAAGTACATGTTAGTACTGTAAAATAAAGTGCAACCATATACTCTATCTGAAATTGAATACTTGTAGGTAACTTTTTGAATAAGTATTACTTTGCAACTTCTAAAAGGTATTTTCTGTATAGTATATGTGAGTGCAATATGAATGTAATCCCAACGTACTACCTTTGCCATGTTGTCATGTTACCCACCAGCACCAGTTCCAGTAACATTGCTGGATTTGTGCTGTTCTGCCTGATGCCGTGAATGTGGCCACATCATTTTGATACTTGAATTTTGTTACTCCAGCCATGGATGAAATATTAATTAGTTAAATGATCACAGGCTCACAAAAATTCAATTTCCATCAGTGCTGAATTAAACTTATCTAACAAATACAATTATGGTTATAATTATGTGTGTGTTATGTAGCTATGTTTAAAATCATTTTAAAAATATATTAAAAAATAATGATGTTTTAAAAGGACTGTTGTTGTCTTCTACCTTCAGATGTCCCGTAAGGTGTATTTCTCGGGCGATGGCTATCTGGGCTCTACAGCTAAAATCACACCATTCCAGTCTTTTGAGGGAGGACTAAACTTCAGAACACTACAGTCCAATGGACTTCTGTTCTACCACAGAGAAGGGGTAGAGTCTAGTTTTATTATCTTCTTAGTTTAAACATGTTTTACCCAGTCACGTCTTGTTCTTTCTCTGACCTAAAAGAAAGTGAAGCCAACACTTAACCAACCATGTCATTTGAAACATGAAGTTAGATACCAGTTTCAGTAGTTTTAGTGTACAACGCTTTTGCCCCATTTGAACCTGCCAAGTACCTGCTAGAGTAGAAACTCAAGCCAGTCTTTCTCTGCTCTAGCTGGATGAGTTTTCTCTCTCACTGGAGAATGGTGCTGTGGTGCTCCAGTCCAGAGGAACCAGAGTCAGATCACAAAAGAAGAACTATAATGATGGACGATCTCATTTCTTAGTCGCCTCAGTCACCAATCAGAAGTAAGCTGCTCACTTTCTTCAACAATTTGCTCACTTACTGACATATTATGTCATCCCAGGACAGCTTGTACTGTATACTGTACATTTGCACACTTTTTTACTGCGTCAGCATTTTCATCCATCCATTTTCATCCATCTTGTGGAAGTACTGGGAACCAAATCTCATGTCAACATTCCACACTTCCCTGAAGAATACTTGTATTAGATGAACTTCTGAATGTTTTGAATTGTCCTTACATCTATACTCTTGTTAAATCATCCAATTTGTATTTATGACCTCTAGGTATGAACTTGTCATTGATGACAAAGACAAGCAGGATAAGAAGAAGCCGTCTTCCTCATCTCAGTTAGATAATGTTCCAAAGACTTTCTACTATGGAGGCTCTCCTATGAGTGCCATACAGAATTTCACTGGGTGCATCAGTTACGCATACCTCAGCAGGTAACAAATACAACCTGTACACTCAAAGCCCTTTACAAACAAGACTAAATATCTGATAATAATTCAAAATTATGATAGCAATGACTATGAAAAGCTGCATGTTTTATGAAACAAATCCATTAAGGCATCTTATTTTAAATCATTGATTTTGGCCAAAATACACGTTCATCATCATCCATAATAATGCTTTTTCCAGTGAAAAAGTCCATCCCTTGTTGTCCTATCTCTTTAAAATCCACGTATGCATTTTCTGATTCAGATTTCACTGGTGAAAGCAATATTATGGATAGAGGACTCTTCAGACTTATTTATGAAAGTGTGGTGTGTATGTGATGCAGGCAGGATAGAGATATAGAGCCAGAAGACTTCCAACATTACAGTGAGAATGTGCAGGTGTCGCTCCAGGATTGCCCACTAGAGAGACCCCCTGCTGCTCTGCACAATAAAGACGGCAGAGAGTCATCTAGAAGAAGTCCAGGACACTCCCGAAAGGTGCAACATAACATCACACACAGATGCTCAAACACACGGTGTAATTACACGGTTATACACTTATAAGCGTACTGTTGTTTCTCAGGTGGGCAGGGATGAGGCTAGCCTGCCACACGGCTTGAAGAACAATCCCTTGGATGTTCCAGACACAGAGGCTGCTTCCTGTTACCTGTCCTCTCGCCCGCGAGTGACCCAACATGCCCACCACTATGGTGGTTTTGCCCACAGCCGGCATGAGTACACAGGAGTTGCCCGTGTAGTCAGAGATGAGTGAGTATTGTTGGGTGACTGAAGAAGGATGACTGAAATGGAATTAACTTTAATTAATTATTAGATAATTTCACCAAAATTTAGTATTTCCAACAGGATTTTTTTTTTCTCTTTTATTTTCAAAAACTCCTGGGTTGTTTTTGCTGTATGTTTTGGGTCATTGTCCATTTGTACAGTGAAGTGCCATCCAAACAGCTTTGCTCCGTCTGGCTGAATCTGGGCAGACAGTTTATCCCTATACACTGAATTTATCCAGCCGCTTCTGTTCTCTGTCATTTCATCACTAAATCACTCACCATTAACCAGTCATTTAACAGCTTTTTTTACATTTTTTTTTTAGGCAGGCAGTTCTAGGATAAGGATAAAGACGAAATGAATGTTGATATGAAGTTATTTACTTGTTTTCATTGGGAAATGGAAAGACCTGCTAGTGTTTAATGCTGTCATCTTTGACATTTAAAAGAGTTTCTATAGTGTTGAAGTTTTTGTAGTTACCATTGTGTTTTTGTTGTTACCTTTTTCTTAAAAAAAAATTAAGATTTTTTTTTTTTTGCTGTTTAATTACAGATTATTTCTGTAATTTTACATATTTTGTATGTAATAAAAAAATAAATAAATAAAGAACACTGTATAAAAAAATACAGTACTATTTCTGTATAAAAAAAGTGAATTACTGTAATGTATTGTTAATTTCATAATGCTTAAAATAACAGCCATTTTTTTTTCAGTTACAGATTTTACAGAGTTTTGACTACAATTTCAAATAAAAGAAAACAACCGTCAAAAAAATCAGTTATTTTCCATAAAATTTAGATTTTTTTTTTAATTGTACAAATTACACACTATAATAAACTCAATATTCCCAATAGTCAATAGTACCGTTCTTTAAGTTGTGATTGTTTTATAGCAGTAAATTTTATGTATAAGAATGTTTTTTTGGTGTTTCGCAGGTAGAGGAACTCTTACCAAAGTATTTCACTGCAAAAACTTGCTTGATATTTACTCACTACGCACCATCCGGCTTAATCAGAAGGAAATGTGCTGAGTATATAAACAAAGTAATTGTCATTCTTTACCAAGGCCATAATGAGAATCTGAGGGCATGTGAGGCTTAAGCCAGAGTTACAACCAGTCCTCACAATGCAGAATAAAACATGCATATGCTGCATAGTTACATATATGCTACATAGTCAGCATAGCCCCAACAGAGAAGAGTGTGACTAATGATATGGGACTGCAGGACTTTATATGTATAAACTCTACCACAAATGCCTGTGGATATATCAAAAACATATCCTGGCCAAGTATACCACCTGACTTATTTATTTTTAAAGAGCAAAATGAATGTGTGTGTAAATAAATAACCTATGTTCTCTGTTTTTCCATCTGTTTTTAGATCCCACTTTTCTTTATCATTGAAAACTCAATCAGCACTTGGACTCATCTTCTACCTGGCTGACGAGTCTGAGGAGAACTTCATGGCTCTGTTCCTCGATCATGGCAGGCTGGTCTTCACATTCGGCTCGGCCCAGAACCAAGTCAGAATCACATCCAAGGAGAAATACAGTGATGGACTGTGGCATGATGTAAGTTCAATCTGATTTCAGTTTGTCCTCGCAAATATGTAACACTCCCCATACTGGCTAGTTATACTGACTGCAAACTTTTTTGTTAATTTAATTTAATTTACATGTACGTTTAAAATATATCACAATAAACATTAACGTCTTTAAAAAATTTCTTTATTTATAGTAGGAACATTAAATTAAACATTGAATAACAAAATTATGTTATAGTTCATTTAGCTTTATAGTGTAAATCCCCATAAATTATACTGACCTACATGAAGTAACAGTCTGGCTTATGTCTAAAGAAAATATATTAAGTGTATAATCTTTATAATAAATAATATTTTTTTATTTAAATGTAATGTTTTTATATTTGGGAAATTAAATATATTTGAATCAGATTAAAATTGTAATATAATTTGTAAAAAAACCTCAATTGTAAATGTTGGTCGTTACAAATTATGTTTGATACATTCTTTGTGTATTTTTTTAATGATTGTTTCCAAGCATATAGAGTTCTACAGAGGCCAAATTAATCACCTTTAGATCAGTGTCCCACTAGAACTTTTAAGATTCATTTACATTACATAGAATTGAGAAACACAATCTTCTAATGCTGAGATGTTCAGTTCAGTTGTTTGATGTGTGAGTCTTTCAGGTAACAGCATCCTCTTCCCAAATAAGCAGTAATTATTGAATAGTTTACCTATTACAGGAACGGTTATTTTTTTGTGACACCCTCTCTCTCTCTCTCTCCCTCTCTCCTTCTGTAGATAATCTTTATCAGAAGAGGAAATATTGGCAGACTGATAATTGACGGGCTTACGGTAGTAGAAGACAGTGCTCCTGGCAGAAACATCTCACTGCTCGTCCAGGATCCTCTTTTTGTCGGTGGGGTGCCGCCTGATCACGCCAAGAAAAACATTCAGGTATGGTGACCCCTCATTAACTGCTCCATTCCTTCAGGTGCTGCAAATCATTCAAATCTATCTGAAAACTAATAATCCATGAAATTACCATCACAAAGTTAACTAAAACTAAGTACAGTCCAAAGATGACCAGTGAACCCAGTAAACAAGTGCAGTAGTGCACTAAACATCTTGGCGTTAATGGCATCCTATCACTGTAAATATCCTGTTGTCACAGATAAATTTGGCACAATTTTTAATGAGTGCTTTAAGAGACATGGTAAAGTGTTACCATGTTACCAAATGTTCTCTGCTGATATATTTTATTGTCTGTGTGGAGTAGCTCCCTGTCATCATCTGCAGCTACCCATCATTTTCATACGGGTTGGTAAATCTTGAGAAAAGTATAATGTTTAAAACATTTTGTATGTAATCAGATTGATTACAATAATGTTTAGTGTAATCAGGTTTAAGTTAACAGTCTGGAGATTAAGCTTCTTCATAAGGGCTCCTCCTCCAGGTCAGGACCAGCAGACTGAAGGACAGTTTCATTTATCAGGCTTCAGGGAGCTGAACTCACTCCTGACCTGGTCCCCCTCGCCTCTTTCCCCCGTTCACCACTGAACTCTGACCTCAGATCCGACACTGTGCAGCATTGGTCTGCTCACTACCTCATTCAACATTTAACTGACCCCATTCAACTACCTCTTCTGTCAGTTTAAACAAAGAACTGCTCTCTGAGCTTTTTGTCACTTTAATCAGACTGAATAAGTTGTTTTGCACTACAATCATTATATATGCACTGTTAGTATTATCTGTATGCACCAAGGGTCTGAGATTAACATAATTTAAATTCTCTGTATGTATAAGCTGTACATGTGAAACAAAACTGCAGACTTGACTTGCCTTGACCCTCGAGCGATTTATCCCCCTGCTCCAGCAGGAGGAGGATGTATTCAGGGTGAAGGAGGGGATCCAAAACAGAGGGAAAGCATGCAATGTTTTTTTGTTTGTTTTTTTTTGGTTTGAGATTCTGTTATGTTCACTATGGAAAGAAATGAGGAACGAGGAGACATGGCTTAAACAGACCCAAATTTTTTTTTAATCCAGCATCCAAGGAAATACACAGGGCAGACAGGAGCACAGTTAACGCCAGGGTTGATGTACAATCTCAGACAAAGACACAGACTTGATCTTAAATGCAAGGGATAATAAAACAAACACAGGTGAAATGATTGACTAATTAAACTAAACGAGGAAAGGAGAAAGACAACACAAGGAACACCAGGAACAATGACAAGGGCAAAGCACAACCTAAACTGGTCAATAATCCTGACACACAGCACATAACACTTTCTTTTATTCTCACATCATAAAAAACTCAATATTTGATTAACATGCCCTTTCATTTATTTCAGTGTACTGTATACCTAGTGTTGGGTACATATCAACATATATTTGAGTTTATTCTGTGATGTTGTTAATGAAACTGACTGTTAATGAAATGTACTTGTTTCTGAAGTTCTCATTCTTCTCATACTTCTGTAGAAGACATCTGTGTCTGGCTTCTCTGGCTGTGTGAGGAGTCTCCAGCTAAATGGCCGCTGGCTCACCCCGGCCTCCCACAGTTTTGGGGTCACACCCTGTTATGAGGGCCCCTCTGAACCAGGGACATACTTCACTGAGGAGGGAGGATATGTGTTGCTGGGTAACACACAATTCATCACTGCTACACTCGCTCAAATTCACTTAATTCAATGTTTTAGCGTAGAGAGAGGAGACCGTATTCCCACTGGGTATATCAGCATGAATTTATTTGCATTCTTGATTTATTCTTCAGTGACATTAATGGAACAGAGGTTCATAACTTCAGTGAATAATTTACTCATTACATTAAAAAGTTATTAAGCTATTAAAAGCTGTCATGTATTGTGGATTAAGCATACGTTATGTGAAATGTTTTATTCAGCCAGGGTTTTTATCAGTTATTAAAACTAAAAGATAAAAAAGAAGTTACTTGAAGTAAAATACATGTTAAGTTAAATTAAATTTAAATATAAAAATACCCCACATACATTTATAATTTAGGTGACTAGCTTTTTTTTATTTATCTTAAAACACTGAAGTAGCAACTGAACATAACTGAAACTCTATTTGTGTTATTTCAGTTTCAATGATTTTAATAGTTTAACCTGTCAACTGTCAGCATCCCAGTATCATTCAAAATATACTAAAAAAAATGTATGTTAAGATCTTTGATAATCTTGACAAAGCACTTCCTTGGAAAGGTCTGAGTCTCAAGGATCCATATGTGGTGGTTATTTTGTGATATAATTAATTTGGGGTTGAATGTAAAATTTGTAATAGGAAAATGCATCAAAACATCAAAGAAGTTCAGTGATGTTTGGGTGGCACCCAAGGGCTATTTTTGATATAGTGACTGAACAAAATCTCAGAGGAACCAAAATTTTTGTGATATAAATTAAATAAAATGACTCATGACTTATTTAGACAATGCTTTAAATTAAGATTCCAAAATATATATGTAAATATATATATAAAAACTTCACATATTCTTTACTATAAATTTGAGGCAGTGGCTAATGCACACTAAGTGCATTGCTATTTGCGATAGATAATATTTACTTATATTTAAGTGAAAATAGCTGTATTTTTTTTGCAAATTGTGGTAAATATCTGCACCTCAGTATGGTGGTACATTGTACAGTATTCAATAACATACTGTTAAGAGACGTGAAAATAGAGAAGAATGAGTTCGACAAAAGGCAGATTTGAACTCAGGTCACTCGCGTCATAAAGTATGCGTCAAGCGCTTATCATCTACATCACTAAAGCTGTTAAGTGCTAGCCCCCTTTTTGGTAATGTTGTCCAGCACAATCACACGGTGGGCACAGTTAGTGCAAATGGCTTCTGCTAATAAAGCAGGCCTTGTGCGCTTAGTGTAAAAAGAAACTCTGTAAACTTATACATGATCTTGTTTTTAAAGAGATTTAGAGGTTAAAATGTGGAAAGTAGCACTGGCAAAGAATGAATAGAGAAATATTTCACTGCTTAACCCAGTACACTAATCCTAATTTCTAACTTATCGAGACAAAGCATGCTTTGCTTTTGAGTGACATTATGGCGAGAGCCAAACTCATACTAACCAGCATAAACCAGTTTGAACCAGCTTGCATTCTCAAGAATACCACAAAAAAAATAAAAAATAAATGAAAAAAACCAACAAGCAGCCCAACACATAAGTGAGAGCCCCAGACAGACAGAGGCTCCTGTGAGAGAAGTGGAATGTGATCTGCCGCTTGTTCTGTCATCTGATTGGTTGGTGCAGAGGCTGGGGAAGATTTAAGCAATCCTCGAGGTCTTGGGAAATGCAGTTGCAGCTGTTAAATGTGCATGGAGACATTTCACGCCCTAATGCGGCGGTCAGGGGGTTACACATGCACATAACTGTCCTTGGCTGAAGAGGACACAATCCCAGCATGCACAGCTGAATACACAGCAGTGATCAAGAATCAGATGTCCTTGTCTAAATGCATTAATCATTTGCGGTAATAAGTGAATCCAAGGATAATATGCTGACATAAAGTATGTTCTTCTCCTGACATACAGATGAGTCCTTTAACTTTGGCTCAAGATTTAAAATGGTGATAGAGGTGCGCCCTCGTGTGGCGTCGGGAGTGCTTCTCCATGTCTTCACCGGAGAGAAGGAATATCTCACCCTGTACATCTACCAAAACCAGGTCTGAAGGTCTTATCAAAGATTTATTATAAATCCAGTGATGTGTGATTAAATTTCTGATCATGAAAATACTTATGTTGTAGTATGGTAGTCAACACATAAAGTATTGCACTTCTTCAAAGCATGACAAAGATTATTAAACATAATGATTTAAAATATACTATATAGTATACTATATACATAAAAAAAGTTTAGTTTAGTTTTAGTTTAATTAATATTATAGTATCTGCAGCTGTTTAAAAATATACTTTTAAGACTGTAAGTAACATGCACATTCAATACAATAAAGCGGACATCTTTTTGTCTCTTTAAAACCTTTTCCAACCCTCATTCCTAAATGTCAGTCATGATCAGTAAGGACACCTATTGATTTTTTTTTACCTAAAGTTAATGTTATTCATTTCAATGTTAACAAAACATTTTTATTTTGATATGTTAACTATTAACTAACTACTGTTTCCAGTATCATAGTGATGCAGATTGCATGTTTGTGTTCATTCATCGTTATCAGTGAGAACTGTTTTTTAAAATGAGGCTTTTCTCTTTTCTCTTGACTGTGATAAATCTTTTGACAAAATTTGAACTGATTCACCACAACCTGTACTTGTTACTGCACAACTGACCTATTTCTTGTTTTTATTTTAGCATCATTTAAAATATAATTCATAAGCACATTTTCTTCTGAATCTTGCAGTTCATAGAAATCTCAGAATGATTTTTAAGCTGTCGTACTTGATTGAGCAAGCAGCGGTAACCAAAAATCAGAGCTTAGAGAATGCAGTGCAAAAGTTTTATGATGTTTTCATGTGCATGTATTTGTCTTCTTGCTTGTTTTAATGAGAGAGATATTTAAGAGGAACAGTGAAGTCAATGTGTTTGGTTTGATGGGGTTTTGTAGGTGGTTGTTGTGGTGAATAATGGTATCCGTGAGTTCTCCACCTACGTGTCTCCTAGACAAGAAATCTGTGACGGAAACTGGCACAAAATCACAGGTAGAGACCCCTACAAGTGTTTTACTGGGGGCAGTGGGCAGAGGGGCAGCACTGGCCCTTCATCATGTGTGCTTTGCTGTGTTTTGCAGTGATCAGAGATGGTAACGTGGTGCAGCTGGATGTGGATTCAGAGGTGAATCATGTTGTGGGCTCTGTTCGTGAAGCAGCACAGAACAGCAACCCTCCAGTGTTTATTGGAGGAGCCCCAGGTCAGTCACCATCTGTCAGATCTATGTCTGTCTTTCTGTTATCAGTGTTATTGTCTGTCTGTCTTGATGTCCTTAGAAATTAATCCAGAGTATTTGCTCAGGCTTTTTCAAGCCAACATAAAATTTGTATTGGTGATGATGTACATTTAGACATTTTATAATTAGAATTTAAAAACATGTATATATATACAATAAGTGCAATTTATCAAATAATGCATTTAAATTTAGATTAATATGAAGAGGATCAATTTTAGCCAATCTACTCAGAATTCAGCTGTAACTATTAAAATAAAAATCTTGGTTCTTTAACTGCAGTTGGTTTTTGGCCATTGTGCTGTGCTTTGCCTAATTGGTGCTACCGATCTAAAATGACCGGCCTGTAAATCTGCTTGTAAATCTCTCATTGCTATATGAAAACCAGATATTGGCTTCAGTCATTCTGTTAGCTTGTTTTCTTTCAGTTAGCACAGGTTTTTGATCATTGAGCGTATGCATCTCAGTAAATACATATATACACTCAAGTTTTGTAATAACCATTTTTTTCTAGGAAGACCACATGTGTAACACGGTGGGGGGCAATCCCAAAATAGTACAAAAGTTATAAAATTATTTTTGGAAAGTTGTTATACCAAAGTCAGCGAGTTTTAGTCCAATGCAATAAAATTAATTAGCTATTTTTGGGGGAAAAATCTTCTCTGGTATAAATTGGTCATAAACTCGCTTTTATAATAATAATAATAATAATAATATTGTACCGTTTCTCTGAGGTCCCCTTATAATGTTATTGTGATGAAAAAAACATCATAATTTAGAAGTAATAGGCTATTTTCTGTCCTATTTTTGACAAACACCCCCCCCATAATAAGAAGGCTCTGTTTGGATCGATGTGGTAGATTGTGCACTCAGAGGTTAACACTCACTGCTGTGATTGGCTAGTTGTTTATATCTGACAGCACGTCATTCACAGACGCTGATGTGACTGAGGTCAAAAATACATAAACAACTTAATACATTTCAAACAGTCTGAAAGAAGAGACAAAGCAACAGTGATCACGTAGTAATAACAGTTACTCATACTAAACTGTAAAACAAGAAAATCCCAATTTTATGAAAAATAACTTTCATTTCTTGAATTTCTTAAATTGTAGTCAAAACTCTGTATTTTTGTTGGTATTTTTAAATTAACAAATTGGCTGTTATTTTAAGTATTATGAAATTAACAATACATTACAGTAATTCACATTATTTATACAGATATAGTACTGTATTTTAATACAGTGTTTCTTCTTTTTCTTAAATTATATACAAATGTATGTAAAATTACAGAAATTATCTGTAATTAAACAGCAAAATTAAAAATAAATATTTAAAAAAATAAAAAATGACAGGCTGCCAAAATAGGTAACTACAAAAACACAATGGTAACTACAAACACTTCAACACTATAGAAACTCTTTTAAATGTCAAAGATAACAGCATTAAACACTAGCAGTTCTTTCCATTTCCCAAAAATAAATAAATAAATCACCTAATTTCAACATTTGCAAAGCATGCTGGGAACTAGAACTGCCTGGCTAAAAATAATCGAAAAAATTGGACAAATGACTGGCAAACAAAAACCATAAAATTGAAGTAAAATATCCTTATTTAAATAAACATTAAACACTTTTATTATACAGGAATTTACTACATTATTATGACCAAACACCATCACATTAAATAAATAAAATAAATAAAATGGTCAAATGAATGGCTGAAGCTGCCAAATAAAGCTGCCAATAAAATAAAAAAAATATTAAAGTCTATCCTATTTTGGAATAAAATGCAGAGATGGAAAGTCCACGAGTGAGTGTGGTATTTAATCCTACTCTAAAGTCAGTAATTCATAATTCATCTCTTCTTTCCTCCAGACTCCATGCTGCCTCACAGTCTCCACAGCAGGAGGGGCTACACAGGTTGCATGAGGAACCTGTCTGTGAACGAGTCTCCTGTGAGCTTCAGTAAAGCAGCTTTGGTCAGCGGTGCTGTCGGTGTGGGCGCCTGTCCTGCTGCTTGAGCGACAGCAACAGAAATCACTGTGTCACTGCTTGTGTTTCAGCAAAGGATGAAGCACCACTGTCTCTTAAGCATCATTTATAGCTACAGTATTCTATCACTATGAAATATTTAATGAATTACTAATGTACTGTAAACCAGAGCACCGCAAGCATTGTGCTAAACTGATACAAAAAGACCTTAAACTGAGGTATATAATTTCTAAAAACCTCATACTTTAAGCAAATATGCACAACATATTAACAAAGCCATACAGTACCCCTTAATAAAGCTGATGTTTTCTGATGTTTGTTTTGTATCTGTATTTCTATGTAAATTCCTGTGAAATGTCAACTTTAAATGCAGTATAGGTGAGGTAACAACATTTGAACAAAACTGAATATATATATATATATATATATATATATATATATATATATATATATATATATATATATATATATATATATATTAGGATTGAACAAATGAATGAACTACTGTCTGCTTGAACTTTTAGAACATTTATCATACTTCTCCAGGTATAATGATGGATTGCAACAAAAGCTCAACAAATATGAAAGATATATTTGTAACCATTTATATTTAATTATTTTGTCTTATATATATAGTCTTTTTAGACTGATCTTTGGTATTTTTGTAAATCACCTTCCTGCATTTCTCATTAATGTAATAGGCTACCTATTTACTTGTATCCTGAACAGGGATTCCAGATTTACATAGTCAAATTGGGACATGATCTTACAATTTTACGAATTTAAATGAAGAGTGTGCATGGATCTGTGCTTTGATAATCCATCAATATCAAGACAGAAGTGCTGAGTTTAAGATTTAGCCCAGACTCTGTACCCATCTGGATAGTAGACCATCCAAACCAGATATCTTTTGGATTTAAGCATACTATGACCTGGGACACACTAATTTTAATCTTGGATACTGTTTAGTGTGGACAGTATGTGGTTTGATACATCCAGATTCATTTTCTGACAGGATGTAAAACTTTTTTTTTTTAAGTAGGCCTAAAGTAAATTGAAGTACAATATTTTTTCAACAGCACATGACAGAACATAACAAAATGTAAAAAATGCTACACACTTTAAAAAGTAAATAAATAAAATCAAGAGGTATGCCTATTACAAGCTAGGCAAGAACAAGATGACATTCAAATTACAATGAAAATGCTAAATTAGACACGTAAATATAAAGGGGTAAATAAATGAATAAAATCAGCTGCACAAGCTCAAATAAAAACATTAAAGGGGGTGTTTTTACGAGATATAATCAAATAAATTAATAAACATACTTATCAGTTAAATACAACAAAATATCAGCTTTTACACTTATTCCAATAATTCTTGAAGAGTTAAAACAGATGGATACGTAAAAATCTACATTTGTGGATAAAATGCTAAAAGGAAAAACAAAAACAAAACAGAACTTCCTTGCGCACTGTGTTACGTCATCAACCAACGACGCTTGGACTTCAAACTGTCGCGCGAAACGCACACTGTTTCTATGCAAACAACAACCGTTAACAAACGCTGGGTCTACAGTACAGATGGACGTACGATGCAGATCAAAGTAGATACAATTATATAAACTAAAAAGATGACACAGTCGATAGTAGTCCAAGGTAAGAGAGTTCATTTTCAATGGTCATAACTAGAGTAAACAGCGTTACTCCCTGTGACAGGGGTTGAAACATACTCATTTAGAATTTAGAGTCATGTCTGTAGCCATGGCAAGTTCAGGAAATGGAACTAAATCTTATTTTAAGAAATATGCTTTCAGGAAGTTTCTGTATTACTGTCCCAGTCTGTTTGTGACAGCTTCTAGGTCTGTAACGTATATTCTAGTGTTTAGCTTCTTTCAGCTGACGTTAACGTTAGGTCGGTAATAAAGACTTTCCTTCATCAAGAGCGTGAGATTCATTCAACCCAACCGTGTCCCCTTCAGAACTGGATTTTGAATTCTTCTTCTACATACAGAAATACTTACAAACATACATGCATAAATAAATGTGGGTGATCTTTTAGAAATGATTCATCAGTTCAGTTAAATTTATTTATATAGCACATTTAAAAACAACCGTGGTTGACCAAAGTGCTTAACAATGTCCAGAAAAATTAAAGGTCACACACAAATAAGACAAATACAGTAAAAACATCACAATGTCACAGCTCAGCTCGAAATAAAATCCAAGGAATACAGGTGTTTTTTAATTACTTAAAAATTCCAACATTCTGAGCAGTTCTTGTGTGTACTGGTAAACTATTCCACAAATTAGGTGCCACCACTGAAAAAGCTTGGTCACCTTTATTTTTTAACCTGGTTCTTGGAACATTGAGGAGCACCTGATTGGATGACCTCGGTGCTTTAACGGGAGCGTGGACATGTAAAAACTAAAAAAAAAAAAAAAAATTATCAACACAGTACCACTATGGTTTGCCATGTTCAAATAAAATGTAGAACTCCTAAATCTATGTATCAGTTCATTTAAATGCAAATAAATCAGTTTATAAACCGACAAATAAATGTTCATATTTAAAGTGTTTATTTAATTTGTTCAAAATAAATTAAGCCCTAACCAAGAATTTGTTTTGTGTGTGTGTGTGTTTTAGTTGGTCAGTGTGGGAATCAGGTGGGCTGCCGCTTCTGGGACCTCGCACTCAGAGAACATGCACACGTCAATCAAGTAAGACATAATATGACACTCTAGAGATGTTTTTCAAATATTTGTTTCTTTTTTCTAATCATTTTTTAAGACTTGCATTAAACTATCTATATTACAGGTAGACTGAATGTAATATTTGTATCCTTTTTAAGTAAATTAGGAGTTTATTTATCATGTCAGTCATATCCTATTCACAGTAAGCCTGTCAAGAACACATCTGGGTCACATTTCAGCCTAAAATCAAAAGACATAAAAAGGAAATTGTATTTTGCGTTAAATATAAATGCATATAAAAATGTTATATGATGATAAAAAAAAAAAAAAATCAGTTTCATTACATTTTAAAATTGAAACCAGCATAAAGAGCAAAAAGTACATTAAGTGCCTCTATCATGTCTAAATTCTTCTTTACAATTATATGAATTGGGGGTTTGCATTGTTCATTGGTTTGCATTGATCTTCACCATAAAAGGTATTTTCTAACATTGGTACTGCTGTGCTGTGAGGGAATATCTGGGTGTTGACACTTCAGTCGAAGTAAATACCTGCAATTGCTTTTGTTTTTTTATCTATGCGCAATAGATTATATAAAGTGAAAATTGTTATTAATTATTCATCCTCATGTAATCTCATGTAAGACTTCAGTTAATCTTTGAAACACAGGCAACAAAAACCAAAATGTAGAAGATTCAAAAGCTTATAAAGGATTATTCTGCTATGGTGACCCTTGATGAAAGCAAACAGAGACTGTGACAAACCTGTTTTTCCTATACTTTTGCCAAATGATTATATGATCAACTCCAAGCACCCAAATCTTACATTTACATTTATGCATTTAGCAGAAGCTTTTACCCAAAGCGATTTACACTGAAGAGAGACACTCACTTTATATATAATATAATATTATATTATGACAATGATTCATTCGGGTTTATATTCTCATGTAAACACACATAGAGAACATCACACTGGTAACACTGAAGCTTGAGCATCTTGTGGTCGAACAAACCAAAAAAGTATTGCTTTTGTCTCTGCAGATGGGAATTTATGACGAGGCACTGAGCAGCTTCTTTAGGAATGTTGACCAAAGGTAGCCTCTCTTTCTTCTCCTTATACTCCCTTCTACTCTGTTCATGTTACTTTGTCCATACGTCCTCAGTTCCTTGCTGATCCACTTGATTTATTGTGGGATCTTATGTGTGTGTGGTGTATTTGTAGAGGAGCAGACTCTACAGGAGGCAGGATCAACGCTCTAAAGGCCAGGGTGAGCACCATGTTAGGTGATGTACTGAAGATGGTGGATGGAGACGCATTTGATTTTGGCTGCTGCCGTGTGTGTGTGTGTGTTTGGTCCTGGTAAACACTACGTTATGGGGACAAAATGTCCCCGTAAAGATGGCAATATTCAAAATCTTTGTCCTCGTAGTCAAGTTTTTTTTTTTGGTCCCCATGAGGAAACAAACCTTTAAATTAATAATAATTTGTTGTAATTATAAAAATGTAAGTGGTTTAGGTGTAGGCCCATAGGAAATACACTTTGTACAGTATAAAAACCATTATGCATATGGAATGTCCCCATTAAACATGGAAACCTAACGTGTGTGTGTGTGAGTTTGAGATATGTGTAGTTTGGCCTCCTTGAGGAAATACATTTACCGAACAAAAATTCAAAAATAGTACAACCTTACCTCCCAAGGACTCAGTTAATTAGCATCCAGTACTTGAGTATATAAAAGGACTATTCCTAATAAAAACAGATGTCAGTGGTAAGGCCCCAACATAATCTGTGTGCGTGTCTGCAGGCCGTGTTAGTGGACATGGAGGAGGGAGTCCTAGGAGAGATTCTGCAGGGGCCGTTGCGTTCTCTCTTCAGCAGCACACAACTCATAAGTGATGTCTCTGGTTCTGGGAACAACTGGTAACTCTGTCACACAGCTTCTAAATGCATACTCTGTTCAGTGTGTGAATGTGCAATGATTGCTTTTAAACATATACAGTCCTACCAGGGATGGATGATATGATGTTATATACTTTGCAAAGACATAAATTTGTCAACAGGCAGAGATTATTTTATAACTTTAATAACACAGTACATCAGATGCATAATTTTTAAAAGTACAATGCCAGGAAAAAAACTTGGGCATGTAAAATAAAATCACAGCATGAAAAACTTTCTAATGTGGCGTGACATTTTTTAATGTGTGCAGGTTGCTGTCAAAGCCTATTAGGCATTACTGCAGTGTTGTAGTACTTAAAGGGTTTGTTCAGCCAAATATTAAAATTATGTTATTAATAACTTACCCTCATGTCGTTCCAAACCCATGAGACCTCCGTTTATCTTCGGGACACAGTTTAAGATATTTTAGATTTAGTCCGAGAGCTCTCAGTCCCTCCATTGAAGCTGTGTGTACAGTATACTGTCCATGTCCAGAAAGACATGTAAGAAAAACATCATCAAAGTAGTCCATGTGACCAAAAATTGCAAAAACTACGACTTTATTCAGCATTGTCTTCTCTTCCGTGTCTGTTGTGAGAGAGTTCAAAACACAGCAGTTTGTCATATCTGGTTCGTGAACGAATCATTCGATGTAACCGGATCTTTTTGAACCAGTTCACCAAATTGAACTGAATCGTTTTTAATCCACAAATGACTGAAAGGCACAACATGCCAACCCAATGGCTAAAGCCTAACGGTTTTTTATTTGACACATATGCTAGGTTATGCATACATTATATATGATATAAGTTTCATCATCAGCACAGTACGTGCACACTGTTCATGCAAAGCTTGATTTTTCAAAACCAGCTTGCACATGTGCCTTATTTTATCTTTAATTAATTAGTTTGGCCCACAAGGTGGCAACATCGTCCCAGGCCATTGTTTTAGTCAAAAAAGAAATGGAAGAGATGGAACAATTACAAAAACACTCACATCAGTAACACATCCCTTCACACTGATGTCTTTCACTCAGTATTTAAACAGCCTCAGGTAACCCCACTACGTATGAAACTCTTTACCTGGCACTTTTAGAAAATTTAAGTATCCCTTCTTCCATTCATTGCTAAACCAGAAGAATTATGTTCAACCAAGTCTCTGCTTTTCTCACATAGAAAAACCTGCTAGACAGCAACCAGGCTGGCTTCAGAAGTGGATACTCAACCCAGTGCTCATTTTGACAGCAAATTTTGATTTAGTTTTAGTCATAGTCTTTTGACTAAAATGTTTAGTTTTAGTCATCTCAATTGTTTCTTTTATGATTAAATATCATAAGATTTTAGTTAACTAAATCTACAGTAAATTTGGTTGGCTAAAATCGAATGGGTTTAGTTACAGTGCATTTATTAAAAGGGTCATCTGATGCGATTTCAAGTTTTCCGTTCTCTTCGGAGTGTTACAAGCTTTTGGTGCATAAAGAAGACATGCAAAGTAGCAAAGACTAAAGTCTCAAATCCAAAGAGATATTCTTTATAAAAGTTAAGACTCGTTCACGCCCTCCTAAAATGCCTTGTCTAAACACGTGGGGCATGTCTACATCATGATGCCCAAATGTTCACGCAAAGAAAGAAGGCCTTGCCTTTGATTCCTGCTGTTGCCGCCAGCACCATGTTGTAGAGACACTGTTTCATTTTGTGAAAGCGAAAAATATTTTATTTGGCCTTCCAAAAGAGGACACAACTAGAAATCAGTGGTTAAGTTGTATTTACAACAATGTTCCAAAACAGTTTAACCCAAATATTTAGTGCAGCACATTTTATTGAGGACTGTTTCCTGATACTTGGAGAGTAGACTTCAATGCTGGTTGTTCTGACTCACAGTCTGTAAGTACGTTTACATATGTATTTGGATTTGCCACTGATGATTCAAATGTGAGTTTGAGCAGTGAGTGGCACTTGTTGTTTGCCGTTTCTCAAAATGCAGACATGGTTTTATGTTTACGAGGAATGTTTCCTCACAGTGCACTGGATAGCTGGCCAATCAGAGCACACCTCACTTTTCAGACCGATGAGCTTTATTAAAAAAACTATGCGTTTCAGAAAGGCGGGGCATAGAGGAAAAACAATAATATACAGTATGTGAAAATGTGTTTTTTGAACCTTAAACCGCATAAACACATTTCATTACACCAAATACACAAAATAATGTTCTTTTCAGCAACATCATATGACCCCTTTTTTCTAAAATGTAAAAACCCATTATATAGGTTTGATAGTAAGGTTTTATTATGGTAACGATTTAACTGCGGTGACGCACAACATGCCTTGATGTTAAAATGAAATAAAATACTTCTCATAAAGAACAAGATGGCCTTCTTTTTAATGAAGTACCAATGGTTATGTAGGCTAATCATTTTTTTTATAGCAACTTGTTTAACATATTATTTATTCTTTCAAGCAGACATATTTATGTAAATAAATGTAAATTAATCTTTAGAACTACTTAAGTTTTTCAGTCTTTTTATATGTTAACATTTGTAATACTTCTTAATATAGTGCAGTTTTAATAGCCCTATTCAAAAAATTTGTAAGCTGTCTACTGAGGCAGCGTTTTAAGACATGGACTGATGTAAAATTTTATCACAAGTTGCTCGATTAACATCAATGACTCTGACAGTAACAAGTAAATCATCCCTTTAAAACCGAATGCACAGCTGCAATGGATGTAATGCATTGATACACGTTCTTCCTGCTGTTTACGTTCACCCAAGACGTAATCAACTGTTTACGTGAATACTTGTCAAAACTGACAATTTGACATCAATCAAAAAGTACTTGTGCGCTGTGAGACATGCTTTCTGTGTGTGTATGCTTCAGTGTCTGCACTTCTCTCTTGCGTTGTCAGATTTATCCTTATGTCTGCTCTTCTCTTTCTCCCACATATTGAATTTTTTTTACGTTTTACAGTATGTGATATGCAGCAAGTGTATGTTAGCTTATGTCCCGCCGGTTCATATGTACGCATCTAACCTCCCAACCATGCAGCAAATTAGTTCTGAATGAATCTCATCCCAGATCGTCCCTCCCTAACATTTTGGTCTCTAATTATTTGTTTATGAAAATGTAAATAGATTTACGTCATAGTTTTTGTCATTCAAATAGAGGTTTAATTCGTTATGGTCTCATTGCTGTCATTGAAAAAAATTATGATGATAAATTATTTGTCAATTATTTGTCAGCGAAATTAACTCAACCGAGACTGCCCTTCTAAGACTCTAAGACTGGCAAGAGGACCAGTTCCTCCTGTCAACCCTCATGGCAAAGGGCATTTCCGGAACCACACCTGAGTTGTTTTGAGTCTTACCTCTCACATAGGTCCTTCAAAGTATCTTGGAGGGATGAGAAGTCCAAGTCACAACATCTAAGTACTGGGGTGCCTCAGGGCTCAGTTCTTGAACCACTTTTCTTCTCCATATACATGGCATCACTACGTTCTGTCATTCAGAAAAATGACTTATCATATCACTGCTATACTGATGATACTCAACTCTAAATCTCATTCCTGTTTGATGTTCCAACAATAGCTGCTCATATCTCAACATGTCTAACAGACATTTCTTGCTGGATTAGGAACCATCACCTAGACAGAACTGCTTCTGGTTTCAGCCAACGCATTGCTTCACAATTTCTCCATACAACTAATCTCCTTCAAAAACAGCCAGAAACTTTGATGTATGACTCCAAAACAACCACAACCCTTTTACTTAAATTCACTACTTTAGACTTACATGCCCTCCAGAAGCTTGCATTCTGCAAGTGAACATTGCATTATTGTGCCATCCCAAAGAGGCCATCCTATCTTCAAGAAACGGCTAAACAGGCAAACTTAACCCATGTACTTCATAAACAACAATAATGATAAAATTCAATGCAGATCCCTTATTTCTTAGCAGGAGCATCCTTATTGCAGCCTCCAAAACAAGCATATCATATATAAGCCACTGGCTTGTAGGGCTGTCCAAATAATCAAATGCGATTATCATGCACATCTCATCAGTAAAGCCGGTTCTGTGATTAGTAGAAAATCACCATCACTTGCTTTCAGATGGAGCAGCATTTATTACATAGAGCCGTAGTTCACAGACAAGCTATGCAATATTGTGTTTATAATCTGCGATGTATCACCTGCGATTATGAACATGATATTAAATAGCTTGTCAGTGATAGTTTTGTGATTACTTATTGTCATTGATTTGTGATAGTTATTGTCATATTGTTGATCATGAACACCCTCATTAATATCTCTTATATGGCACCCAGCCATTTTAAAATATACTAATATGGCTAGGTTCCCTGTTGAAATTTATGCTCTTAAATCCTCCACTGTTTGGGCATATCTTTGGGTTCATCTTTGCTCCTCAAAGTAATTCAAAGCAGTGTTTTTATACTTCAGAAGCTCCTAAAAGCTTCCAGGCATGCTAGTGAACTGTCACATTTTATAGTAATTGACTGTTTAAGTGGTTCTTCATGTATAAGTGCACAAGGTCATTTGCTTGTCATTCCAGACAGATATTCAAAAACTAATGATTTTGATTGAATTGACACCAACCAGTCTTAACCTAAGGCCAAAGATGAGCCAAACAGAGTCCGATATTGTCATATTGACTCGCAGTTGTTGTGTTAAACAAACATCAGTTCACCAAAATCATTATAAGTTTTAGGGCCCTATCTTGCACCCAGCGCAATTGACTTTGTACGCCGACGCATGTGTCATTCCTATTTTGCACCTGCGCAAAGCGCGCTTTTCCCTCCACAGAAGCACGTCGCTAAACTAGTGAATGAACTTGCGCTCCCTGGGCGGATCAGCGCAAAAAAAGAGGCGTGTTCCGGCGCAAACAATCCCTGGTGCTATTTTGCTGTTCCATTAAACAATTGCGCCACTGACCAGGAAAAACCTAGTCTAAAGTCAGTGGCGCGTTGCGCGCTGTTCATTATGCTATTTTAAGGGCGCATGTTTGACCTTGCTCATATAATCTACACAGATTTTTATTAAGATTCATAAATTGTTACACTAAAAAAATATTAACACATGAGATGACGGAAATCATTGTGGTGTGTCACGAAGATGTGAAAAAATAGGCATAAATCTTGCTTACAAATTATTCAGGCTAATTGTAGTAATTAAGGATCAGACCTGTTTGCCCAATAGTGGCAATACATATATGTATATAAGGACATCTGACAAATTGGTTTGTCCGTCAAGAACCAGGAAAAAAAATCGATGAAACAGTTGTGGCTATTTCCTCCCACGCCTGTTTAACCGACGCTATTTTGGGTGGGTTTCTCCCATCCCCATACAACACAATTTCTCTGTCTTTCACTGCTCTTACAAGAACATCAGTCTCCTCGGCTGTGAACCGCTCCTGGCGTGCGCCTGGTAAATACGCCATAATAATAGCAATCCATAATGGAACTTGCGCACCTGCTTTTAAAGGGAATGTTGGGTGACGCTCTGATTGGTTTATTTCACGTTACGCCCAAACCACACCTATGAATAATGAAGCTACTTCAGACCCACCCATTTTAGATTTGCGCCGGGCGCAAGAGCCATTTATCCCGCCGGGAAAATAGCAACAGCGCCGAGACCCGCCCACAAAGTTACTTGCGCTTCGCGCTTTGACACTTGCGTTTCAGATCGTTTAAATAGGGCCCTTAATGTTAAATTTAGCTTTAAAACTAATACATACTATACCTAGCTATTAAATCATAGACTTTTTATGCAGAAATTGTTTAGATGTTAAAACATTTGTAATCCTTCATAATATGGTGCAGTTTTAAATAACCCTTTTTTTTTTCAAAACTGGCAAGCTGTCTACTGAGGACTGGTGTAAAATTGTATCTTTTATAATTAGGTTGGACAAGCAGTATTATAAGAGTGCTGATTTTTAATGTCCTATTCTTTAGTTAATGACGGTATTTTTTATTTATGCATTGTTTTGTTTTTTTTGACTGATCAGTGACTGATACCATGATTGGTCTATGACTCTTAGGGCAGTTGGGCATCACACATATGGCTTGGCCTACAGAGAGCAGATTGTGGATCAGGTCCGCAAGGCTGCAGAGCACTGTGATTGCCTTCAGTGCTTCTTCCTCATTCACTCTATGGGAGGAGGTAAGCTTCTGATGTCTAGCATGTTACCCATGTTGGTGTTTGAGGAACATGGGCTGACCTAAGCATACATTTGTCTGTTTAGGTACTGGTTCGGGGTTAGGCACTTTTGTGTTGAAGCTTCTAGAAGACGAGTTCCCTGAGGTATGTCGGATAGTGACCTCTGTCTACCCGACAGCAGAAGATGATGTCATCACCTCTCCTTACAACAGCATCCTAGCCATGAAAGAACTCACAGAACACGCAGACTGTGTCTTGCCAGTTGATAACCAGGTATCCCACTCCTGACATCATAGCTCTCAAACCATATTTGTGGCCATGTATATTCTGATAAAGCAAGTGAAGACACATTGCACCATATTTGACATCAATGACACTAAACACAATATTTCTCACATGTCTCATTACCAAACTAGATGGACTGGATGGAAAGATTTGAATAAGGACTTGAATATCAGTTCCTCATACAAAGCTGTTCATACAAAGCTCGTTTCATGCCTTTGGGGAAAGTTGGAATACAAGTCACATGGATTACATTTATTGTACTTTTCTAAAGTGTTATAGCTTGACAGACATTGTCATTGCTGCTTTTCCCAAAATTGTTCCTGCCGTGTTACACGTATGAAGGGACTTCATAAAGTTTTGGAACAGCTTGAGGGTCAGTATATCATGATGATTTCAATTAATATGTTTTTACCTTTATTGTAGTCTCTGGTTGATATTGTTGGTAAGATACAACACATGTCCAACACTGGCAAACCAGGAGGTACCATCAAGAAGGACTGTACCATCATCTCGGGACAAGGAGGGGTGGTGAAGGTTGAGAAACCTTTTGATGCCATGAACAACATTGTGGCCAATCTACTTCTTAATATTACCAGGTACTAAATGCTTTGTGACAATGGACATTATCTTCTGAGCTATTTTGATCTGGTTTATAGTCTCAGATTGGTAGATCATTTCTATATGTGTATATGGATAGTAAGGTCATCACAAAAAATATCACTTAAATATTTAAAAAACATTCTAAAAATAAAAAGCTTATAGAAGACATGTAACTAACTGGCCATATGTTGTCTTTGACTCTTAAAAAAAAAAGTACAACATTTTATCACTAATTTAATTAGATCTTTGGACTAATTTAACTGTATTGAATAAACTTGTCCTCTTGCAGTTCAGCACGGTTTGAGGGCTCTCTCAACATGGATCTGAATGAGATCGCCATGAACCTTGTTCCATTCCCACGGTTACACTATCTTTTGCCCAGTCTAACCCCTCTATACACACTTGCTGATGTCAACGTACCACCACGCAGGTTTGTCATTATATATCTGCAGTATTTTTAAACTATTTTCTCATTGTATGCTCTTATACCTTCCTCAGATACTCTGGGTTTGCAATATATAGATTATAAATTACTGATTTGCAGTTCAGGTAGGTTCCTGAATGTGTTTAAAAAAAATTTTTTTGTTTGTTTTGTGGCTTTGCTGGAAGTCACTGCCTGTCTAAATTATATCAGTACTGGGCTTACAATTATTTAAATTAAGTGCCCCTAATACAGATTTTTGAAAAATTACCTTTTATGCAGTGTGTAGCACAACTTTAAGTGAATAAAAACAGCCTGCAAAGGTTTAAATCTAAAAGTGCAATGTATGTGAAGTTATTGTCTTTCAAAAGAAAGAGTCGATCCCGAGACATGAAAAAGAGCCGTTTTTTAAAACAAATCTTTAGCTGTTTCAAGGTGGGGCTGGGCGATATATCTAACGATATGATCATGCGCATCTAATAAGTAATGCTGCTTCCATGATCACCACTAAAATCACCATCACCTGCTTATAATTGGAGTGGCATTTAATAGACAGAGCCGTAGATCGCTGACAAGCTACGCCATATCGCGTTTATTATCGCAGATGAATCGCCTTCGATAATGAACGCGATATGGCGTGGCTTGTCAGCAATATTAAAACCACTGACCGCTGAAGTGAAAAGCATTGATTATATTGTTACAGTGGCACCTTTAAAAGTTTGGGATATTTGCTAGACAGCAAGTTAGCAGTTAATTCTTTGAATTTATTGTGTTAACAATTGTTTTTAAGTAGTCTTTAAGTGTTTTTTTTTATTATAGTTTGAATAATCATAAAATAAATAAGCATGAGAAATCAGTCATTGTTGGATTACATGCCTACAGTGAGTGACCTTCTTGTTCTCCTCTATCAAGACAATTGCATAGAACAGGGGCTCTCAACTCTAGCCCTCGAGGTCCACTTCCCTGCAGAGTTTAGCTCCAACCTCGATTGAACTCGCCTGAAGTAAATTCCTAGTTATCCTGAATAACTTGATTAGTTTTCCCAGACGTGCTTGATTAGGGTTGGAGCTAAACTTTGCAGGAAAGTGGACCTTGAGGGCCAGAGTTAAGAACCCCTGGCATTGAGCATAAATGTAAAAAGTTGCAACACCATGCAAAAAAACTCTTCATTTGTGTTTTGTCATCACCGAATGGATGCTATGCTGTGTTCTGTAGGCTGGATCAGATGTTCTCAGATGCGTTTAGTAAGGAGCATCAGCTAATCAAAGCCGACCCCAAACACAACCTGTATCTGGCCTGTGCTCTTATGCTGCGTGGAAATGTTCAGTTGTCAGATCTGCGCCGGAATATTGAGCGGTTTGTTTCTACCTCTTGTTTCTTTTTTATTGTAATATACAGTTTTCTCAATGCATGCTCACTTAATGAATTTTTCATAAATAAATTCCACATATAATGTAAAATGCAATGCAGACAGCTTCCTTGGTTTAAAAGGGTTTTTTTTTTTTTTTTTTTTGCAAGTGAGTGTCTGTTAATACGAAATTTAGAAATGGAAAAAGGAAATAGAAAACACATCTTCTAAAGTATTTAATTGATTCTAACTTTTCATAAGCCGTAAAAAAAAGGTTTTTCTGTTTATTTTTTTTATTTAAAAATACATTTTCAAGTACAGAATAATCTGTTCTTTTTATTCCCTTAGGCTGAAGCCCACCCTTCCGTTTGTCCCATGGAATCAGGAAGGATGGAAGACTAGTCTGTGTTCAGTCCCTCCTGTGTGTCACTCACATTCTCTGTTGGCTTTAGCGAACAACACTTGTGTGAAATCTACCTTCATTGAACTAAGGGAGCGTTTTGTGAAGCTCTACCGTAGGAAGGTGTGTGTAGCATATCAACAGCAGAATCATATTACATTGTGGTCATTTTTTTTAATGCATAGACACTGGTTCTCTCAACAGTAACACAGATTTGACTTGTATAGGCATTAGGCATATATATATATTTGCACAAACTTAAACTTTTGAAATGTCGTGCCCCTCACAGGCTCACTTGCATCACTATCTAGCAGTTGACGGCATGGAGTTGGCTGGATTCAGTGAGGCCTTGTCATCGATCTCAGCTCTAATTGAAGAGTACACACACCTGGAAAGCCCTCTCATGCCCAACGCACCCAGACTCACCATCGCCACCTGACTCGTGTGTATAATAGACAACGTACTCTAAATTTCTACTTGTACATAAACTAAATATTTAATATTTTTGGACTAAAGTTTTATGTAAAACGTCTCTATTTCTAGAGGCATAGAAACATTGGTTCAAATATTGTGAATTTAGTGTGGATTTGGTAGTACTACCTACAGCATAACAAACAATATTAAGTCAAATACAGTTGAGCTCGATCCCTAAGCAAACCTGTCTGCTTGGACTTTTTTAGACTTTTTTAAATGAATTAGTTTTTGTTTTACAAGTTTGTGTTTGATTAGGGCCAGACCTTAACTTTGCAAGACAGCGGAAATTGAATTGTCTGTCTGTGTACTGTACTGGAGGCACAGAAATTACACACTTCACCTGTAAAATGTTGTTACTTTTTCTTTCATATAAAAAAAAAAAGTTAATAAAATAGTCATGATATCAAACATTGCCTGGATAATGTAGTTTTAATAGAAGAAGAATCGCTGATTCATTTGTCATTACACATTAGTAATACACAAAAATATCCACTTTATCTTAAACAAGATTAAAATACACACTCAATCCCATAGTCTTGGCATTGACAGTCAGCACAAAGCGTAAAATTGTATTCTCATTTAATATGGCTCTGCATTAACCTGTTGACAGATGGTTTGTTTGCAGGTTAGCGCTTAGTTTTGTTTTTGCTTCAATCTATGCCTCTACAATCAGTTGGTGCAGGGCATCCATAGGTCCCAAAAGTATTGTTGTCCAGCTATTGCCTAAGACTCAATGATCAACACCTCTCAAAAACAATATTATAATCATAATCAGCGTGCATAATATTTTGTTGCAACTGACCTGACAGAAGTACTTGAGTAAAAGAAATTACCTTGTATTTTGAAAAATGCATTTTAAAGAGACCCTCTTTAGATGAAGCTGTTTGTTGCATTCATTTGTACTCTATTTTTGCACTCTTTCTATAGTGAATGTCCTGTATTGTGTGTGTGCTAGTAGGGTTAAGTTGTCTTGTGTATGGGCTGAATTTGAAAGCAAAAAGATTCAATCAATATCACGGTCACTTCAGAGTGCACATCCCCAGTAGTAGTAATACTATTGTTTATATGTACCTAGTGTTACATTGTAATGCTTTCAAAAAAAATAATCATAAACAACCCAATAAACTCATGAAACAACTCATATTTTGGGATTTATTATAAGTTGTAAGTCATTCATTTTTGTTAAGCTGAAGGTTTGTTTTTCAGGAGTTCAGCTCTATGTAAATACACAGCAATGTGCCAGCTACTAGTGGGAGTTCATAATATACTATTATATTATTAACCTTCCTGCACTGCACCACATTACTGCTCTCTTCTACAGTTGAAAATATATTCATCATTCATAAATATTCCTGTTTCTGTAGTGACCTCTAGTTGGTTGAGCTTTGCTCCAAAATAATGGCTAGCATACACATACTTAAAAAAAAAAAACTATATATATATATATATATATATATATATATATATATATATATATATATATATATATATATATATATATATATATATATACACCTATGACCTGTGAATTTGCTGTAAATGTATTGAGGAGTGTGAAACATGTATTAACATGACTTTGCTTCATTAAAATGTGCACTAATCAAATTTTGGCAAACAATGTTGATATTTGAAAGCACCAAAACAAACGCCCATACCCCAACAGGACCTCGCCCCCTATTTTGATATCTCTGCCTAACACATTCGTGAACAACCCCGGCAACGAAGATGGTGGAATCTACTATGCCTGCCGGCGGCATAGGTATGAAATTGTGTGAAATAAAGCAGTCTTGGTATACCAGGCCTTCCTGCTTTTTTGAGTTCTCTCCAGCGCTGGAAAGCCGTTCTGATATTTGCACAGGTCTAACCTCTTGCCTGATCGTAACACTTCACTGCTTTGTACCCCCCTTTTTATGTGCCTTCTCTCTTTATCTATAGTCAGTCTGTTAATGTCTGTCTTGTGCACTCACTGAACTACTGGTTTCGTCTGGTCAGAGGAGAACTGGCCCCCCAACTGAGCCTGGTTTCTCCCAAGGTTTTTTCTCCATTCTGTCACCGATGGAGTTTCGGTTCCTTGCCGCTGTCGCCTCTGGCTTGCTTAGTTGGGGTCACTTCATCTACAGCGATATCATTGACTTGATTGCAAATAAATGCACAGACACTATTTAACTGAACAGAGATGACATCACTGAATTCAATTCACACTGTTTGTTCAGTGCTTTGACACAATGTATTTTGTTTAAAGCGCTATATAAATAAAGGTGACTTGACTTGGCGTTCTCACTTTCGTTACTAGACTGGACTGCTGATTGACTGCAAGAGTGTTTTGGGATTCAGTCAGACACTGGTCAAGAGCATTTTTAAAATATTGCTTAGTGCACATTTGGTAAATGTTTACAAAAAATATCTCCCTCTTCTCTTTACCCACAGTGTTCAAAACAGCAGAGTAAAAAACTGGTTTTAATGTGTTTATACAGTTGGGCGTTTAGGCCCAAATCATACTCTACTCAAATATGTGAATGCAGACACATTGATACATGGATGATTCATTAACCCAAGGGATGCTTTAGGTGCATCCCAGTTCACATGTTAATGTGGTATTATAAATAGTGAACACTGAAAATTATAAAAAAAAAAATAAGAAAATGGTGTAATTTACATGTTGCAGTTGACCAAGAAATGACTTAATGCATTCACTTTTCACAGCTTTAATTACATCGCAGATGATAAGGGCCTATCAGACATTATGAATGACAAAATAACCTTCATAGACTAAAATAAAATTAATCGGCTACCCAGTTAAGTACATAGTCATAGTGTACAAGTGCGCAGTAAATAATGTGTCATTCAGGATTCAACTTTTGTCAATCCTTTTCGAATTCAACTACTCATTGTAAAACAACAGTTTGAACTTTGTCATTAGATTTTATAAAAGAATAAAGCTACCTGAATAACAACACCATCAGATCAATGGCATAGACAGTTGAATGTAACTCTGTCTTATTCAAGTTCTGAGGTTAATTATATTATTCTGAGGCAATAGCACCTGAACAGAGACTATTTACTAAATGTCTGTAAAATCGGAGTGTGTTGACAAGTTACATGTTCATATACTTACACAGAGTATTTCTGGCCAAATGCTATAGATAACATGCAGCATCGTGTACTTCCTCTGTTTATTTTATATTAAGTGTAGCTCTGAAAACATGTCATTAGCATCATTACACTTCCTCTGACATACACAGGAAGTGATCCACTGCATCTTCCAGCGTATGTTAGATCCCCCTTTGCAGTGGAACTCTATGTTTACCATTTTGGACTTATTGGGAACGCAGCAGCGCTTGTCTGTGCAGTTGCCGCAGTATGTCGGGCGGTGCTTCTTAACACTGGTACACCCAGACAGCGAGAGCTTCTCTGCTTTACTGGCCTGGAATTTCGGTCTGCAGGTTTTACCTCTTGGTATCTAAACATAAATGAGGAAATAAAAAATTAATCCCTTTTAATGGTTATGATTTTGGGTTATAAAAAATAGAACTTTGGAAAAGTCCCAGGTTCATTCACCTAAATATCTTTCAGTTTTATAGCATATGAAACATTTAAGCCTGGGTCAGTCTAAACCTTGGGTAAACGGGATCATAAGTTATTTTGTTGACCGTTATTCCTGGGTATACAGTGTGACAAGTATCCTAAAGGAAAAATCATACTGTATGAGCCCGGCTTACGCTATAAATATACACAATAAATACTGACACAGAATAGATGATATTTACCTTATGTTTTAAGATCTTGTGAAGTGAGGAATTTCGTTGGAGGTCAAATTTGATCTCAATGACCATTAATCGGCTGTAGGTGAACATTTCAAACCAGTGATCAAAGACTACAGCTTAGGATCATAGGAATCATTTATGATTTTCACATTTAGGCTTATAAGACCAAATCATGGCCAAAATTACACAGTGTGAGCCGGGCTTTAGTAATTCTGTAATTTGAACTAAATGTTTTAAATATATGTGTATTACTGTTTAATTCATGTATATTAAGATGCTAAGAGTCAAAACTAAAGTAGAAGGCCATGCTAGCTGCCAATAAGTTGCAATATTAGCAAAAAATTATGTCTGCAACATTTCTTTACTGCAACAAATTTAGGTGTTGTGGCAAAGACCTTGTGTTGCGTTAGAGACAAGTTCAAGGTTTACTGTATATTAAATTAAATTCTGTATATATGTGTCCTTATCGACACAATTGTCATTACGGCAGCTCTACTTTATTTATTTATTTTTTCCCATATTTTTATTTGCAAAAAGCATTTTAACACTTAAGTTGAGTTTATCCATAAACCTTATATATGTTTTTTTCTGGATTTATTTATTTATTATTATTATTATTTTGGTTGAAATTTTGTCTTTATCTTTTAAAATAAACCCACCAAAAATGACAGACCCTTTATTTCTTTAGCAGGGGATCAAGTGAATATTTTCCCTACTGTATATCCTTTTACATTTTTCTGAATGGTTTACATTGTTTGTGTGTGTTTTCTTAAGTGCTTATTAACATCAGGATATGATGGTTTCTTTTCAGTTGAGGCTTTTGTGTTCGTGTCAGGCCCACACATGCCTGTTCTTCAATTCAATTCCACACATGCCTGTTCTTGACGAATTGTTTCAATGAAGTCTCACTACAAGACCCTCAATTAAGTAATTTTCCTTTAAGCTCCTTAGGAATGTAGTAATACAGTACAGTGACTCATCTTACATCAGTATTGACTACTCTCTCTCTCTCTCTCTCTCTCACACACACACACACACACACACACTCTCTCTCTCTCTCTCTTTCATGGAAGTCAGACTTTCTTTTCCCATCATTCACTGTACCACAGCGCCAGATTTCACTTTCTGGCAAATCCACCTTCAGATAAAGCTGATGAGATTTTATTGCTCTGAGCATGTATTTTTGTATATATGTATATTCAACTACCAACACAATAAGAAACAGACTTTAATTATGCAGATTCAACTTTATAATAAAATGATAGATACCACTGCAACAAAAGTATTTGGATAATAAAGTGACACTTATAATGTCCTTCTATATAATATATCACAGTAAGTAGCACCACAAATTATGCTAGAAATGGAGTAAATCTGCTAAATTAATCTTATTTATCAAAGCAATGAATTGATTTATTGCTTGAAACATCAGAAATGGTTTTGTCAAACTAATCTTCATCTCCGCTACTTACAACTGACATAATTTTTTAAGCCAGATTTTCATCGACTTTCAGCTGGTGTCAAAGCTATTTTTAGTAGATGTTCACACATGTGAAAACGTTAATCACAAATGTTGATCATCACGTTAAATAACATTTGACCATTACAAAATGCCCAAATATATATCTAAAACACAAATTAATTGTCTTCATTTACAACACAATATATACTGAATATTATCTTAATAATTTACATTCTGTAATCATTTACTCACCCTCATATTGCTACAAACTCATACATTTTTCCATCTGACACTTCTCTTGAATGTGCTGACCATTAATATTATTTGAGCAAACTTATTTCCAGAAACTTTGACATCAGTGATCAGAAAATCAGTTGAAGAACAGATAAAACTTTATTGACTCTCAAATCAAATTATTGATCAACTTGCAAATATAGTGCTCGGATCAAATATTCCGATGTCAATTGCATCAAGCCTCACATGTTCTTGTGTTATGACATTAGGTCAAATGCCACAAGAACCAACACTGTAAAAAAAATAATAAAAAAAAACGTTCAGGTCTTTTTTTGTTTTTTGTTTTTGTTTATGCAACACATGCTTAAATTGTTGATTGCATTTTGTCTGTGCTTTCATCAAAAACAGTTTTATGAGCTAATGTTTCTTGTAAATCCACATTCAGTCAACATTTAGTTTGCATTTTAAGTTAATTGAGCATTTATATTACATATAATAGCGATGTAGAATGTTTGTCTATGAAAAGAACAATAATAGCTCTAATGATAAATTTTACAACAAAATGTTGTCAAAATCAATAAATAGATATTAACCAAATTATTTCTGATGAACAAATATTTGTGTCATTATAAGTCCTCATGCTTTCCATCAAAACATACATTTATTAAAGTGTGTTATCAGTGACCAAACAGCCTGTTGGTTGGACCCTTACCCCCAAACTTGACATTATCATTTCTTGCCATTTAATATTTTAAATCGCTCAAACTAAATGGCCAAAAATTACTTTATTTAATATTTAGATTAGATACCAAAATTACAGAAATCTACAAATATTATATATTTCCCCCCCCCCGGAAATACTTTATTTTGTGGAAAATACTTTGATCAGAATAAGAGAACAGTAACCACTTCAGCATGAAATATGAAAACAACTGAAGTTTAGGAGAGGGTAACAGCTGTCAGAAACTGTCGTCCCAGGCAATGCAACTCTTTTTGCCAAAACGCTCCAGCTCTGCGGCTGCCGGCAGTCACTCTTACGCCTGTTTCACACATATTCCGTCTGCAGAGTGTATGCATTGCATATTTTTTTATGCACCCATGTTAACGGATTCCAGCGTTCACATTGCACTCGGCTGCGGTCCGTCAGTGTGTTCCAGGAGTGGTGCGTCTGCAGCAGTGCAGCGATCGTTTATGTACCGAGTCTATTTTTGCTGTGATACACGCACTGAATTAAAGTGACAGGGCATTGTTCGCTTTAAAATGAATATGGATTGACACGGAAATGCAGTAATTTCACAAAACATGTATACTAATTAAAGCCTACTATGTTTCACACTCAACTTGTGGGTTTTTGGCTAGGTTTCAAATAAGAAAAAGAGCACCTTTAGTTAGGCAACATAATATATGCACTTTTATGGAAGCAGAAAAACAGAGTTCATTATGACCCATGGGATTGCTTGTAATAAAGATTTGAATGCAAAAGGCACGAGAGTCGACTGTTTCTGTCAGTGGTGTTTTAATTTTAATATTTGCAATATCCCAACAAGAAAAAAAGGGTAATTGTTGTGTTTAATTTTTTTGCCGCTTGCTTGAGCAGTTTATTATACAAACCTAGAAATCAAATGCATGAATAACATATTGTATATATTTATTGAGCGTCTATGATTATGAAAGATTGTTACTGTTCTTTGATAAAAGAGTCACAATGCTGAAAATGATCACGACTCAGCAGCCTGTGAAGTCCACCTCATCAGCTGCACCGCCGGCCTCTATGCCTGAGCCCCGACATTGCTCCTGCTTAGCTAAATGCTAAAACGCAATGTGTTTGTCCTAAATACTGTTGTGAACCCCGGACCCATTCAATTACCACCTGAACAATGTACCGCTGTTATAGAGAGAAAAATAAAACAAATATTTCCAAAAAGAGAGCAAATTTCCTCTTCCGCATTTCACTATTGTTGGGTCCCTGCATGGTGGCCTGTCGCTCGAACCAACCCAACCTCTTGCCACATAGGCTGAGGCCTGGCAGGCCATCCCCGTGGTGTGGTTCTGGAGTTAATAGAATGAGGTTATTGTCTGCTATTTGCTCAAAGACCACCGTGATTCTGTGGCATGGTCTCCACCTCAGTTCCGATCGAGGATGCACACGTCCTGCGCGTAGAGATGATGCATTTGCTGATGAAAGGAGCCATAGAAATGGTTCCCCCAGCTCAGAGGAAGTCAGGCTTCTACAGACGTTATTTTCTCATCCCCATAAAGGATGGTGGCCTAAGGCCCATTCTTGATCTTAGACTCTAAATCTTCATGAGACGGCCATTCAGGATGAAAGTGACATGACATACAGCCAAGTATGGTGACCCTGTGCTCTGCATTTAACCCATCCAAAGTGCATACACACAGCAGTGAACAAACACAAAGCTTGAACACACACCCGGAGCAGTGGGCAGCAATTTATGCTGTGGCGCCCGTGGAGCAAGGGTACCTCAGTCGTGGTATTGAGGGTGGAGAGATCTCTGTATGTTCACTCCCCCACCTACAATTTCTGCCGGCCTCAACCTTTGGATAATGAGTCTGACTCTCAAACCATTAGGCCACAACTTCCCCAAATGATGATTGGATGGATGATTACATTGAAGCAGATCCTTTCGCAACTGTGCCCAGGTGACTGGTTCTTTTTGCTGGATCTGAAAGATGCCTACTTTCACATCCAGATAGCCCCCCCACGACAGATGATTCTTGAGATTCGACTTTGAGGGAGTGGCATATCAGTACACGGTCCTTCCCTTCAGACTGTCCCTAGCCCCCCACACTACTCTGTAACACTCCTCAATCAACAAACCAACTATGAGGATCTATGGACCCTTCCTCCAAAATCCACCTCAAAACACCTCAGAAAGGCAGAACAGGCCTCTGGTTCCATGGCAACCAATGCGGATATCACTGGTTTTAGTGCACTAAGAAATGCGGGCAGAGCACAACTCACAATTAATTTACCCTTAGGAAAAACACACAATGCCCATACAAATGGACTCTCTGAATAAGCATACATCTCTTCTGGTGCTTGTGTATATTATTGCTGTTCTCTCCCCTCATTAATTTAACCTTACATATACCATGTTTGGTCTCTTTGAATTCGTCTTCGGATGATCTAATATTATATGATGGTACATAGGCAATATATTAGTGTTCTAAGAATCTTAAATAATTTTGCACCAACACCCAATCAATTTCCATACTTAAAATGCAATGCTTTCACACAAAGGGTCGTAAAACTCTCCAGCAGTTCCAACCTCCCGCTTGGAATTTCAGCTGTTCTCATTGGACAAGCCCATTCTGAGAGGTGTGAATCTTCTCAGACCTTAAAAGGCTTATTTAAAAGTTATTCTGCTAAGGCTAAAACATATGGGTGAACTGCAGGCATTCTCTGTGAGCCCTACCTGCCTCGAATTTGAGCCCAATGACTCCAAGGTTGTCCTGAAGCCAAGACATGGTTTTGTACCTAAAGCGCTACCTCATTTTCAGGCTGACGGATCAGCTTTTTGTATGCTTCCGTGACTGCACCAGAGGGTCTCCAGTTATGGAGCAGAGACTTTCCAAATAGATAATTGATGCTATCAAGCTAACATACTCTTCTTTGAACCTTCAATGCCCATTGGGAGTAAGAGGCTGTGCTTGGTCTAGCAGGGTTTCCATTGCAGAAATTTGTGCGGTAGCTGGCTGGGCCTTTCCGTCCACATTTATCAGGTTTTAGAATCTGGAAGTCAGATCTTACAGGCCTGGATCTTTTCTGAAGTGAAGTGACATACAGCCAAGTATGTTGAGCCTCATGGCTCTGCATCTAACCCGTCAAAAGTGCACACACACACAGCAGTGAACACACACCATGAACACATACCCAGATACTCGAACCCACAACCTTGGGTTTAGGAGTTAAACTCTCTAACCATTAGGCCACAACTTTCTGCATAACTGGACCTACTCTAGAAAAACCAGTGTTGAATAAGGCTTTTGCCTTCTCTGTACACTCTTGGCCCCCACTGGATTCCGAGGCTGTACCATTTTTTCTTGGAATGATTACTTAGCACTAGGCCAACCTCTGTGAGTTTGGCCCTATTACTTGTGGGACATACAATTACTTAGTCCCTCTGGGGGAACATTGGTCATTCCGCTAACATAGCATGGTGGGATTGCAGTGATTCCCCATAGCGTCTTATGCAAGATGCAGCACGAGTGAAGTATCAATAGAGAACGTACTTTGTTACTAAAGTAACCTTGGTTCCCTGAGATTCGGGAACGAGTACTGCATTGCTGGCCGTGCTCTGCTGCACTACTCTGTCGACGCTACAGTCAAAGTAACCTCAGGATCCTTTGGTGAAGTGCACGCATATATAGCCAGATGCCCCACCCATATTGGCAGGTTCTAGCGGGCTGTGCGTTTTAAAAACACTGCATGGACCTATGGCCGTGCAGTTACACTGTGTGATTGAAAAAGGCTTTAGTATTAGGAGAAAAATTTATTTTCCCCATAGTGTTTTAAGCAAGATGCAGTACTCATACCCATATCTCAGGGAACCAAGTTTACTTCAGTAACCGAGGATGTTCTGATAAACATTAGCATTCATCTTTCATGTAGCTGTATAAGAGGCCCAACGCCTGCTGCACACTAACACTTCATAACACTCCCTCTTCCAGCTTTCTCTGACACCTTTACACACTTGGCTTCAGTCTTTCCCCAGTTAAGATATTGAACATGATGTTTCCCATCTGACATAAATAACTTAAACTTGCTCTCATCAATAAATTGAACTGTGGGCCAGTCCTCCTTTCTTCACACAATGCTTCTCAGCAAAGGTGAGCTTAGGCTTTTGATTCTTTCTGCTGATGAATGGCTTGTTCAATGCTGAGTGTGCTATCTTTTTGACTTCTCTTAAATGTGCCAAGACAGATCCTTACCATATTTAGCGGTGAACTGCCAAACAATTCCAGCTGCAGATTTGAACCAATTACCCAATGAAAGTATTTGCATTATACTGTCGTCTTGTGCATTTGTCTTAAGTGGATGATCAGCTTTTCTGGGGAACTTGAATAAATTAGTTTCACTGTAGGCCTGCAATATTCGAGAAATCACAGATTTGGAATGGCTAACTTCAATTGCAATGGCTGAAAGGGTTATCCCATTGGCCTTCATTTCATGCTGAAAGTTAAATAGTTTGTTATACTTTATAATTAAGGAAGTTAGCACTAGGTGCCATATGAAACCAATGACTTGGAGGTATATGTAAGTGTTCTCTAATTTTGATCAGAGTTATTTTCAAATATCAAATTTTTATTTTTTTCATACTGTGCCTCAGAATATAATTAATTCGTGAAAGACGCTTAAAATTGCCTGTTAGGATAATTTAGCAAATCTAAGCAGTGACCTCTTTAATTTTTATATTATAAATCAGTCACAATTAGTGATTTGGACAATGACTGTTGAACAAAATTATTAGATTTTCTAGAATTTTTTATCTGTTTGTCATTATACAGTATGATAATTTTGTCCTCTGAAGATTTGGATTAAATCAATGGAGGTGTATGGATTACATATACAGTAGGCTACACTTTTGTCCTTTTTGGCAATTGAATACAAGTTTTGAATGGCATGAAGGGTATGTAGATGAAGACAGAATTTCTGGTTTAACCATGGCAAGCATGTTAAGTTCCAACAGGACAGATCTCTTACCTTAAGTCCCTTTAGAGCATTTTTATCACACGGTCGAAGCAGACAGAGTCGACGCTCTTTTCTCATCTCACACTTGCTGTTGTCGTTGTTGACTCGTACAGAGATGCCGATTCCGCAGGTGCGTGAACAGGGTGACCAGGGTGTAGTCTGAACCAAACAGTTCTTCTTCCAGGCTAAGGGAGGATCCCTGTAAGCTTTCAGTGTTACAGTCACAAAGCACTATGTCATCCCACAGCACACATTCAAACATCTGCCCTCACCCCAGGCTTTACATTCGGACAGGAACAATGAGTCTGTGAATACTGTATAGTTATTGATTTGTCACATGCAGCTACTTAGGAGCTGTTTAGTTATGACATTAATTCATAGAACAGTCCAGAAGGCATATTCACCATGGGTTCTCTCTGGAGTTTCTAAGAAGTTCCCTCTTCACTTAGATACTTAGATGACATCATCGCTTTGGGAACACCTTTGGTGTGATGAATGTCTGAATGTCTTGCCCGACATCTCACAGTGGGTACTATGCACTGTTTGACACTGTTACACCATTCAGTTTCAGAAAGGGCCATCTCCTTTCAGCAAGGTTCTTCCTACGACAGTACGTCCCAGTGAGGCCTCAATTTTAAGTCAACAGATTATAGAAGAGGAACCCCTCACTCAGATGTAGTCAGGCTTTAACAGCCGATATTTTGTTGTGCCCAAAAAAGATTTGAATGATTTACGTCTGATTTTGGACTTGCATCGTTTAAATCTTGCACTCAGAGTGAGCAAGTTCAAGATGAAGATAACAATGGAGTCCATTCTATCTCAGATTCAATCCAAGGATTGGTTTATAACCATCGATCTAAAGGATGTATGCTTTCACATCCAGATTGTCAAGAGACACAGGACGTTCCTCAGGTTTGCTTTAGAGGGCAAGGCTTACCAATTTTGTGTTCTTCAGCTCGGTCTAGCTTTGGCTCCTTGAACATTTACAAAATGTATGGACACAGCCCTGGCCCCGTTGTGGCTCCAAGGCATCAGAAATTTTGACTATATGGATGATTGGCTAATATTAGCTCAATCTCAGGCTCAGGCACTGTCAAATCGAGACTCAGTCACCTGAGGAGCCTTGGTTTATGGACATACCTACAAAAGAGTGTCCTGCTGCCATGTCGGCAAACAACCTTTTTGGGGGTGGACTTGGATTTGTGCATGATATGGGTATATCTGTCTCTGCACGTGTACAGTCAATACAGGCTTGTCTAAGTCAGTTCAAGACAGGGCGCCTAGTGCATGTTGGCTTATGTCTCAGACTGTTAAGTAAATCGTTTGGAGATGCTAGCAGTCTTTCTGGCTCTCAAACAGTTTTTACCTCAGCTGAGGGGTTGTCACATGTTAGTCAGTATGGACAACATAACAATTGTTTCGTACCTCAATCACCAAGGAGGATTACATTTCCCTATACAGGCTAGCGAGGCTTGTCCTTCTTTGGGCTCGGACAAAGTTTCTGTCGATCAGGGCAGTCTATGTCCCAGGTCGCCTGAACTCAGGAGCACACTTGCTATCGAGAGAGAGGAGAGGAGAGAGAATGGAGATTACACCCTCAGGTGGTGGATCTCATATGGCAGAAGTTCCGCTGAGAGGAAGTGGACTTGTTTGCTTCAAGCATGACTACTCACTGCCCACTGTGGTTTTCCCTGTCACCCCCATCACCTCTAGGTCTGGATGTTCTGGCCCACAAATGGCCCAGGACCAATCTTTATGCTTTTCCCCCGTCTGGTTGCTCCCAGCAATTCTGTTCAGAGTACGATCAGACAGAGTGGAGCACTTGCTGCTGGTAGCCCCATGGTGGCCCAGTCAGTTATGGTTCTCGGACCTGGTCTGTCTGCTAGCTGGCCCTTCATGGGAAGCTCCCCTCAGACACGATCTGTTGACACAAGCTCGGGTCATGTTTTGGCATCCTTGACCGTAATTATGGAGGTTATGGGTGTGGCCCCTGAGCAGAGTATGCTAATGTGTTCAGGTCTCTCACTATTATAGATTCTATGGCTCCCTCTATGAGACGCTTTCTGATATATGCTTTCAAGTGGAAACTTTTTACCTCTTGGTTTGGACAACATTCTCTTGATCCAGTCTATTGCCCCATCGGTGCAATGCTGGAATTACTTCAAAGGCGTTTTTCTGAGGGAGTTACCCCCGCTACTCTTAAGGTGTACGTAGCGGCCATATCTGTGGAGCATGCTCTTGTGGGAGGTGTTTCAGTCGGTTGTCACCCCTTAGTCTCCCATTTTATGCAGGGTTCAAGACAGCTTAGGCCTTTTCGCCCAACACAAGTTCCTTCTTGGGACTTATTGATTGTTTTGGAAGGCCTGACAGACCATCCTTTTGAGCCTTTGGAGTCTGTGTCAGAGTAACATTTGCCCCTCAAGACTTTTTTTTTTTTTTTGGTGGCTTTATCCTCCCTTAAGAGAGTAGAGGATCTGCAGACTCTATCGATCCGTCCTTCATGTATGGACTTTGCCCCAGGACTGGTCTTTTTGCGACCTAGGCCTGATTATGTTCAGAAGGTAGCTTCAAATCCATTTCATTTCCAGCAGGTGGTCTTAGAGGCCTTCTCCCCTGCTAATGCGGGGTCAGATAGCCTGAGTCTCTGCCCAATAAGTACTCTTAGGATCTATGTTGACTGCACAGCTCAGTGGCGTGGGTCTGACCAGTTATTTGTATGTTTTTGTGGTAAGAGCAGAGGTTCTGCAGTCACCAAATACCGCATGTCACACTGGTTAGTGGAGGCTCTGGCCTATGACTTCGCCTCTAGGGGTGCATGCTCATTCTACAAGAGCAGTGGCTTCTTCTCAGTCCTTCTTCAAAGGGTCCTTATTGGAATATATTTGTGCTGCGGCAGGATGTTCCTCTCCTAGCACCTTCATCAAGTTCTACAGTTTGGACGTGAAGTTGGCTCCTGGCTCTTATCTCAAACTTATCCGATTGAACAGATGCTTTCATTGGTCTTCCAGCTATCATAGGTACATCAGGCATTATGGTATAGTGTCCCAAAGCGATGATGTCATCACAGCATCAAAGTGAACCTATGAAAGGGAACATCTCGGTTACGTATGTAACCTTGGTTCCCTGAATAGGAAATGAGATGCTGCTATGTCGGTCGTTCCATACCTTTGATAACGCTTCCTTTTTAAACAAGTGGAAATCTGATGAAATAGCATGCAGAATGGTGATATAGCTCCCCTACGTGCATGTTGGGGCAAAATTGCATTTCATGTATTTAATGAAAGCCTCTTCAGACTTTTAACTGTTGTCCATAAGGAATTCTAGAGTGTATGATTGCACACACTTTAGTTTGTATTTATTTTTTAGTATGTGCTTTATACTGTAAGTAGTAATAAACAGTCAATACACTGGCAATATGGATGCTAATAAGCAACTAGATATTAGTGACAACTTGTCCATAAACTGGTGTAAACAAACTAGTGTATTAGTTTTAGGACAGGAAAGAACATCTCAATCTCATAATCAGAGTAACTCTCACATGCCTATAAAGGAATGCACTATTAAAAACATTTATGACATACTGTCTGTTTAATTGCCATGAATAATTTAAATTTCGATAAAAAATAATGCTTGCAGCAAAGCACTTACAATGAAAGAAAATCAGACCAAGCAGTACATTTTAGAAGTATAGGCATAAGCTTTAAACATTACAGCCTACTGCTGTATTTTGCACAGAATTTACTCATACCCTGTTTTAAATTAATAATGTGCAACTGCAACTGCACCTAGCCCTAACACTAACCAAAATGAGCCTGCTGATCAGTAAAAGTGTCCCAAGCAACCCACAGCAGCATTTAATTTCTTAATCCACGTTTTGAACGAATCTGGTGAACCATTTGGCACCATGAACCATTGTCATATGCATTGGCCTTGAAGTGGCGCTGCACAGACCTATCGGTGTATCACATTAAAGTACCGCAAGAGAGTGATTCTAAAGCACAAGGACTCATCTGCTCTCTAAGCTCTTGCGGTACTTTAGTGTCACACACCGATCGGTTTGATGGTGATGACCCGCTTCAAGTCAAACAAGCCTAATGATTCAATGAACCATTCACAAAGAACCCTTTACTTCACTCCTGAATGAATCAGCCATTTGAACGAATCAAATGAATGAATAAATGACTCGATGACTTAATCATTAAGACATTTACCACCATCTACTGGAAGTTTTAGTTTTTTTTGTAGAGTATCATTTCATTACAGAAATAATTTTCATAGTAATAATAATAACACAATTTAGAAAATAAATGATTCAATTTATAGTTCACCCAACCAATTTACTTTAATAATATTTCTTGCCGAACCTACTTTTTGTAATCTCTTGTTTGATGCAACAGCCGAGCAACAGAGAAGTACAGCAGTTTGTAAGTGTTTTGTCTTGTTTTCTCATTAGACTACTGTGTGATCATCATTGCTAGGAAACTTTTTGGTTTAAATTGTATTATCTTGTCTTACCCTGGTAAATACGTACTATAGTGGTGCTTGGTTTCGTGTTTGCCTATCGCGGGACTGTCCAGTTTGATCTGCTTAATAGTGAGGCGTGGCCAAAGCCAGTGAAAGTACTTAATTAGATGTTTTGAAAGCATTTGTCAGAAGAAACAGCCGAGCAACAGAGAAGGACAGCAACTTTAAGTGTTTTTTTTTTGTCTCGTTTTCTCATTAGACTACTGTGACTAACAATCGGAGAGCACGCTATGTACATCACAGGAAGGCCTGTCTGACAAACCTATGGCCTGTCCCTCTGACCTCTACTACTATGCTCTCTATTCCAGTTGGTCTCTGTAACTGCCAGTCTGCAGTTAACAAAGCAGACTTCATTACTTCTATTGCTACTCATTCCGGTCTGAACCTCATGGCACTGACTGAGACTTGGATAAAACCTGAAGACACTGCCACTCCCGCAGCCCTCTCCACTAATTTCACTTGTTCCCACACTCCTCGTACCACTGGGAGGGATGGAGGTACGGGTCTCCTTATATCAAAAGAATGGAAATTTGATCTTCAGCCATCACCTACAGGTAATGGTTCATTTGAATCACATGCCATTACTGTAACCCACCCTGTTAAAATCCACTTTGTGGTCATTTATTGTCCCCCAGGTCAATTAAGAAACTTCTTGGAGGAATTGGATGTGCTTCTATCAAACGTTCCTGAAGATGGTACTCCTCTGGTACTACTTGGTGACTTCAACATCCACCTAGATAAACCCCAGGCTGCTGACTTCAAAACTCTGCTCACCTCATTTGATCTCAAGCGAGTGTCTACTACAGCGACTCACAAATCAGGCAACCAACTGGACCTCATCTACACTCACTGTTGCTCTGGGGACAACTCTTCAGTTGCTTCACTGCACACCTCAGACCACTTCCTCATTACTGCTAACCTAGCACTTACTCCTGAATCGGCACACACTCCAAGGCAGGTCACCTTTCAACAGAACCTACGCTTACTCTCTCCATCTCGCCTATCTTCTGTGGTTTCATCCTCGCTTCCTGCACTCTCTCAGTTTTCAGCTCTGGACAAGAACAGCGCTATGGACACTCTTTGCTCCACTTTAACATCTTGCTTGGACAACTTTTGCCCACTGTTGTCTAGACCAGCACGCACCGCCCCATCTGCCCCCTGGCTGTCCGAGGTTCTCCGTGAACATCGCTCTAAACTCAGGGCTGCAGAGAGGAAATGGCAGAAATCAAGAAACTCTACCGACCTCAGTGTGTATCAGTCTCTCCTCTCTTCAAAACTTTCTCTTCTCTTCTTAATCCGCCTCCACCACCTCCTTCATCGACTCTTACAGTGGCAAGAGCAGCTTCAAAATCCTCAGTACTCGTCTTACTGGGCCTTTCTGGTGCTTTTGACACTGTTAATCACCAGATTCTCCTGTCCACAGTCTTGGAGGGGTGATGTTTCTAAGTCACAACACTTTGCTACTGGGGTTCCTCAAGGCTCAGTACTTGGATCACTTATCTTCTCCATCTACATGACGTCATTAGGATCTGTCATTCAGAAGCATGGTTTTTCTTATCACTGCTACGCTGATGACACCCAACTGTACTTCTCATTCCAACCAGATGACCCGATGGTAGCTGCACACATTTCAGCCGGTCTGAGTGACATTTCTAGCTGGATGAATGACCATCACCTTCAGCTTAACTTTACGAAGATAGAACTCATGGTGATTCCAGCTAACCATCACAACTTCTCTATACAGCTGGGTTCATTAACCATTACTCCTTCGAGGACAGCCAGAAACCTAGGAGTTGTGATTGATCATCAGTTAAGCTTCACAGACTACTACAGACTCACATTGCTACAATGACCCAGTCCTGCAGATTTGCCTTATACAACATTAGGAAGATTAGACCCTTCCTGTCAGAGCAAGCCACAAAACTTCTTGTCCAAGTTCTTGTTCTCTTCAGACTGGAGTATTGTAATGCTTTCCTGGCGGGCCTTCCTGCATGTACTGTAAAGCCTCTGCAATTGATCCAGAATGCAGCAGCGAGGGTTGTCTTCAATGGGCCAACAAAAGCTCACGTTACTCCTCTCCTCATCAGGTTACACTGGCTACATGTATCTGCTTGCATCAAATTCAAGGTACTGATGCTTACCTGATGCTTTCATTTTATGTGACTTTTTTATCTGTTGGGATCTGGACATTTTGTGCTTGACTGAAACTTTGGTCGGTGCTAGTGATTTGTTACCTTTTGAAGAACTTTGTCCACCGAACTGCTGTTTTATTAGTACCCCAAATCTACTGGTAGCGGTGGTGGGGTTGCAGTGGTTTTTAAACAATCACTTAATATTCGATCAGTTTCTGTTCAAACTTTTTTATCGTTTGAAGTACAGTGTGTGGTATTACAGTCTAATTCATCTTTGCTGTTCTGTGCTCTCATCTATAGGCCACCTAATGTTGGAAGTAATTTTACCAGTGAGTTTTCTGAATTTTTAACTTCTGTTGCCCCATTGTATGATCGTATGTTGTTTCTGGGTGATCTGAATATACATCTTTGCTGCCCGGGGCCTCCTTTGGTTGCTGTAGTTGATGTTGTCATAGATGATGCTTCCTTCTCTGATCACAAATCCATTCTTTTTAAGGTTCCCGCTATTACCTTTGCTACTGTGATTAAGCCTGCTGGTTTTTATTCTCGTTTCATAAACTCAGTGACAGTTTCTCAGTTCGATGATGACTATCTAGCTAATGCTGTTGAAAAATCTATCTTACATGCTGCAAAGGCATCCTGTGGGCCTGATGATTTGATTTCTCTGTTTTACACAGTTTGTTCTAATATTTTAGATTCTATTGCTCATTTTAAAGTTAAACAACCTACGATAAAATCTTATTATTGGTTGGATGACAACGCTCGCTCTCTTAGACAGGCTAAGGAAATGGAAGCATGATCATCTTACTGTGTCTCTTGAGATTTTTAAAGATTGTCTGGTTACGTTTCAGAGCGTTACTAAGTTAGCAAGATCGAAATATTTTCCAGAACTGATTACTGCACACTGTCATGGACTTAGGGTTTTATTCTCCACAATAAATTCATTTATTAATCCGAAATCCCAGTTCTCTAGGGAGCCATCAGCAGGGCTCTGTGAGACATTTTTGGCATTTTTTGTTGACAAAGTGAGTGCCATTCGCTTATCTTTTGCTTCACTGCTCTCAGACCTGTCTTTGAACTCGCCTGCTAGTCAATTTTTATTTTTCCCATTTTCAACATGTCACTTTAATATAACTTTACGATCTCATTGACAAAATGAAGTCTAATCACTAGATGTTGTTCCTTCTGTGATCATAAAAGCAGCTTTTCCAGTAATTGGCCCCAGTGTCCAAGTGTTGATTAATTCATCTTTGGACACTCGTGTGGTTCCGAACTGCTTTAAGCATGCGGTTGTTCAGCCTTTGCTTAAGAAACAAGGTTTGCATGAAAGTTGATTTAACAATTTTCGGCCTGTCTCAAAGTTATCATTTTTGTCAAAGCTTTTGGAAAAAGTTGTGCAGTTACAGCTGATCACATTCTTAAATACAGTTAATTTATTAGAACCTTTTCAATCTGGGTTCACTACTTATCAAAGGACGGAGTCTGCTTTGCTTAAAGTGTTCAATGATATTTTGATGGCAGCTGATGCTGGTAAAAATGCAGTATTGAATCCACTGGATCTTACAGCTGCCTTTGATACCGAGGATCATAATGTTCTTATTTGCCGTTTAGAACATCTGATTGATATCAGGGCCACAGCCTTACAATGGTTTACCTCATATCTCAAAGATAGGTCTTTTTCTGTAGAGCTAGGCAAGTTTTCCTCATCATCTGCCCCAATTATTAGTGGAGTACCTCAAGGCTCTATTCTGGGGCCGCTTCTTTTTAACTTATATATGTGCTCTTTGGGGGATATTATCATGAAGCATAATGTCTCTTTTCATTTATATGCTGATGATACACAGTTGTACCTCCCGCTAAAAGCTGGTGATTCCATCCAACCATCGCTGGAATGTGTCTCTGATATAAAAAATTGGTTATCAAATAACTTCCAATTCAATGAGAACAAAACAGAAATTATTGCTTTTCGTCAACCCAAAATAAGAAAGGATATTATTGATGGGGCTGGGCAATCACTTCCCCTTCCTTTGCCTCACAGGTTAGAAACCTGGGCATTATTATAGATTCAGAATTAGGTTTGTCCAAACAAATTAATTCTGTCTTGAGGAACAGCTTTTACCAAGTACGGATAATCTCCAAACTTAAACAGTTTTTGTCTTTTCAGGATTTGGAGAAGGTTATTCATGCTTTTATCACTTCTCGTTTAGATTAATGTAAATCACTGTACTCAGGTCTTCCTCAGTCATCGCTTTCACGCCTCCAGCTGATACAAAATGCAGCTGCAAGGCTGCTGACTGGGGCAAAGAAATATGACCATGTCACTCCAATTTGAGCTTCTCTTCACTGGCTTCCAGTCCATTTTAGGGTTCAGTTAAAGATTCTGTTGTTTGTTTTTAAAGCTCTTAACAATCAAGCTCCATCTTATCATCCCTTTGCCATCTACCAGACTTTTAAGATCTGCTAACAGTGTCATGATTCTGCCCTCGTGTCCTTGATTTTTCCTAGTCTTGAGGCAGGATCATGACAGACCCATGTTTTGTGTACAAGCACATGGCCTTGCCTTTGGGCCATGTGCTTGTGTTGTCTCGTTCCCTCGTGGGTTTTTGTTTCCCCTTTTTGTAATAAACCCTTTGTTTGAGAATCCCTGTCTGCACCTGAGTTCCTCCCTTACCAAGATCCTGACAGAATGAACCGACCACAATGGAACTCAGCAGACAGGAGGCAATGCTGGATGCCCGTGTCCAGTAGATGTTGTCCCCCCGTGTCCAGTAGATGTCGTCTCCCCGCGTCCCGTAAGTGTTGCCCCGCGTCCCTTGTCTGCTCCTGTCATGTCCCCTGTCAGTTGTCCCGAGACCCCTCCCCGCCCCTCACCACCCAGACCTGCCCGTACCCCCCGTCGTCAGCCTTCGTCCTGTCCTCCTGTCAGCTGATACAGAATGCAGCTGCAAGGCTGCTGACTGGGGCAAAGAAATATGACCATGTCACTCCAATTTGAGCTTCTCTTCACTGGCTTCCTTAAGGGAGGGGTTCTGTCAGCTGATACAGAATGCAGCTGCAAGGCTGCTGACTGGGGCAAAGAAATATGACCATGTCACTCCAATTTGAGCTTCTCTTCACTGGCTTCCAGTCCATTTTAGGGTTCAGTTAAAGATTCTGTTGTTTGTTTTTAAAGCTCTTAACAATCAAGCTCCATCTTATCATCCCTTTGCCATCTACCAGACTTTTAAGATCTGCTAACAGTGTCATGATTCTGCCCTCGTGTCCTTGATTTTTCCTAGTCTTGAGGCAGGATCATGACAGACCCATGTTTTGTGTACAAGCACATGGCCTTGCCTTTGGGCCATGTGCTTGTGTTGTCTCGTTCCCTTGCCCCGCCCCCCTTGTTAACCTAGTCGTGTCTTGATTGTCCCATCTGTGCCACCTGTCGTGTCTTGATTGTTCCCCCTATTTAGATCTCCTAGTGTGCTCTGTCTTGCGTCGGTTCATTGTTCATCACTTGAGATTTGTACCTGTGATTGTGATTGTTCCACTCTGTGATTGTTCCTTAAGAAGTGTTTGTATTACCGTGAGTGTTTGTTTATAGTTAGTATTTAGAGTCCTTGTTTATCTTGTCAGTCCAGTCCTGTTTTAGTTATTTAGTCTTTACCTTGCTCCGTGTTTTCCCCCTCGTGGGTTTTTGTTTCCCCTTTTTGTAATAAACCCTTTGTTTGAGAATCCCTGTCTGCACCTGAGTTCCTCCCTTACCAAGATCCTGACAGAATGAACCGACCACAATGGAACTCAGCAGACAGGAGGCAATGCTGGATGCCCGTGTCCAGTAGATGTTGTCCCCCCGTGTCCAGTAGATGTCGTCTCCCCGCGTCCCGTAAGTGTTGCCCCGCGTCCCTTGTCTGCTCCTGTCATGTCCCCTGTCAGTTGTCCCGAGACCCCTCCCCGCCCCTCACCACCCAGACCTGCCCGTACCCCCCGTCGTCAGCCTTCGTCCTGTCCTCCTAAGATTCCTACCCCTCCCACCCGCCCTGGTCTGTCCCCCATGAACTTTGTGGTCCCGCCCCCTCCCCTTCCCTGTTTGTTTTTTTTGATTTGTCACCCCAACCCTGCCGTTGTGTATTCATGTTTGCCCTTGTTGTTATTTGTCATGTCCTGTTGGTTTGTGTCTGTGTCCCAGTCTGTCATGTCAGTCGTGTCCCGTGTTTGATGTTCCCTTGAGGAGCGTCTGGAAGCCGCTCCTTAAGGGAGGGGTTCTGTCATGATTCTGCCCTCGTGTCCTTGATTTTTCCTAGTCTTGAGGCAGGATCATGACAGACCCATGTTTTGTGTACAAGCACATGGCCTTGCCTTTGGGCCATGTGCTTGTGTTGTCTCGTTCCCTTGGCCCGCCCCCCTTGTTAACCTAGTCGTGTCTTGATTGTCCCATCTGTGCCACCTGTCGTGTCTTGATTGTTCCCCCCATTTAGATCTCCTAGTGTGCTCTGTCTTGCGTCGGTTCATTGTTCATCACTTGAGATTTGTACCTGTGATTGTGATTGTTCCACTCTGTGATTGTTCCTTAAGAAGTGTTTGTATTACCGTGAGTGTTTGTTTATAGTTAGTATTTAGAGTCCTTGTTTATCTTGTCAGTCCAGTCCTGTTTTAGTTATTTAGTCTTTACCTTGCTCCGTGTTTTCCCCCTCGTGGGTTTTTGTTTCCCCTTTTTGTAATAAACCCTTTGTTTGAGAATCCCTGTCTGCACCTGAGTTCCTCCCTTACCAAGATCCTGACAAACAGGGCTCTTTTATCTGTCCCTCATTTCCGTATGAAAACTAAGGGTGACAGAGCCTTTTCAGTCACTGCCCCCCGTCTGTGGAACGAATTGCCTCTAGACTGCCGCCTTGCACATTCCATTACCATTTTTAAATCGAGGTTGAAAAAGTATCTTTTCTCCTTAGCATTTTAATTTCACTTCATTGCGGTTTTATTATATTATATGTCTTGTTTGTCCTTTTCTGTTTCCTCTTACTTTTAATTTGATTTTACATTGTTCAGCACTTTGGATAACTTTGCCATGTTTAATGTGTTATATTAATGAAATTTACTTACTAAAAAGTGGATTTTAGCAAGTGAATTAGACTTTCCTGGTGTGAATACATCGTAAGAATTAGGGCTGTCAAAAAAAATTCACATTTTGAATATCAAAAATATAAATCCACATTAGAATTTTAGGTGTGCATTAAGGAGGCTACTTTATAAGCCCTGGGTATACTTCACATTCTGTGGTCCATTCCTTATCATGCACAGCTGCGTCCGCACAACTTTCAAAGGTGGATAAGTTGGATACGCAGTACCACTTCTGTTTCATCATTCACCTTGTGTATGTGCACAGTCCGCACAGTCTCAAAAAACTGCCTGCACGTGACATATCATAAGTGGCGCATGAGATGTTTAAAAAACATAAATCAAGATTTTATGGTGGGTTTCTGTTCCCCATCCCACTGGATCTCATGTTTTTAAATAAAAAAAATGTATTCTGTGTGACTGGCTTTCCGCCCTTTGTATTTAACTATGCATGCATACATGACGCTGTTTTGTTTATAGTTTTTTTAAGCAACTTAATTAATTATAATTGGTTTATAAACATTAATTATAAACATTAATAATATTATGCATTTTTTTCCACAGTCATGTTTTCTTATGCTTTGAATAAACTTGCATTAGTAATATTATGCTTGATGCGCCCTCTTGTAGCCTCAGGAGAGAAGCAAAAAAACTTTTCTTCACCCTAACTGAAATTATGCATTTTAAATTTGAATCTAATTTGAATTTTGATAATATTTAACTACAAGATCTAGTTTTTCAGCTATTTTGACAGCCCTACTAAGAATTACACGTTGCATGTTTACGAAATGCATGGATTCAACTCGGGGTGCCTCAGGGAGGGAGGCAACAGCACCAGCAGATACTAAATTAGCCTGTTTCTTTATGGGCTTCACACCAGGGGGTGTTCTCATAGCGTCAGCTGCCGATACATTGTTCCCTATTCAGGGAACCAAGGTTACATATGTAACCGAGATGTTTCTTTTGTAATTCTGTCTGGCTCAACCAGACAATGGTGGACAGAAAGAGAGTAAATAGCCTTAGCCATCAAGGTGGGCTATTTGCACTTGTGTAAAAAGTGTACACTGAATATTTTTTCTATGATAACAGACATTATGCCACAAATATCATTTAACCTGGAGCATTCCTTTTTAAGGCAATGTGAAATCAAAATCGTACAGTAGATTGTACCTTTCTTAATATCCTCAGTTTTGTTGTTTTCATAAACTTATATCAACATGTTACAATTAGGGGTGTAACAATGCACTCGAAGCCAGTTGAAATCAATTAAAATATGTGACAATTCAAGTTAGAAAAGATGTTGAACAAATCACAATACAGTTGAGTGGAGGTTCATCGGAATGTATTTCTAAGGGGAACTGACTGTCTTCAAATAAGTTTTGATTGTATTTTCTTTTCATCTTGCCTCCATATAAAGCATACTGAAGTAGATTTTATCAGCCCAGTGCTGCTTTGTTTACAGCGGTAACCAACAAAACACTGTATCACTGTTCTTCTATAGGTGCTACCTATGGGTAGAGAGTGAATTTGTGTTCTTGTTTAGCCTATCTGCTTTTATGTAGTTTTATGTAGCATAATTTCATAAATGCTAAATTTGGACCATTCTGTTTTTGCTTTAAATGCATTTTCTGAAAAGGTATATTTTCTGCTGGAAAATGTCTATATGCTGAAAATTCAACATAACAGATATTTCAGTTTCACAAAGAAATGGGCAGCATTTTGTCTGTGAAATAATAAAAGAACACTTTTTTCATTCATAATTTATATTACACTTAATTTAGTTTAAAAATAAAAAAAAGTAAATCATTTTGTGAAGCCAGTATCATTAATCATATTGCTTTTGATTTGAGTTGAGTGAATTGTTACATCCCTAGTAATAACCCTCTTCATTTCTAATATTATTTTTGTTTCTGCTAAGTAAATAAACCTGTGTGGGTTGTGAAAAATAAAATGAACCAATAAAATAAAATGCTGACATGTTTCCATCTAATCAAACCCAGATGGAGAGAATTATTTTCTCAGAATATTAATTTTTTTTTTTTTTTATGTGTTTGCACAGGGTAACATTTACCTGACATGGCCCTGTAGGTGGTGTCCTGCTGGTGTTTGGGGCTTTGATTGCTCTTGAGTCCTGCAGGCAAGCTGCCCTGGAGAGCATCAGAGCTCAACATGCCAGCCGGCTTTTGGATGAAGGCAGGAGTGCAGCCGATGGCTCCAGCAATGCAAGTGCACTTGTAGAGTGGGCTGGGTTGGAAGGTGTGTCCGTTATCATAGTGAGCCCCATTCAGGTCACAACCAACCCCCATCATGTCTGCAAAAACATGCAGGATTGACTATTACTTACAAAAATGTAAACTTAATTTAATATCTATCTATCTATCTATCTATCTAAATTCTAAACTGAATGCTCTTATTTCAAGAAGCTGTGATGTTGATTGATGATATCATATAATGCTCACTCACAAGCACAGATGCCAACTTCATAACGTGGCTGGTCTTTGGAAAAGTCACAGTACATGCTTTTGTGGGGGTCACAAACATCCCTTTCGTTGCATGATTCCCCAATCTGCTGTGCACAGGTTTTGCAGCAGCCGCAGCCATCCAAGATGGAGCTGACACCAGGGGCACACTGCGGCCGGGTGCCACATTTACACGGCCAGCTACAGAACTGCCTCCTCTCCACCAGGCCCGTCGCTTCCCGCTGCTTCTGCCTGCTATCAGCACCCTACATGCAAAAACAAAACAAGAACCTGGAATAAAAGATATCATAGAGAGAGAGAGAGAGAGAGATACTCTCATGATTCTGTCACCTCTGTAAGCTCATTTGTAGCTATTTGTGATGGAACACTTATTCTTTGGGTTTAATTTCCTTGGCATGCACTTTAAATTTGTTTAGAGCATAGTTATCTGATCAATATGGGTTTTTGAATGAATAATCCAAATTAGAATGACGAATTAAAAGATAAAAATTCATATATTTAATACGTCATACATGTTTAGAGTTAAATGAGGTAGAGTAAATTATGAAAAAATGTCCATTTTGGTAAAACCATCCTTTTAAATTAATGTGTGTCATTGGTTTATAGACTGCTCCTGGAGAAGGATTTGGATTGCATTTTAAATGTGCTTCCTCAGTTTTTGTAATTACTGTCCAACAGCTCAAGAATAATAATAATAAAAAAAAAAAACTAATTTAATGATGTTTCTAAGTATGATATAAAAGTCACACTTTAGTTTGGGAATCAATTTTAACAAAATATTAACTATAAATGTTGCCTCAATAAACTCTTAATTTGCTGCTTATTAATAGTAAAGTAGTTGTTAAGTTTAGGTATGGGGATCTAAAATATTTACAGAATAAGGCATTAATATTTGTGCTTTATCATTACTAATAAACAGCCATTATGCAATTAATATGCTTGCTAATAAGCAAATAGTTAATAGTGATAATTGCTCCATAAAAAGATTTAGATTTTAGATTTTAGATTTGTTTATAATAGTTGTTAATATTGTGTGCTAGAGAACCCCTCCACCTTCCCACCTTTCATGACACTAAGCACTGTGTTACTGTAATTCTCTGGCTCTTTTAGTTAGTTTAGCAGCAAATCCACATGCAAAGCTTGGCAGAGGAAAAATCCAACCCTGATGTCAACAAGAGACCCCTTCACACAGCTCTACTGACTGCGCTTCTGTTAAAGAGCCTTATGGAAGAAAAACATCAACCGCCCCAGCTGCATTTATAGTGTTGACATTCTGCAGGCAGCAAATAAAAAACCCATATATGCACCCTTTCTTTCATTTTCTTGCTTTTAAGTAGCACTTGAGCATATCAGTTTACTTTATTCAGTTGACCTTTTTTTACTTTCAATTTGGTAAATTACCTGCAAAAGCCTTGCCAGAGAGTAAGGGTGATTCAGTATAAAATATTTCAAACCAAGGGCCTGTTTCATGAAACAAGTTTACCAAATAATCCAGGCTTATTTTGAACCAAAACAACTCACAATAAATCAGACTAACTGAAATAAACCTGGATTATTTGGTAAACTTTTTTTTATTAAACACAGTCAGTCATTTGTTTAATGATGTCAGTGCAAATGACAATATGACCACAGATTGTTGGTACTGTCATTTAGTTAAACAGATAGTAAGCGGAAACATAATACATGTACTAACATAATTGTCACAGCCACACCTTCTACACTCCCGGAATCGGACACTTACGCCACACCCACTCGTCCCCAATCACCCGAATTCTGAACTCCTGTGCATCATCACCAGAACCACATATAAAGCCATCAGTCACCATCACTCATCGTCTGGTCTTGCACCGATCTCCTCACTTGCCTGAACGCCATTATTAAACCTACCTGAACTCTTGAACCCTCTTCATCCTCGTCAGTCTTCCTGTCCCCATCGTCTTCATCTGAGCTCCATCTGGATCACCGTTCACCATAAGGGAAGTTGTGTTGTCACCGTTCTATCCACGTGTCAAGATTCACCTGTGTCTGAAACCTCTGAATCACATTAAACTACCTTATCACTGAATCCTCTGTGTCCTCGTCTGTGTCTGACAGAAGACCAGACCGCATGAAGAGCTCTTCGGACACGGGCGAGGACCGCACCGCGGATCCCTTCACGCAACTGGTTCACGCTGTACGGTCCTCACTGATGCAACAAACTCCCCCTTCTTCACCGGCTGTCAACAACTCAAACACCGCTACAACTCCGGTCACTTCTTCAGTTGCCCCTGCGAGTCCCATGGCCAAACCAGCGACATACAGCGACACGGCGGAGGATTGCAGCGGGTTCCTGCTACAGTGTTCCCTCTATATGGAATCCAACTCTCATTTATTCACCTCCGAACGCAGTCGAGTAGCCTTCATCATCAACCTACTCTCAGGTAAGGCCCTCCAATGGGCTGTATCTCTCTGGGACTCGAATTCACCTGCCCTTGGATCCGTCACTAACTTCTGTTCCCAGTTAAAATCCGTCTTTGGCCATCAAACTTCTGCATTGTCTGTCCATGACCAATTATTTACCATTCACCAACAGAGAGATGAATCTGTGAGTGATTATGCCATACGCTTCCTTACTCTCGCTTACATAAGCGGCTGGAATGAAACTGCCTTAATTACAGCATATCGCCACGGATTGAATGACAAAGATACAAAGTTTAATAGTTGTGTACGAAGACTCACTAGGACTAGAGAATCTCATTCAGAAATCCATTCGAGTTGCCCAGAGACTCACTGCCTGTCATCCACTCACTCCCGCTGTACTTCCTCCGCCCGCTATACCATCTGTCGCTCCTCCAGCACCTGAACCCATGCAAGTGGACTCTCACCATCTGTCCGCATCGGAACGTCAGCGGAGGATCAACGCCGGGCTATGTCTCTATTGTGGGGGAGATGGACATCTCTTACCATCCTGTCCAGTTCGACCTCCACGCCCAGCGGTGAGTACCATCCATATACCTCCTCAAACTGCTCATCTAACTAAGACCTGGGTTACTCTAAGACACCTTTGCTCTTCTGTTTCAGTACAAGCCCTCATCGACTCCGGTTCGGCGGGGAACTTCATCAACCGGCAAACCTTAACTCGTCTCAGCGCCAAACATCACCGAAGCCCTGTCGAACTCAAAGTAACTACCATACAGGGAAAGCCGCTGGGCAAGGGTCGTGTCCACTATTTCTCCCCCACAATCATCTTCCGCGTGGGACTCCTGCACGAAGAAGACATCACGTTCATGGTGCTGGAGGAATCCACCGCAGACATCATCCTGGGACGCCCCTGGCTTAACCTCCACCAACCTCACATCCATTGGCCCACTGGCGAGATCCTGAAATGGGGAATGTCCTGCCATCATACCTGCATCACTCCTCCAGCTAAAATCCCCAAGGTCAGTCCTCCCTTAAGGAAGTCTTCCCTACCGGTCCAGTCCACATCAGTGGAGAGCCCCGACACGAAGATGGATCATATCATCCCTCCTGAATATCGGGCGTTCCAGGATGTGTTCAGTAAGCGGTTGGCAACGAAGCTACCACCTCATAGGCCATGGGACTGCGCCATTGACCTCCTGCCTGGAGCAACCCTTCCTAAAGGACGAATCTATCCCCTGTCCATCCCGGAGCAGAAGGCCATGGAGGAGTATATACAGGAAGCCCTCGCTCAGGAGTTCATCCGACCATCTACTTCCCCTGCCGCTTCCAGCTTCTTCTTCGTGGCCAAGAAGGACGGAGGCTTGAGGCCGTGCATCGATTATCGCCACCTCAATTCACAAACCGTCAAATTCAGTTATCCTCTTCCCCTGGTCCCAGCGGCGTTGGAACAACTACGCGGAGCCAGGATCTTCACAAAACTGGACTTGAGGAGCGCCTACAACCTAATCCGCATCCGGAAGGGGGACGAATGGAAGACCGCTTTCATCACTCCTTCCGGGCACTATGAATACCGGGTCATGCCGTATGGGTTATCCAACAGTCCATCCGTCTTCCAAAACTACATGAATGAAGTCTTCAGAGATTACCTTAACAAGTTCGTAATTGTCTACATCGACATCCTCATCTACTCCACATCCAAGCAAGAACATATCCATCATGTCATCCTCGTACTCCGAAAACTCCGGGAACACCACCTTTACCTCAAATCCGAAAAATGTGAGTTCCATACGCCCTCAGTCCAGTCCCTAGGTTACATCATCGACCCATGTGGCGTGAAGATGGACCAGGGGAAGGTGGACGCCATCACACACTGGCCTCAACCCGGCTCCATAAAAGAACTTCAACGCTTCCTGGGCTTTGCCAACTTTTATCGAAGATTCATCAAGGACTACAGTTTACTCAGCTCCCCTCTAACTTCTCTCCTCCGGAACCAGCCCAAGTCTCTGTCCTGGAACCCCGAGGCCACTGAAGCTTTCCACCTGCTCAAACAAGCCTTCAAGACCGCTCCAATCCTCATCCACCCTGATCCCAGCCACCAGTTCATCGTGGAAGTAGACGCCTCATCCACCGGGGTCGGAGCAGTCCTCTCCCAGCGGCAGGGGAATCCACCACGACTCCATCCATGTGCCTTCTTCTCGAAGAAGCTATCCCCGGCGGAGCAGAATTATGACATCGGTAACCGTGAACTACTGGCCATTAAGCTGGCTCTGGAAGAATGGCGTCACTGGCTGGAGGGAGCCCAGTTCCCTTTCGAGGTGGTAACCGACCACCGGAACCTGGAATACCTCCGTGAAGCCAAAAGACTGAATCATCGCCAAGCTAGATGGGCCTTGTTCTTCACGAGATTCAACTTCAAGGTCACCTATTGCCCTGGCTCCCAGAACAATAGAGCCGACGCCCTCTCCCGTCTTCATCAAGCAGATCCCGAACCCGAATCTCCAGAACCAATCCTCCCTCCAGCCATGATAGTTAGTCCTATCCAGTGGAGTATTGATCATCTGATTGCACAGGAAAACCTTCAACACCCTGCTCCGCCGGGAGGTCCAGAAGGGAAACCCCCCTCAACATCGGATTACCCTCCTGGACTTAGCTCACACCTCTCCGGGCTCTGGACACCCAGGCAGGAGGCGGACCCTCTCGCTCCTACAACAGCGTTACTGGTGGCCATCGATGGCTCTGGATACGGTCCGCTACCTCAAAGGATGCTCCGTCTGCGCCATAGCAGACACCCCTAGAAGACTCCCGGAAGGTAAACTGGTGCCTCTGCCCATTCCTGAACGTCCATGGACCCATATCGGCATTGATTTCATGACTGACCTCCCTCTCTCTCAAGGCTACACCTGTGTACTGGTAGTGGTCGACAGGTTTTCAAAATCATGTAAACTCATCCCTCTCAAAGGTCTCCCCACTGCGTTCGAAGCGGCAGAGGCACTATTCCACAACGTCTTCCGTCACTTTGGCATCCCAGAAGATATCGTCTCCGACAGAGGCCCCCAATTCATCTCTAGAGTCTGGTCAGCTTTCTTCCGTCTTCTAGGGGTGTCCGTCAGTCTCTCCTCGGGATACCATCCTCAGACCAACGGCCAGACGGAGCGTAAGATTCAGGAGCTGGGAAGGTTCCTGAGGATTTACTGCCACCGTAACCAGGACTGTTGGAGCCAGTACCTACCCTGGGCCGAATACGCTCAGAACTCCCTCCAGCAATCTACCACCGGGCTCACCCCCTTCCAATGTGTCCTTGGATACCAACCTCCGCTCTTCCCATGGTCAGGTGAGCTCTCGCAGGTCCCAGCGGTAGATCACTGGTTCCGACAGAGCGAGAGGGTCTGGGACTCGGCTCACGTGCATCTCCAGCGGGCAGTGCGGAGGCATAAGGAGCAAGCGGACGCTCGTCGAGGACCCACGCCGCAATACCAACCTGGACAACAAGTCTGGCTCTCGACGAGGGACATCCGCCTCCGACTGCCCTGCCGTAAGCTGAGTCCCCGATACATCGGACCATTCACTATTGAACGGCAACTGAACGAAGTGACCTATAGACTCCAACTCCCTGCACAGTACCGTATCTCACCTTCTTTCCATGTCTCACTCCTCAAACCCTTCACTGAACCTTTGTCTCCTCCATCCACAGAACCTGGTGATGATGCCGTACCTCCTCCTCCGGCCATCGAAGACGACAACGACATCTTCGGGTGAGAGCTATCCTCGACTCTCGACAACGGGGTCCTCAACTGGAGTACCTTGTGGACTGGGAAAACTACGGCCCGGAGGAGCGTTGCTGGGTTAATCGTAACGACATCCTGGACCCCAGCCTTCTCACTGACTTTCATCAAGACCATCCAGACCGCCCCGCTCCCCGTGGCCGAGGTAGACCCCGTCGTCGCACAAGATCCCAGCCGTCAGGAGCCGCCCGTGGAGGAGGGGGTACTGTCACAGCCACACTTTCTACACTCCCGGAATCGGACACTTACGCCACACCCACTCGTCCCCAATCACCCGAATTCTGAACTCCTGTGCATCATCACCAGAACCACATATAAAGCCATCAGTCACCATCACTCATCGTCTGGTCTTGCACCGATCTCCTCACTTGCCTGAACGAAATTATTAAACCTACCTGAACTCTTGAACCCTCTTCATCCTCGTCAGTCTTCCTGTCCCCATCGTCTTCATCTGAGCTCCATCTGGATCACCGTTCACCATAAGGGAAGTTGTGTTGTCACCGTTCTATCCACGTGTCAAGATTCACCTGTGTCTGAAACCTCTGATTCACATTAAACTACCTTATCACTGAATCCTCTGTGTCTGACAATAATGTTATTACTATTTTGTAGTAATTATAGTAATAGTTTAAAAGCAGAATTTTGAATATGAAAAGAGAATATCTATTTTGAAACTAAAAATTAAAACAGGTATTACTATTTTGTGAAATATTATATAAATGTGATAAATTCCATTACAATCAATTATATTCAGTCTTTATTTTATAATAGGCTATATTATTTTTTTGAATATAATTCATATAATAATGAAAATTATATAGCATACCCAGACATCAGAGATTTGAACAAATATGACATTTTAAATCCATAAGAGCCTTGGTGAGCTTAGCTCTGTAGGTTTAAGTGTAGTTAGTTAGATTAGTTGTGTTTATCATAAGAGCTATATCATTTCTGTACCTTATAGGGTACACTGCAGGTCCCTCTCTTTCACACAAATACTTCCAGGGTCACCAGGGGTCAAAACAAAAATCTGAAGTCTTTCTGTCAAGGTTTACAGAATGAGCTAATTTTGTGGAACTGGAATAACAATAAGAACCTGCATGCCAATGCAAACTCATGAATATCTGGTTTATATCTCTGAAGAGGTTTCACTTTAAAGAGATGCTATATTAAAATGCCATTTCTCAGGCCACATCATCTCAAGGTTTTAAACAGCAGCCTGACCTGACCTGTCATAAGCACTTGGACAACTTCTAAAAAGTACTTCTAAAAGACAAGAACACCAGCACAGCTTTGATGTGAACTAAAATTTTTTCTGTTTTCCTGGGGTCTTTACATGCTAATGTAAATAAGCAATCAACTACAATTACAGATGCATGCAAACAATGTACATTAAACATCCCCAAAAATACAGAACCTCAAAGCCCAGGTTTAACTTTAATTAGCATGAAAGTATGGGTGTATATTTAAGGCCAGTTTATGGGCAGACAAGGATTCTATTGGTTATAGTCAAGCTTTGACTGTTAAGAGATAATGGAAATGGTGGCTCTTACCTGACTCAGAAAGAGCAGCAGAACACAGCACAGTAGTGATAGCATCATATATGGCCTGCAAAAGAGCTCTGTGCACCCAGAATGAAAGAACGAGGGAAAGAAGGAAGGCTGGGGGAGAGAGAGAGAGAGAGAGCTGACCTGTCTGAGAGTGGTACACAAAGCTCCCCTCTGTCTGTTCTCCAAACACACCTTTCCCCTACAGAACTCACACAGAACTCTATCCGAAATATTTCACCCTCGCTCTGCTCTCATGCGCTACTGTGTAGATTAATGGACCCAAAGAGATAAACAGGCTTTAATAATCCACCAGGGTAATATCCAGACAAGGCAGGTAGAGATTAGACATGAAAAACCCAACTAAAACCCACTGAAAAACAGGTACTCAAATACACTAGCAAATGAGGAGAATTGACAAGACACAGTTGAACCAAACGACACACAGAAAATCAGACACATAGGAAAACTGGTTCAATGAACAAAAAGTCCATAGTATGACAGTATGTATGATGGCCGAGAGAGCTCAATGCACTCCAGCTTGAAAATCACATGCAACACCTTTGAAAACAGCTTTGTCTGTTTGATAAGATAGGTGCTGCAAATACTTCATGTTTCAGAAGGATCCCTACTAGAGACGAAACATTACTGTGTTTCTTATCGATCACCTGAAAGGTGAGTTTTTGTTTATTTTAACATCCTGCATATATTAAAATCTGTATTTGCCAGCACATGTGTTGTCAAACTGATGAAGAGTTTTTCCTTTTTTGCTGGTGCTTTTTCAATTTATAAGATATATCTTAACATCTCAAATACTTCTCCTAGATAAAAATAAGGATACTTTTTAGATCAAATGGAGACTTGTGCTTGAGTCTCTTGCTTCCTATGGTCGCCATGATTTTGCCAAGTAAGACATGTTCCTGGATCAACATTACTGTCCAAAAATATAGACTTAACCCAATCTCTACCTCTAACCTAACCCTACCCATAATTTATTCCTAAAATCAGAAGGAAATGATAGGTGAATAATAAGGATGTAGAAGCATCTAACCCTGATTGTAATCCTAAAACGGACATTTCTTGAAAACGTATCCCTCGATTCCAGCAATCGTTAGCCAGAGATTCTAATGGTGCTGTGCTGTTTCCAAATGCACATAAATACAGCAAGCTAGCACACTCTCCACAATGCATCTACATGAGAAGTAAATGTTGCTTGTGTATTTTGAGTTTGATTCTTTTAAGGTAGTTTGGCAAGACCAGAACACAGGTCAAAGTTTTAAATTGTACATGTTAACGTGTAGCCCTATAACTGTTCAAATTTCACTCGCACAAATATCCTACCATACCATACCATACCAACTTTATTTGTTAAGCACTTTACAACAACCACAGTTGACCAAAGTGCTGTACAGAAAAATAAATAAAAAATAAATAAAAATAAAATAGATAAAATAAACATATGTACCATTTATAACCACAGAATAAAAGCATTCAAAGTAACAAATTGAATCAAGTAAATAAAGTCGACATCTTACTAGGTGTCAAAAGCCAAAGAGAAAAGATGGGTTTTAAGAAGGGTTTTAAAAACAGATAAAGAAGAGGCCTGCTTAACATGCAAAGGCAGATCATTCCACAGTTTAGGGGCAGACACAGCAATGGCACGGTGCCCTCTGAGCTTACGCTTAGTTTTAGGCACAGTCAGGAGCAGCTGATCATCTGATCTGAGAGAGCGGATGGGTTTATAAGAGTGTAGAAGCTCAGAGAGGTATGGCGGAGCAAGACCATTTAGTGATTTAAAAGCAAATAACAGAATTTTAAAATGGATTCTAAATTGAATAGGCAGCCAGTGTAATGAAGCTAAAATAGGGGAAATGTGCTCATGTTTAGGTGTGCCCGTTAAAAGACATGCTGCTGCATTTTGTATCATCTGGAGACGGGTGATGGAGGACCCACTAACCCCCACATATAGTGAATTACAGTAGTCCAGCCGTGTAGTTACAAAGGCGTGGATTACAGTTTCAAAATGTTGTCTTGACAGAATTGGCTTTATTTTGGCCAGCTGCCTTAAATGAAAGAAGCTTGATTTGACAACAGCTTTGATCTGACTGTCAAATTTAAGCTAAGGGTCCACTTTAACTCCTAGGTTTGTGATAATAGGTTTAATATAGGGTGCTAAGGAGCCCAGATCTACAGGCGGGGTCCCAGTGGTGCCTCCGAAAACCATCACTTCTGTTTTTTATCATTAAAATTTATAAAGTTCAGAGCAATCCAGGCCTTTATGTCGTCGAGACAATTGACATGTTGTCCAACGGAGTTATAATTTTTCTTTTTAAGAGGTACATAAATCTGACTGTCATCTGCACAACAGTGGAATGAAATGCCATACTTTCTAAGTATGGAACCAAGTGGAAGCAAATACAGAGAGAAAAGTAGAGGGCCGAGGACTGAGCCCTGTGGGACCCCACACAAGAGAGGACTAGAGGAGGATACAGAGTCACCTAAGCTAACACAAAAAGTTCGATCCGCTAAGTATGACCTAAACCACTTCAGTGCTATGCCACTCATGCCCACCCACTGCCTTAAACGTGAAATCAATATTTCATGATCCACTGTGTCAAATGCAGCAGTTAGATCTAAAAGCACAAGGATAACAAAGTCACCAGAGTCAGTAGCTAAAAAGATCCTGCTCTGTGCTATTTCACGCCTCCGGAACAAACTGTGTGCTGCGTTCAGGGTCAGCATGGTGATGGGCTGTGGGGGGAAACAAACCATTACCCAAACTATTCCTCCACTTCTGTCAAGAGGAATGTGAACAAGGATGATGAAATAGACCTTTTCTACTCTCACACAACAAATAACATTTTTTAAAGAGACTGGTACAGTTAAACGAACACTTGTTTGTGTTAAAAAAATTTTTATTTAACTTTTTTATGGTCTGCTGCGATGGAGCTGTAAGCACATGCAGAAAGTCCAGGTGCTGTGCCTTCATTTGACAGATGCAACCTTTACTATCAGATAACGATTGTAAAATTCTTTTAAAGCTCCTTGGATTCAACCCACTTTCCTTTTGTGCGACCATTTGGATGTATCCTAAAATGCAACTAATTCAGGTTTTGCTACACTTGTGCTGATATTAGTCCAAATATGCTAAACCTGAACACACAAAAATGTTGACTTGGCTATATAAATGTAACATTACACAGTATTTGTGGTGGTGTTGGCACAATGGATAAGACACATGCCTTAGGTCTGAGAGACCCAGGTTTAAATCCACTGTGAGACACCAATATGTCCCTGAGCAAGACACTTAACCCCTAGTTGCTTCAGCGGGGTGCGACCTCTGACATATATAGCAATTGTAAGTCGCTTTGGATAAAAGCGTCAGCTTAATTAATAAATGTAATGTAAATGTAGTATTTTATTGATTTTACACACAGTTGATTATAAACACTTTGCACACCCCCTTGAAACAAACAGAAAGCTTTCTATATTTTATATATTGATTTATTTATTCATAGATTATTTTTACAATCTATAATTTGTAAATTGTCCACAAAATATGTGTACACACACACACACACACACACACACACAGCTTTTCACTTTCTAAGAATCAACCTCTTTAAAAAAAAAAAAAAAAAAAAAAAAAATATTTGGTTAATGCTCTTTCCCTGTGGGTTGTTTTGCTGGACCTCTGTGTATTTGATTTTGCATTCCTGTAATGTTTGCACAGGGGAGAGACCTCAGAACTCAGATAATTCAGATGGTAATGTCTGCACAACTCTGGTTATTATAACCCTTCCAAACAAATTAACAACCATAATAAGAACTCTATAAATTCTTAATATATAGAAAGAATATGTACAATTATCAATCATTTTTTTAGTTTTTCTTCAGTTTCGAGAGTCCCTTTTAGTTTATTTCGTTTAGTTTAGACTCTTTTTAGATTTTGTGGCTATGGAAGTTGGAAGGTTTGATGTTACTAAATTTAATGTTTTCACAGTTGCCAGTCAAGTTGTGAATGACAGTCATGATTTAACTTCATCCAAGGTAAAACCTGAAAGACAGCATATTTCTTTGAACTTGCTGATTTCACATAATTCTGTGAATTTTGTCATCATAACAGTGAGCACTGGTGTTTGTGTAACATGAACGTTTTGAATTTGTGGTCTCTGTTCTCCCACATGATGCTTACCTCATAGGCAGAGCCTCAATATAACCCAACACACATCTCTACTTTAAAATTATCTACCAGCATAACCACTATCTAAAATTGTCAGCAGTTTTCAACAGTTGTGCTATTTTAGGGAATCCTGCAGCTGGAGTAGAGGCAGGATGTAAGCTTTATTGCTATTTGAGGTTGGTTATTTTTGGCATATGTTTTTGCAGACGCTATTAAACTATGCTATAATAATATTTAGGTAAGGTGTGACCCAGTGTCATATAACTCGTGCTTACAAGCCATGTAATTGAAATTTAAAATGAAGGACGATGAAATATTGGTGATGAAATATTGAATGTTTTTTTTTATTATTATTATTTGTTGTGACACATGGTGTGGTATGTTCCAAAGAGCAGAGCTTCCTAAAGGAAAAGTATATTTGTCTGTGTTCTCTACACTGTACTTGTTCTCTACTGGCCCAGCAGACCTTGCATGGGACACAATGTGAGAGAAAGAAGAAGAGAAATGGTTTAGGCCCTAAGATCCTTGCCAAAGATAAATGAACTCCAATCCATACTTGTGACTGTTGCGCCTAAGAAAGATCTTACTGGTGCTTGTGAGACATTTCTTGAAGGCCGAAGAGCAGAGGCATGACTGTTTTCTCCAAGAGCTCAGGGGGCTACAGGAGTACATGCAGCAAGCTCCAAAGAAAGCAGAGATGACAATTCGTACATCCAAGCCAGCCACTGCTAGAACCACAGGAAGTTCAAAATTCACAGAAAATCCAAGAATTGACCTTGCTACCCAAACCCGGATTCATCAAGCCAGCACCATGACTATGAAACCTGCACTTTGTTATCCAACAACATTTTTTACATTAAACCACCTGTTTCTGTCCAACAGTCTGGATACTAAGACCAGTAACCAGCCAGTTATTGCTCAGAGGGTGTTCTGTAAAATGCCCACATTCCAACCAGGGTAGTACACTGAGAACTTTCCCCTAAACTTGGAAGTGGCCTGAGGAAAAGTAGGTATGTCAGCTGTTGCCCTTGCTCTCTACCGCAGGATGAGGAGAAGATAGACTGCTATGACAAGCTGACATCTCACCTGAGACTTGCAATAGGAGCTTTCACACCACATAGTTCCAGGAACTAGCCAGTAGGGTCATTCCTAAAGAACCAGTTTCTTCTGTTTTCCTGGTTGCATTCAGCAGGAACTCTGAAGTGGCCGTTAGTGACTTCTTTATGCGAGGCATTTACAAATATCAACAACGGGTGAATGGATGGATGCTGTGATCTGAGCTGTTTTTATTGCATGTTATGGGTTTTATGAATGCAGTTAACGTGATTGAAAGAGCATGAAAATCTGACTAAGGGCCCTATCATACACTTGGTGCAATGTGGCGAAAGGCGGAGCGCAAGTGTTTTTGCTAGTTGTCAGCCTGACGCATATCTATTTTTCCATTCTGTGCCGAGTTATTTAAATAGCAAATGCATGTGCACCCATTTGTGCGCTCATGGTCATGCTGGTTTAAAAAAGAGGTGTGTTAAGGAGCATTTTTGGCTCGTTTCTATTTTGAGGAACTGAAAATAGACTGAGCCATAGACCAACTCAAAACAGGTCTTACGTCTAAATTAAATTGTGCAATAATTTGTATTTTTTTTTCTTTTTGTTATTTAAAGAGCGCTTTAGTAGCATAGTTTAATAGTGTGTCCACAATGCCCCATTCAATTTGCATATTACACAGCGGGATGTGTATCAGCATACACATTTTTTAAAATGTAAAAGTTTATTATTGTGTAGGCTATTTGAATATAAAAATGCCTACATGTCATAATGGATAGTCATTTCATGTATCAGAATGAGGTTACCTATTTGTTTGCACACAAGCAGCTCCGTTCCGTAAATAGCAAATCCACCAATTTCACGAGCTCAACTGCCTCTTAAAGGGAATGGGAGATGACACTCTGATTGGTTTATTGCAGGTTAAGACCAAAAAACACCCACTATTCATTAAGAGAATGGGGACAACCCATTTAGACCATGACCCCGTGCGGCAACCATTTTCCCGTTATTAAACTAGCAAAAGTGGATTTGGACATGTCCTGAGTGTACCTGCGCCGTGCACTTTAGACCATGTGCTTAGATCATTAAAATAGGGCCCTAAATCTCCTATGACAACTTGCCGTGTTATCACTGAGGCTGAGAAAAGAACACAACACTGCTATCACTGATTTCCATGTTCATGGAGTAAATATTTTTGCAAAGCTTTTTAAAAATGCTGAGTAGCCAGTGTTTGGTATGTGTTTGTCCAATCAGCATACACTTACGTCACTGTTAGTTCCCATAAATCCATTTTAGACATTTTAGAAGTAGGAGTCAATTTAGTTCCCCCATGTGGAGTTCCTAGAACTAAAACCGCTCCTGGTTCCTGTGGTGTGAATATGCCAAAAAGTGGAAACTTCCACCAATAGTTCTAGGAACTATGTAAAGATTCCTCTTGTCTGAAAGACCCTATTAACTCCACCTGGTGAAACCCCATCTTAAACTTACACCATCTCCAAGGCCTTTAGAGACACTGAATCCAACCTGAAAAGTGTACCAAGGAAGGGACTGGCAGTCTTTGGAGGAACCTTGGAACCTGGTGTGGTAAAGCATGGGATAAAAAACACTATGATATTTATGTTGTGGGAAAAGGATTTATTTATCATTGTTAGCAGTCAGGTCATAAAGCCAAAAAAATGTGTGGGTGTGTATGAGGAGGACAGACTTACAGTGAACTTAATGACAGAAAACTGCATCATTGGAAAGTCATTGTCAGTGGGCAGGAAGAGTTAAACATAGTTCAGACAGGAGCCCTTTGGCAAGTTACTTGAGTTTATCTAAGGCGGTATGGTTCCTTATAGGGATACTTGCTCCCAAATTGATTGAACATACAAGAGCTTAAACATTAACCCCCCGGAACCATAAGCTTGGAAATACATGACAATTAAGACACTTAATCAATGTCTTTAAAAGCAAACAGTGGTAATCGCGTAGATGTGGTAGTGGGACGTCTATCCTGTAGCTTGGTTATGAGGATGAGTGTCTTCAGCAGTGACGTCCATGCCAACAGGGACTTGAAAGCCTTAGTGATCTGAAACAAAGAGACGACAACCAGAAGGTGCACGGTAATATGCTCATGATTATAATGGAAAAGGAGGGAGGGTTGCAAGCCATTTGAGCACATTTGCCAAGCAGTAGTGACACGTATATGTCCCATGTCTAATAGGAGAATGGTAGTGATTGGAGCTATTTGACAGTTGACTGCATCAACTGGTTGCAGCCTATCACTCCATGGCCTGACTGAACTAATGCTGCACTAGATTTCAGACAGGATCACTTTGGCAAATTACTTGAGTTTACTGAACACAATTTATCTTTGGTGGTATGGTTCCTTATTGGGGTTCTTGCTCCCAAATTAATTGAACATACAAGAGCTTAAACATTAACCCCCCAAACATAATGAGAGGTATTACTGCTTGAAAAAGAACCCCCCAAAACCATCCTTGTTCCATTCCTGCAAAAGAGAAAAGACAATGTTATTGAGGTATTCTTAATGCAGCCTACTTTCTAGCAGAGTGTTATTCTCCCCTCTAAAAGGAGGGATAGAATGGCAGGCCCCTCTTTACTTTAAGTAGCGAGGGGTGTTTATCCTCTGAGGGATAGAACAGCAGGCCCCTGAAGTTATAGCAGCAAGGGTGTTCTATCCAAAGTGAGAAAACAACAGGCCCTTTTTCTTTTTGAGGGGTGTTAATCCCTCACTGAGGGATAGAACAGCAGTCCACTGTGGTTATATCAGCAAGGGTGTTCCCTCCAGCGGGAGGAAACAGCAGACCCTTTTTTTATTTAATTTTTTCTATCCTTTTCTATCTTCTCCATCTCCTTCTTCTGCTCCTCATTCTCCTTCTCCTCCTTATTCTTCTTCTTCTCATTCTTCTCCATCTTCTTCTTCTTCTACCTCATTCTCATTCTCCTCCTTATTCTCCTCCTCAATCTTCTCCTTCTCCATCTTCATATTGTACTTTATCGGTTTAGTAAACGTTTAAATAAAGACTTGTAAAAGTCTCCTTCTCCATCTTCTCCTCCTTCTCCTTCTCCGTTTCCCGTCTCCAACTTCTTCTCCTTTCCCTCTCGAGGGACTGATGGCTGCCAATGTGCAGCAGTGGTGTTCTTTCCAGCGGGAGAACCACGTAGAGAGCTTCTCAAGTTTTGAATGTGATTAAGATGTACGTTTTGTACAAAATACCCACCTTAGTCATCATCAAAAATTTCTAAACTTAGTTGTAGATCATGCTGTAGACCATTACTCTGCCTCAGAAGCCTGTCCAAGATCAGTTCATGAGGTGCCTTTGTGCAAAGTCATTGCCTGATATGCAGCAAGTCAGCTCCCTAAAGTTTTGGATGCAGCCAATGACTCCTCACTGGTAATTTCCCATGGCTTTAGAGGACGATTACTCCTCATCGCCCCCTGTTGTTCAGAGAATAGTACACCAGGGTTCTTACACCTTCTAAAGTAAAATTCAATTCAAATTTCCAGCACTTTACAACTGTGGTAAATTAGCTGTTTACATGCACACACACAGATATAAACACCTTACTTTGTAAATCATTTGGATTTTTGAAGGCACATTGGGAATTTGTATTGTTCTAACAAAATCAGCAAATTGGCAACAGGCGGCGCATTTGGACCAGTTTGTATGAATGTCCTTACATTTTAATGCCCTTAGATTTTAGTGACAATGACGATAAATGTCAATTATATTTTTGGTTTACATCGTTTCCACTGTTTATGATGAAATTGAGAAAATCCAGTCCAGTGAGCGCATGATCTGAACCCAACTGTAGCGTTCAATGCTGGGTAAAAGTTGTGCATAAAAATTTTGTGGTAAAACCTGTAAAACTGATGGAGGCAGCAAGAGACAATGCAGAGACACTAGTTGCCAACAAATGTGATTTATTGTAAAACGTGAAAATCCAAATAACTACCAAAAAGAATATAAATCATTAAAGAGACAACCAATATATACAAATATTTACAACTCAGAAAATAAACAAAAAGAATACAAATAAACCCAAGAGAAAGAGGACGCTAGTGACGCCAAAAGAAAGAAACAAACAAAACAAAAGCACTTCTAACTTATTTTAAACCTCTAACCTAACTAAAGAAAAGAAAGCAAATCTTCAGCGCCATGCACCATAAACTTCCCTATTCTCAACTAATAAAAACCAAAAATACAGGGGGTGGCGTTCACCTCTTACCTAGGGTGTCTAAACAGATCGAGTTACCTAAATGTTGCACAATGGAAGTCGTACGACATCTTTCCTATCCACCTTCCTCTTGGGTAAGGAGTAAATGTCTTAGAGCCTAAGCTCAGCAAAGCTCAAAGAGCAACGCCATCCAAGTCACAAAGTGGCAAATAAACAAACAAAATAGCAAATCAAAAAGAGGTAAGGTAAAAAGAAAAATGTCAAAACAAACTAATTGAAATTTGGCATAAACAAAGTAACAAATCAAATCAAGAAACAAGTAACATAACAGCAAAAACCCCAGGAAGCAAAAAAGTCTCCAGTTTACTTCCTTGCACGTCCTTTTATCTGATGGTGGAAACTTTACTGGCACTGGATAGGTCAGTGGTTAATGAAGACGGACAGCTTCCTGAGCCAATCAGCAGACAAAGGAGGCGCCTAAGAGATTGACAGCCAAGGAGGAAAATAGCGAGAGAGAGAGTAGACACTCACAGGAATATTTATGGATGTAACACTCCCACCCTTAATAACAAACTCGTTTGTAAAAAAAAAAAATAAACACCATACCCAACTATGCTCTTGAGAGAGCATCAGCTAAGACATTCTCTGAACCCTTCTTATGTCTGATTTCTAAATTGTAGCTCTGGACAATAAGAACCCAGCGCACTGAAAACACTGATTGTGGTTGCACATTCGAGTTGAAAACACAATCGGAAGACTACTGGAACCAAGGTAGACTTCAAAGTGTTGTAATGCAAACAATAAAGCAAGAGCTTCTTTTTCAATTGTTGAGTAATTCAGCTGATGTTTATTAAACTTACGAGAATAATAACTAATAGGATGTTCTATCCCATTCTCTTCCTCCTGAATAAGAACGGCACCAGCACCCACGGCGCTTGCATCCACCTCCAATTTAAAAACACGAGTACAATCAGGTGCCATTAAAACAGGTGCATTACACATCAAAATTTTGACTGAATCAAAAGCATGCTGACTCTCAGCAGACCACTCATAAGTTTTAGAAGGGCTGAGTAGTGAAGTATGAGGACTCACGATCGTAGAGAAATTCTTGCAGAAGCTTTGATAATAGCCTGCAATACCCAAGAACCTCCGCAACTCTCTACGGGTAGTAGGAACCGGAAATTCAATTATTGCCGTGACCTTGGCCTCTACCCAGGTAAGTGACCGTTGCTCTGCCAAATTCACATTTTGCTAGGTAAAGAGTTAAATTTGCTTTAACCAGTCGTTCAAATACTGTTCTTAACAGTCCAATGTGTTCTGTCCAGCTCAACGAATACAACCCCAGATCATCAAGATACGCATTGCAATTTGGTACATCTTGTAAAACTATATCAACGAGGCGCTGGAATGTTGCTGGGGCATTTCTAAGCCCGAAAGCCATTGCTGTATACTAGAGGAAGTTATCTGGGGTTACAAAGGCTGAAATCTCAGAAGCTTGTTGGGTGAGTGGAACTTGCCAATATCCTTTCAGCATATCAAGCTTTGTAACGAAACGTGCAGAACAGATGTTATCTATACAATCCTCCATTCGAGGTAACGGGTAACTGTCTGGCACAGTCACAGCATTTACCTTACGGTAATCAGTGCAGAATATGAAGGTGCCATCGGGTTTGGGAACAAGCAGGCACGGAGAGCTCCAGGGACTGCAACTGGGCTTGGCTAAATCATTTTCCAGCAAATACTCTACCTCTTGACGCATAACAGATCTTTTTACGGAGTTAACACGATAAGAATGTTGCTTAATAGGACGAGCTCCATTCACCTTAATATCATGTTTCAGGACATTTGTTTGTGTGGGAACATCACCAAACAGACATTTGAAATCAGAAAGTAATGTTACAATGTCTATCCTCTGATCCACAGTCAAATGATCAAGATAGGAGTGTAGATCTTCTAAAATCTCTGAGTTTGCTAACCTTGCACCCTGCTGAACAGCCTGGCGAAGCAACACACCATCTGTGTCCACACCCAAGATACTAGGAGATGGCGCCAAATCCACAGCTATCGCAACAGAAGAGACCGCGGGCCCTGCAGTGTGTTCCACAGCACTTGCGGTTGACGACTCTCTAGTATGATAAGCTTTTAACATGTTTAGATGACAAACACAGGTTTTTTGTTTTCAATCAGGTGTGTACAACATGTAATCAGTTCCACTCATTCTCTTTTTCACAACATAAGGACCAAAGAAACGAGCAGACAAAGATGATCCTGGGACAGGTAACAGCACAAGCACTTCATCACCTGGTCGAAATGATCGCACTACCGCTTGCTTATCGTATTTACTCTTCATGTCTTGGACCTCTAACTTGGTGTCCGAACACAAGTTTGGCTGGGCTAAAACCAAGAGATTCTTGACTGGTCTCTCTGACAGCAAATAAAACTAAGGGAACCCCCTCATCCCAGTCTTTAGCACTGTCCTGGCAATATTTCTTAAGCATTGATTTAAGAGTTTGGTGAAAACGCTCAAGTGCACCCTGACTCTGCGGATGGTATGCACTTGAGACTCTGTGAGAGATTGTCAGTGATTCGAGTACTTGTTTAAAAAGTTTTGATAAAATGTTTGTACCTTGATCAGTTTGCACTACTTTTGGAAGTCCAAAAGTGGAAAAGAATTTCACCAATGCTCTTATGATGACAGGCGCAGTGATTTTTCGTAGTGGAATCGCCTCTGGGAATCTGGTAGCCACACACATCATGGTTAATAAAAATTGGTTACCAGACTTAGTCTTAGGTAATGGACCAACGCAATCTACCATCACATGTTCAAATGGTTCTCCAATCGCAGGTATAGGAGACAAAGGAGCAGGTTGAATTCTCTGATTCGGTTTCCCGACAATCTGACAGGTATGACAAGTACGGCAATAATGAGTGACATCTTTTTTTAATCCTGGCCAAAAGAAATGGCTCAAAATCCTATTATAGGTCTTCGTAACTCCTAAATGACCAGCAAGCTGGTGATCATGAGCCAAGCAAAAGACATGTTGACGATAGGAAAAGGGGACAAAAATTTGATAAACAACATTCCAGTCTGAATTCTTTTCAACATGAGAACACCTCTTTCTCATCAATAAGTCATTGTCAATAAAATAAGCAAATTTATTTTCCTTAGCTCCATCAAGGGAAAGAGCAGAATTGAAAGAAGTCACAAGAGTTTTATCCTCCTCCTGCGCAGCAATAATTCTCTCACTTGAGACTGGTAATTTGAGTAAATCTGCATCAGACACAACTACACCTTTAATCTCAGTCTTTGAACCATTTTTCTTTTCAAGATTCATATCCAGTGATGAGTCACCTGACAACAGTGGAAACATGAAGGAATTAGATAGATCAACTACTCTGCGTGACTGAGCATGTGTGACGGCGCAGGCTGGAAAAACATCAGGGTAAGTTTCAGACAGTACCTCTAACTCACAAAACACATCTGGTTCATCAACAACTTCAATAACAGGCATTACCTTTCCTCCTGCCAGGTCATTTCCAAGGATAAAATCAACACCATGAAGGAAAGGCAGCAACTCTTACGAAACCAGTACACAACTCGTTTTGTAAGTTCAAAAAATTTCACACAACCCATCTCAATGCCCTGAACAATCACGCTAGAGCCACAAAAAGTGTTGTCAGACAGCTGTAATTTACCTGCCAAAATAAATGATTGCATGGCACCAGTGTCCCTGAGTATTCTTACTTCTTCCTGGTCCTCTCTGATCCCACTCAGTGATATTAATCCTTTCGACACAAAGGGCCGATAACTCTCATCAATTCTTTCCTCCGAATGCACAGCGACTACAGATTTAAGAGCTTTCACATACCCCACGCTCTTTGGTTGTGGTTGCTGCTTGGGCTTCATTGCCAAGCAATCCGCGATCACGTGCCTTTTTTTGTGACAGTAAAAACATTCACGCTCCTCTTTATTATAAGGGGGACTAAATCTGGAACGTGACGTTTGAGATTGCAAACTGTCAATCTGTAACTTTTCAGGACGTACAGAGGCAAATGCGTTCTTGTGGGTTAAAATAAACTCATCTGCAAGTACCGCTGCGTGTGACAAAGTAGTCACCTTCTGTTCACTAAGGTATACTACTATGCGTTCAGATAAGCATCCCTTAAATTCCTCTAGCAATATCAACTCTCTTAAGGAGTCAAAATCACTCACTTTACTGGCAGCGCACCATTTATCAAACAACACTCCCTTCTCCCTAGCAAATTCCACAAATGTTTGTGTAGGACTCTTTTTGTGTTTCCTAAAATGTTGCCTATAAGCTTCCGGAACCAACTCATATGCTCGCAGGATAGTAGACTTCACAGACTCATATTTCAGACTCTCTTCTAGCGATAATGTAGAACAAACCTCTTGCGCTTTACCAAACAATCTACATTGTAAAAGCAGAGACCAAACCTCCTTAGGCCAATGAAGAGAAGTTGCGATGCGTTCAAACGCACTGAAGTAAGTATCTACCTCTGTTTCTCTAAATTGAGGAACAAGTGCAATGTGTTTACCCACATCAAAAGCATCTGGGGCTAAACCAACCCACGGAGGAGTAAAAGAGACTTCAGCAGGGACTGGCTGTAAAGCTGAGCCGGTAGCAACGTTTGATGCACCTAGCTCAAGCTGCCTCAGCTTCACCTGCGTCTCAGCCTCAATTTCCAGCTTGCGTACTTCCAACTGCAAATTCAGTTCTGCTTGGCGTACCTGGGCGTTCTCTTTCCCCAGAACTGAACTGCGCCAGAGCCACGCCATCCACGTTAACATCTCCACCCGTTTCACTGCCCCCAATGTCTGACATAGGCAACACCTGCAACTCATTCAAATGCAAGATCAGTGTTTGTTTTATTTCTTCTTTAAGAGACTGTTTACTTACGACAATCTGAAAATGGTCTGCAATCTGCAATAAATCCTGCTTCCTGCATGAGTTAATTTGCTGTACAGATCAATCAATCACCTTTATTTATATAGTGCTTTAAACAAAATACATTGCGCCAAAGCACTGAACAACATTCATTTGGAAAACAGTGTCTCAATAATGCAAAATGATAGTTAAAGGCAGTTCATCATTGAATTCAGTTATGTCATCTCCGTTCAGTTAAAATAGTGTCTGTTTTAATTTGCAATCAAGTCAATGATATCGCTGTAGATGAAGTGACCCCAACTAAGCAAGCCAGAGGCGACAGCGGCAAGGAACCGAAACTCCATCGGTGACAGAATGGAGAAAAAAACCTTGGGAGAAACCAGGCTCAGTTGGGGGGCCAGTTCTCCTCTGACCAGACGAAACCAGTAGTTCAATTCCAGGCTGCAGCAAAGTCAGATTGTGCAGAAGAATCATCTGTTTCCTGTGGTCTTGTCCTGGTGCTACTCTGAGACAAGGTCTTTACAGGGGATCTGTATCTGGGGCTCTAGTTGTCCTGGTCTCCGCTGTCTTTCAGGGCAGTAGAGGTCCTTTCTAGGTGCTGATCCACCATCTGGTTTGGATACGTACTGGATCCGGGTGACGGCAGTGACCCTCTGATCTGGACACAGACTGGATCTGGTGGCCACGGTGACCTCGGAACAAGAGAGAAACAGACAAATATTAGCGTAGATGCCATTCTTCTAATGATGTAGAAAGTACGGTGTTATGTGAAGTGTTCCGGTTCCAGTTTACCTAATTAATGCAGCCTAAAAATCCTTTAACGGATTTGGATATTAAAAGCATATTAGTATGTTATGTGTATGCCAGGTTAAAGAGATGGGTCTTTAATCTAGATTTAAACTGCAAGAGTGTGTCTGCCTCCCGAACAATGTTAGGTAGGTTATTCCAGAGTTTAGGCGCCAAATAGGAAAAGGATCTGCCGCCCGCAGTTGATTTTGATATTCTAGGTATTATCAAATTGCCTGAGTTTTGAGAACGTAGCGGAAGTAGAGGAGTATAATGTAAAAGGAGCTCATTCAAATACTGAGGTGCTAAACCATTCAGGGCTTTATAAGTAATAAGCAATATTTTAAAATCTATACGATGTTTGATAGGGAGCCAGTGCAGTGTGGACAGGACCGGGCTAATATGGTCATACTTCCTGGTTCTAGTAAGAACTCTTGCTGCTGCATTTTGGACTAGCTGTAGTTTGTTTACCAAGCGTGCAGAACAACCACCCAATAAAGCATTACAATAGTCTAACCTTGAAGTCATAAATGCATGGATTAACATTTCTGCATTTGACATTGAGAGCATAGGCCGTAATTTAGATATATTTTTGAGATGGAAAAATGCAGTTTTACAAATGCTAGAAACGTGGCTTTCTAAGGAAAGATTGCCATCAAGTAGCACACCTAGGTTCCTAACTGATGACGAAGAATTGACAGAGCAACCATCAAGTCTTAGACAGTGTTCTAGGTTATTACAAGTAGAGTTTTTAGGCCCTATGATTAACACCTCTGTTTTTTTCTGAATTTAGCAGTAAGAAATTACTCGTCATCCAATTTTTTATATCGACTATGCATTCCATTAGTTTTTCAAATTGGTGTGTTTCACCGTGTTGCGAGGAAATATAGAGCTGCGTATCATCAGCATAACAGTGAAAGCTAACACCATGTTTCCTGATGATATCTCCCAAGGGTAACATATAAAGCGTGAAGAGTAGCGGCCCTAGAACTGAGCCTTGAGGTACTCCATACTGCACTTGTGATCGATATGATACATCTTCATTCACTGCTACGAACTGATGGCAGTCATATAAGTACGATTTAAACCATGCTAATGCACTTCCACTGATGCCAACAAAGTGTTCAAGTCTATGCAAAAGAATGTTGTGGTCAATTGTGTCAAACGCAGCACTAAGATCCAATAAAACTAATAGAGAGATACACCCACGATCAGATGATAAGAGCAAATCATTTGTAACTCTAAGGAGAGCAGTTTCAGTACTATGATACGGTCTAAATCCTGACTGGAAATCCTCACATATACCATTTTTCTCTAAGAAGGAATATAATTGTGAGGATACCACCTTTTCTAGTATCTTGGACAGAAAAGGGAGATTCGAGATTGGTCTATAATTAACTAGTTCTCTGGGGTCAAGTTGTGGCTTTTTTATGAGAGGCTTAATAACAGCCAGTTTGAAGGTTTTGTGGACATGTCCTAATAACAATGAGGAATTAATAATAGTCAGAAGAGGACCTATGACTTCTGGAAGCACCTCTTTTAAGAGCTTAGATGGTATAGGGTCTAACATACATGTTGTAAGTTTAGATGATTTAACAAGTTTATACAATTCTTCCTCTCCTATAGTAGAAAATGAGTGGAACTGTTCCTCAGGGGGTCTATAGTGCACTGTCTGATGCGAAACTGTAGCTGACGGCTGAATGGTTGCAATTTTATCTCTAATAGTATCGATTTTAGAAGTAAAGTAGTTCATAAAGTCATTACTGCTGTGGTGTTGGGAAATGTCAACACTTGTTGAGGCTTTATTTTTTGTTAATTTAGCCACTGTATTGAATAAATACCTGGGGTTATGTTTGTTTTCTTCTAAAAGAGAAGAAAAGTAATCAGATCTAGCAGTTTTTAATGCTTTTCTGTAGGATATGCTACTTTCCCGCCAAGCAATACGAAATACCTCTAGTTTTGTTTTCCTCCAGCTGCGCTCCATTTTTCGGGCTGCTCTCTTTAGGGTGCGAGTATGCTCATTATACCATGGTGTCAAACTGTTTTCCTTAACCTTTCTTAAGTGTAAAGGAGCAACTGTATTTAAAGTGCTAGAAAAGAGAGAGTCCATAGTTTCTGTTACATCATCAAGTTGTTCTGAGGTTTTGAATATGCTAAGGAATTCGGATACATCAGGAAGATAACTTAAAAAGCAGTCTTTTGTGGTAGAAGTGATGGTTCTTCGATACTTGTAACAAGAAGTAGAATTTACAATTTTGGCTATATGAAGTTTACACAGAACTAAATAATGATCTGAGATATCATCACTTGGCTGAATAATTTCAACACTATCAACATCAATTCCATGTGACAGTATTAAATCTAGAGTATGATTTCGACAATGAGTAGGTCCTGAAACGTGTTGTCTAACACCAATAGAGTTCAGAATGTCTATAAATGCTGATCCCAATACATCTTTTTCATTATCGACATGGATATTAAAATCACCAACTATTAAGACTTTATCTGCAGCCAGAACTAACTCGGATGTAAAATCACCAAACTCTTTAATAAAGTCTGTATGGTGCCCTGGTGGCCTGTATACAGTAGCCAGTACAAACATAACAGGGGATTTATCATTAACATTGGTTTCTCTGGATAATGTTATATGAAGCACCATTACTTCAAACGAGTTATACTTGAAGACTGCCCTCTGAGAAATCCTGAAAACGTTATTATAAATTGAAGCAACACCTCCCCCTTTGCCTTTTAGACGCGGCTCGTGTTTATAACAATATTCTTGGGGGGTGGACTCATTTAAAATAATGTAATCATCAGATTTTAGCCAGGTTTCTGTCAAGCAGAGCACATCTATATTATGATCAGTTATCATATTATTTACAAAAAGTGTTTTCATAGAAATGGATCTGATATTCAATAAGCCAATCTTTATCATTTGTTTATCCATATTGCATTTGTTTTTTATTTGTTGAACCTCAATTAAATTGTTAACCTTAACTTGGTTTGGACGTTTTTTGTATTTTCTAGTTCGTGGAACAGACACAGTCTCTATAGTGTGATATCTAGGTGAAAGAGTCTCTATGTGCTGAGAATTAACTGACCTCTGTGACGGGAGGCAGCTAGCAGACGGTCGGTTTAGCCAGTCTGTCTGCTTCCTGACCTGGGCCCCAGTTAGTCAAGTATAAATACTAAGACTATTTGCCATATTTCTAGACAGAAGAGTGGCGCCACCCCAGGAGGGATGAAGACCATCTCTTTTAAACAGGTCAGGTCTGCCCCAAAAGCTCGTCCAATTGTCTATATAACCTATGTTATTCTGTGGGCACCACTTAGACATCCAGCCATTGAGTGATGACAATCTGATATGCATCTCATCACCACGGTAAGCAGGGAGGGGACCAGAGCATATTACAGTGTCTGACATCGTGCTTGCAAGTTCACACACCTCTTTAAAGTTATTTTTAGTGATCTCCGACTGGCGAAGTCGAACATCATTAGCGCCGGCATGAATAACAATCTTACTGTATTTACGTTTAGCATTAGCCAGCACTTTTAAATTTGCCAAGATGTCAGGCGCTCTGGCTCCCGGTAAACATTTGACTATGGTGGCTGGTGTCTCTATATTCACGTTCCGTACAATAGAATCGCCAATAACTAGAGCACTTTCATCAGGTTTCTCAGTGGGTGCATCACTGAGTGGGGAGAACCTGTTTAATGTTTTGATCGGAACAGAAGAGCGGTGTTTTGACCCACGACTACGCTGCCTCACCGTCACCCAGTTGCCCTGCTGCAGGGGCTCTGCTGGAACCGGACAATGTACAGGAATCCCTGAGCTAGACGCATCCAAAGCCATATCTAGAGCCCTAACATTCTTACTGTCCTCAATTAAAGTTTGGATGCGTGTCTCTAATTCTGAAATCTTCTCTGTCAGCCTAACTGTTTCCCTGCATTTATCACATGTGAATCCCTCATCAGCGACAGAGATAGATAAACTGTACATGTGGCAAGAGGTGCAAATAACAATTGTAGGAGAAGCCATTACTCACCGTGCTTGATGAAATATTCTTACTGCGGTTGTTTGATGAACTTGTGAAAAACTCATCAGCATAACAGTGAAAGCTAACACCATGTTTCCTGATGATATCTCCCAAGGGTAACATATAAAGCGTGAAGAGTAGCGGCCCTAGAACTGAGCCTTGAGGTACTCCATACTGCACTTGTGATCGATATGATACATCTTCATTCACTGCTACGAACTGATGGCGGTCATATAAGTACGATTTAAACCATGCTACAGATGGACTGATAACAAAATATTGCAACTTAAACACTTTCATAATAACCAACCAATAAGCATTACACTACTACACCACATGAGAGAATCCTATACGGTCGCAGTACAAACAATGCAATGTAGAGCTGTAATCGGGCCTTAAAAGTTAGGCCCGACAGGACCCAAGCCCTACAGGTTTCGGCCCGAGCCCGACAAGTACATTTTGATTGACAGCTTTTTTAAAGCCCGAACCCGTTTACAGCCCGACATTATTCAAATGTGCGCACGCACACAGCTCTTTTGCCTTTTGCCAACAATGAGCAATTTATTCATGTTTTAACATAATTTACTCATAACTAACGTAGACTAGACCACTTGGAAGTTGGAATAAAGAAATAAAATAAGTCCTGTGTCACATCGTAACATCTTAGCATTCTAGACATAGGCTCATTTAACCTATAAATAGACCAACGCACCAATAAAAACGAGTCATTTAAAAAAAAAAAAAAATTAAGATAAATTTTAAATTAAGATGGGTATTTGGCAATAACGAAATTAAGATAAAGGCTCCGCCGGATTTGCTTTATTTAATAAAAGAATAATGCCAACATTAGCGTAAACACTCTGTCAACATTATGCATTTAAGACTAGTTATCATTTGAAAAACCTTTACTCACAGAGATTAGGCTAGGTCTATATGTTTATGTGGAGGAAAATGATTGAATCCACTGTAGATGTCTTCAGCACGCTCCTGCGCTCACTGATGGTGCGTCATTATTCACTCATTATTCTCATTATAAGCATGGTCAAAACTTTTCCACACCACAGAGTTTGTTTTAGTTGCTGGTGCAACCAAAACGTAATCATCAGAGGCAAGCGTCCGTTACACCTGCTCAGCATTCATTTACGCATCTTTCTCGTGCTAATCGAAACACATCACATGACCGCTCGTTTACCTCACAAACCGGAGCGCAAGCCCGAGCCCGGCCCGAGCCTGCGTAAGATGACCCCGACGGGTCCCCGACGGGTCCCGTCGGGTTCGGGCAAAGATCTTCAGCTCTAATGCAATGTCCATTGCTTTGCCACCAACACATTTACAAAGTTACCACAATTAACATACTCTTTTGGGTTTAATTGATCTCGGATGAGCCCCCATTAAATGTTACGTCCCTCTTAAAATGGTCTAGGGGTAAAAGGAGTAACATTCAAAAATTATGTGGTAAAACCTGTAAAATTGATGGAGGCAGCAAGAGACAATGCAGAGACACTAGTTGCCAACAAATGTGATTTAGTGTAAAACGTGAAAATCCAAATAACTACCAAAAGAATATAAATCATTAAAGAGACAACCAATATATACAAATATTTACAACTCAGAAAATAAACAAAAAGAATACAAATAAACCCAAGAGAAAGAGGAGACTAGTGACGCCAAAAGAAAGAAAGAAACAAAACAAAAGCACTTCTAACTTATTTTAAACCTCTAACCTAACTAAAGAAAAGAAAGCAAATCTTCAAGCACCAGGCGCCATAAACTTCCCTATTCTCAACTAATAAAAAACCAAACATACAGGGGGTGGCGTTCACCTCTTACCTAGGGTGTCTAAACAGATCGAGTTACCTAAATGTTGCACAATGGAAGTCGCACGACATCTTTCCTATCCACCTTCCTCTTGGGTAAGGAGTAAACGTCTTAGAGCCTAAGCTCAGCAAAGCTCAAAGAGCAACGCCATCCAAGTCACAAAGTGACAAATAAACAAACAAAATAGCAAATCAAAAAGAGGTAAGGTAAAAAGAAAAATGTCAAAACAAACTAATTGAAATTTGGCATAAACAAAGAAACAAATCAAATCAAGAAACAAGTAACATAACAGCAAAAACCCCAGGAAGCAAAAAGGTCTCCAGTTCACTTCCTTGCACATCCTTTTATCTGATGGTGGAAACTTTACTGGCACTGGATAGGTCGGTGTCACATTGATTAATGAAGACAGACAGCTTCCAGAGCCAATCAGCAGACAAGGGAGGCACCTAAGAGATTGACAGCCAAGGAGGAAAAGAGCGAGAGAGAGAGAGTAGACACTCACAGGAATATTTATGGATGTAACAGATTAGTTATAATGCTTTTTTCCCCCTTTATCAGAGGGCGCGCGTTAATAAAGAGCACAACGCAGCCCCCACATGCAGACTCGAGCGGAGCTGATTATTTTATGAAAAACAATGATTAACCATTCAGTAAGATGCAAATTATCATGAAGCCGATGCAATTCGTTTTCAAGCACTTTATACTTTTTTTTTTAACCTTGAAAACAGGATTTCCAGTACCCGTATGACTCTGTACAACGCAATAGTATAAAGCGTTGACTGTTTGGAAAGGTGCGCGCAGTCAGCGAAGGCTCCCAAGTGGAGCCAGGCGAAAGCATAAATCATAAATTATGGAACGGCAGGTCTAGCATGATTTGATACTGGAAACTAGATAAGCATCAACAAGTAGCGAAGGGAGCTCTTTTGTAACAGCTAAAAAAGAGCAGCATGCTCCTTTAGCAGTACGGTGTATGGTCAATACTCAAATTTAGGCAGCAGCATTGGCCCTTGTCCAGATAACGTTTAGCATTGATACGGGCAAAATTTACAATATGTACATTTAAGTATCAAGCAATTTATCGAAACACTAGTTAGCTTAAGCAGAAGCATATCACTGATTTTCACTAAGTTTAATGAAAGCATCCCCAATAGATGAGCCTGAATCAGCAGCCCGTTTTTATCGAAAGTTTGACAACAGATTAACAAGACTCATTGGTAAATGTAACTGGTAGTGTTACCAGTGTGGTAATATGATAGCATGCCTAGCAAACATAACTGAACAGTTAGCCTTGGACAATGAGCAATGTCTAAAGCATGTTAGACAAAAATAGCTTTATGAGCAATACAAATGAAAGAAACTGCTTAGCTTCGTGAAGATGTCCAGAGATGAATTAAAGGTGAAATGGCCAGTTGTTCGTGGAAGCTTTGGTTCTTCTTGAATATCTTGCTTCTTCCACGGGCAAAGTGTCTATATTAATTGCCTGATCACTTCCAGTCCATCGCTAGACAAACAATAGAAGAATGGCATCTACGCTAATATTAGTCTGTTTCTTTCTTATTCCGAGGTCACTGTAGCCACCAGATCCAGTCTGTATCCAGATCAGAGGGTCACTGCAGTCACCTGGATTCAGTACGTATCCAGACCAGATGGACCAGATAAAGACCTTGTCTCAGATGACCACCAGGACAAGACCACAGGAAACAGATCATTCTTCTGCACAATCTGATGTATGCTGCAGCCTGGAATTTAACTGCTGGTTTCATCTGGTCAGAGGAGAACTGGCCTCCCAACTGAGCCTGGTTTTTCCTAAGGTTTTTTTCTCCATTTTGTCACCGATGGAGTTTCGGTTCCTTCCAACTGTTGCCTTTGGCTTGCTTAGTTGGGGTCACTTCATCTACAGCCATATCGTGGACTTGATTACAAATGAATGCACAGACACTATTTAAACTGAACAGAGATGGCATCACTGTATTCAATGATGAACTGCCTTTAACTTTCATTTTTGCATTATTGACACACTGTTTTCTTAATGAATGTTGTTCAGCTGCTTTTACGCAATGTATTTTGTTTAAATCGCTATATAAATAAAGAAAGTCATTCGTACCCTAGGACAGCTTATTTTCAGAGTAAATAATCATAGATCAGGTAATTTATTTCACCTCCCACTTAATGAAGCAGTTTGAAGCAACTTTTTTGTGGAAGTTGGTATTTAGGCCAGTGGTTCCCAACCTTTTTCAACTCGCGGCCCACACAACCAAACACATATGTTTATGCGGCCCACTGCAAAAAAATTAACTGACCCCGCTATTGTTGGGTTAATAACTGTGACGACTGGGTGAAGGAGGAGCTGGAAACAAGTGTGAGTCAACAACTTAATGAGAATTAAACAAACAAGAGTACAAAAACAATGCTGGGAAGACAACAATCCAAGATGGTGGGGAGACGGTGAGTAATCCGGATGGTGATGGTGAGTTGGCAGCAGGAGAGGATGGCACATGAACTGTGGGAGATCGAGCCGAAGGTAAGTTGTGATGCTTTGTGGAAGTGCAGAGAGTGGATGAGGTTGCGGGGAAAGACACGGACATCCAACGCAAATAACACAGATGCAAGAGATATAGATTAGACATGAAACAATGTTCTCACAAACACAAGACGTGAGACAAGCCAATATATAGGGAGTGTAATGAGTGACAGCTGCTGCAGATGACAATTAATGGAGACGCCCACAAACTAATCAGTGCAGACGCAAAACACACAGACTTCACCACAAAGTGCAAAACCCAGTTACCAACCGTGACACCTCTGGACAAACGCGTGAGCAGAGGGGACCACAACCTCAGATTTCAGACTGGGAAAGACTGGTGGCTGGTAACCTAAACTGCACTGAAATGGAGAAAGGCCCATAGCTGACACTGGTAACGAATTGTGAGCGTACTCCACCATAGAGAGTTGTTGACTATAGGAAGAATGATTCTTGGAGACGAAACATCACAACGTCCCCTCTAAATCTTGGTTGGCTCGCTCAGATTGTCCGTTACTTTGGGGATGATAACATGAAGACAAGCTAACTGACACTCCTAGCAATTTATAAAACTCTTTCCAAAATTTGGATATAAATTGAGATCCACTGTCAGAAACCACGTCTACCGGGAGGCCATGAAGCCGAAAGATGTGATCTAGGACAGTGACCGCTGTCTCCTTGGCTGTCGGTGATTTGGGCAAGAGAATGAAATGTGACGCCTTCGAGAACCGGTCCACTACAGTCAAAATGACTGTCATGCCATTAGAGGGTGGGAGGGCGGTAACAAAATCTAGTGCGATGTGGGACCAGGGTCTCAGAGGGACAGACAGCGGTTGGAGGAGCCCATCAGGAGGTCGGTTAGATGACTTACCACTTATCACGAGCCATACGTGGCCACAAGTATCATTGTTTAACCAACCCATTAGTTCGACTCCCTGGGTGACAAGCCACGTTAGAGCATTGACCCCACTGGACGACTTCGGACCTTAACTTCTCCGGCACAAATAAACGGTTCGGTGGACAACTGGGCGGAGGCGTTGCCCCTTGTAAGGCCGCCTTGACTTCGACTCGACCTCCCATACGAGTACTGAGACCACTAATTTCTCAGGTAAAATACACTCGGGAGTCACCGGGCACGCGGAGGTATCAAAAAGACGTGATAAAGAATCGGGTTTGACATTTTTGGAACCCAGGAGGTACGATAAAGTAACTTCAAAGCGACCGAAAAAAAGTGCTCCCTGTTCCTGGCACAGGCAGGACAGGAATGTCCAGGTAATGTGCAAGGAGTGAATCGATGAAATTACCTTCGGCTCCGAAGTCCAGAAGAGTGTGACAGTCGTGAGTGTGATTCTCCCACCGCAGTTTCACTGGAAGGAGAGTCAGTGATGTAGTTGAGGACTTCCCAGTGGAGATCCCACCCGATAGTAGCCTCAAGTTTACCACCGGGCTGGCTCTTTTACCGGGCAGGAGAAGATGGTATGTCCTGAGCCGCCACAGTACAGACATAGTCCTTGGGACCTCCACAATTCTCTCTCCCTCCGGGACAGCCAAGCTCAACCCACCTGCATGGGTTCGTGGTCGTCGACGGGACCGACCGCGTTCTCTCGACTCGAGCGCCCCCTGTCCGGAGAGATTGTATGGTGCGTAGGACTGGTCTGACGCCCCAGGCGATTAATCCGTGCATCAACTCGTAAGGCTAAGTCAATAAAGCCGTTGAGTGTGGGGGGCAGCTCGAGGAGGTAGATCACCTTTTCAATACGGTCAGCCAGCCCATGCAGGAATCGATCCCACTGCGCCGCCGTGTGCCAGCACCCAAGAGGAGGCAGCCCTCTGAGTGGAGTGGGCTCTCGCCCCTAGGGGGTACAGCTCGCCTTGGCATTAGTACAACAAAGCAATGGCATCCACTATGCAGTGGGCCAATCTCTGCTTGGAGACAGCCTTCAATTTCTGCTGGCCTCCAAAGTAGACAAGGAGATGCTCAGAGATTCTGAAACTCTGGGTGCAGTCCACATATATGCATAACCCTCTTTTGGGACATAGAAACTCCAAGGCTGGTTCTGCCTCCTCCAGGGGCAGCACTTGCAGATTCACCACCTGATTTTGGAAGGGAGTGGTGGGAACCTCAGGCATGTATCCAGACTGGCGTCTCAGGATAATGTGAGAGTAGGCCGGTCCAAACACAAGGCACTTTTTAATTCCCAAAAATGCTTGGAGGTACCCGACCTTCTTGATGGAAGAGAGTGTGATCAGAGGACTGGCTTAAGAGACAGGAACTTCAGCTCAAATGAATCAAGCGGCTCAGAGGGACCCCTCTGAATTCCACCAGGATAAAATAGAGATCCAAGGAGGGTATCAGGGGTGTCCTAGAAGGATTCAGTCTTCTGGCACCCCTCAGGAACCTAACGATCGTGTCATGCTTTCCCAGGGTACCAGCCGTCCACTGCATCGTGATGTGCTGCGATAGCAGCAACCTATACTTTCAAGGTGGAGGGTGACAGCTTACGCTTCAAACTTTCTTGCATGAAAGAAAGTACAACTTTAATTGAGCATCTCTGGGGGTCTTCTCAGTGAGAAGAACACCAATTCATGAACAGACTCATTCCTCGTAGAGGAATCACTCTAGCCTGAGTGATAATGTCTACCACCACTGGGGGTAGGTCACTTAGGTCTGCTGCATGGTGCCTTATGGTGCCGCATTGGCCAGACAATTGAGCTCCCCTGAAATGTGGACTTGTGGACATTGGCAGAGGCGTAGAGAGTACACAACTTCATTACTTGTCTCAGCGTGGAGCAGAGCTGGTGTGGCGGACAAATGAGGGTGTCCACAGCAATGAGCAAAATGAGACACAGCCCACAACAGAATGGTGACAGCTGGAGGAACACATTGGGGGAAAGGTGCTGTATGGCCTCAGTCTGCTTTTTGCATTGCTGAGAGCTGCTCGGCACAGCCCTTGACAGCATTGCCACAAAGGCCAGCCTGGGAGATGGGAGCATCAAGAAAGCACACTTTGTCAATGTTTCTCATCTCAACCAGGCTGAACCAGAGATGGCCCTCCTGGACCACCAGAGTGGACATCGCCTTCCTGAGGGACTGCATTGTGACTTCCGTCACCCAGAGGGCGAATTAATTTGCCATACGCAGCTCCTGCATCAACCTCTGGCTAGTTCTACCCTCGTGCATTTGTTAAGGCCTTGGCTTGGTGAGCTTTCAGGATTGCCATGGCATGCTGGGTAGAGGCTGCTTGGCCTGCAGCACTTTATACTTTGGCAGCGAGAGCTTCCGACAGATTATAGGCTTTGGACGGGGGATGCGGACAATTCCTGTAAGTGGTGGCGCTTTGCTGGCACAGGTGCACCGCAATCACTCTCTCCTCCTGGGGAATCCCGACACACACCCTAGCCGCCCCGCCATAGAGGGTAGGGAGGATGTCCCCATCCACCTCTAGGAAGAAAGGAACCAGAGCCACGTTGTGAGCCGCACCCTACATAGAGGAAACCAATTATCCATGTGTTTATTCACCTCCAATCTGAGGCTCACAGCTGCTAGGGCAACCACTGCCATTAACTCTGGGTCAGATTCAGAAGTGGCGACGACACCCGAGGTGTGCAGCCCTGCTTAATCTTCATCCACAGAAATCAATAGCCCATTCCCCGATGCTGCAATCGACATCTGACCACCTGGCAGCACACCAAATTAAATGATCCCAGCCCAGCAGAATCACTCAGCAGCCGCACAGGACAAATGTTGCAGAAGTAGTGAGAGGTCCGTGGTCTGTGGGACATGGCCCGGCATAGAAGCTCTCACTGTCATGCTCAAATCTCCCAGAGCACTAGCCGGTGATGCTCTGCTCGTGGCAGAGAAACCAGGATGGGTAGTGACAGAGGGGTCTGCTCCTTTACCTTTAAGAATGGAGAGACAGTGCAGTCAAGAACCATCCACGAAAATGTCTTCAGCATGCTGAATGCCCAGACAGTTATGCCTTTTTTCTTTGTGTGAACATTTGGGCAGCGGTATGCAAATATTCCCACATCATGACGTAGATGTGGAGGCATATTAGAATGAGCCGTTTTTGGTAGGAGCGGTTGATTCTTAACTTTTATAAAGAATATTTTTTTTGGATTTGAGACTTTATTCTTTGCAACAGATTTTCTTTGTGCATCAAGAGATTGTAACACTACGAAGAGAAAGAAAAATTGAAATCGCATGAAATGAACCCTTTAAATTCAAATCTTTGTATGGAAACATAGATATTGTCTACAATGCATGCAGCCACCTGTTATAGTAAGAGGTATGATGTTTCCAGTCACTATAGACAGTTAGCGAATCACAACACACCAGGCCAGCTAACCAGTTTGAGCCCACTTCCAACCAGGAAATCAAAAGCCAGTTTTTAGTAGAATGGAAAAGGGGTGAAGAATAAAGCTAAAATATGTGAAAAAATAAACAGACAAAAAAAAAAACTAAGCATGAAACCATGTTACAGTGCACTCCAGAAACACAACCAAGCCTTTGAAATAAGCTGGTAGACAACCCATTTAAAATTAGCCATGAAGTTATTTTAAAGTAACATAAATCACAATAGTTGTTTTGCCAGTTACCATTTTTTGAAGCAGAAACTGCAACTAAAATTAAAGGGAATGCCAAATGAATTTTTCATACGAAGAAAACGATTGTTTTAACTCTAGATATAACATCTTAATCTAATAAATACTCTTCTTTTATATAACCTCATGTTATGCAGTCTACCCTCTTTCATAAAGTCACCAGGATGATGTAAAGCCTTGGATAACACTGTCAACTGTTTTCATTTATCCATGTTACTCAAACTTGTGCAATGCCAGTATTCTTCAGTGGATATAACTGCTGGAGGATGTTTATTATTGTTATTGTTGCCAAACATTTTTTTTTAATCATTCTTATGGTTAGAGATTTAAACAAACTTCTGGCCCCATGTACTAAACTTCTACACCCAGATTTTATTAATGGTACATGAAAATGTGAATTGTTAAGGAGAGTGCTCTTACTTTTTTTAAAAATCTGACTGATAGTTTTAACCTTGGTAAAAGACACAAAAAAAGTTTTGAATTTTGTTATTTAAATGTTATTATTTTCTTTTCTTTTATTCTCCTCCTATCTGTCTTTGTTCTCAAACATTTTGCTGCACTGAGATACTGAATCGGCAGCACTGACTGTAATGGTTTCTAAAGAAGGCCCTTCTGTGGGGATCTTATATTTCACATGCGAGACACGAGATGAAAGGCTCCACCGGCAATGAAATGTGAGAAACGTGTCCAAAGCAAATGCCTTTGGGAGATGCTTCAAAAACATGTGAGCAAATTATGAACATTTACACGCACACATAAAGCTCTCTCACGTGCATGTCTCACTGTTACACAAGCAGCAGGTTTGTGCGCAGGACCGTGAGGAGCAGAAACGTTTAAGAAATGGCACAAAACACTCTGATATATGAATTGCTACCACACCCAGGAGGCTTCCTGTTGGCTTTCTCTATTCAGCTATAGAGATATCAACTGGAGATGATTAAATCCTTGTCATCACTACTTGATCTCAAAACAACTTGAACTCAGACCAAACACAAATCCAAGGTTCCTTCTCAGTATTCATTTAGATGGGCTCGTTTTACATTAAATACGTTTGACTAATAAGTGTACTTGCAGTACACTTAAAATAATAAAATACATATGTACTTACATATGTAGTTGATCGGTTTATTGACTGATTGATTAAGTGTAGTTTCCTCAACAAATTCTTATTTTACTTATGATTTGTTCACCCTTGTGTTGTTTTAAGCCTATTTGCTGTTATTTTTCTGTGAAACATAACAGAAGAATCTTTTCACAGTTCTTTCCGTACATTGTTTTCATATCCATAAAGTTTCAAAGAGGACTGTAAATGTATTGCAAAGGTACTTCATTCAAGTCTTCTGTAGTTATATGATAGCATTCTGTGAGGAATTAAATTTTCTAAATTCACTGAAAATCTTCTCCTCACTATAGATCACATTTAGTTTGCATTATCCAGTGTCAAGATGAAAAACAACTTGGGCTACAACATGATGCTTTAAAGGATTAATAAATAATCTTTAAAAAAAAGGGGGGGGGGGTTATGATATGACAGCATTTCAATTTTGGGGTGAATTATTCCTTTATGTATGCATGTATGTATGAATGAATGAATAATAACTGACCAACCTGTGTCTGTGTATGAGTAATGTTTAAGTTCCTTTATATGACCAGGCCACTGGTCCCCTCTTGAAATGTGATCACGTGTATGTATACATAAGCTACACATTACTGCTGTTTTGTAACTCTTGCATAAAGCTGAATCTTGCCACATGCTTGAACCTCATTGTGTAATCTCGCTAATTTTATGACAGCTATTTTATGATAGCTAATTCATATTGTCTGCATATGTGTTATTCTGCAAAACCTTTGCCACTTAAGCATTTGCTGCTTTTGGGGTTGGATACAGGTAGGGGTAGGTTTGTTTATGGGTAAGTAACAGTCAACTACAGTAATAGTGTAATTATGGAGGTATATAAAGATCAGTTATAAAAGGTTGGTGAGTGTGTTCTTAAAAAAAATTTTTAATATTATTTTATTCCTTAATATTCTTGCTAAATCAAAACATATATGTGCTTGGGCATTAGTTTTTGTTCAGCTTATAGGAAGGTCAACATATGTGACAATAAATAACTGATTTTATTTTTTTCAAACTGGTTCATTGAAATAAAACAAAAGAACTGAAAACAACTTTTTCTCTATTCCTACAACAATGCATATTTTAGAAAGTTTTTATAATTATTATTATCATTAGAGAGCATTATGTTTTGTGTTTTTAAGAGTAAAAAAGTAAGTTGTAGCAAACACTGACACATGTAGTCTGTAGTCTGTCTGGCATTCAGTCAGAGAGGTTTTATCTGATGGAAACAGCTCTAAGCTGTGTCACAACTACAAGTCTTAACAACTTCTCGATTGTTTAGCAACAGAGGAGGCTACAAACATCTCAGTCAAATTTTAATTAGGTAAGCTTTTCCAGTTTGGCCTCAGGGGGATTTCTGAAATCCCATCCTCTTTTGCCTTAAAGCAACTACTATAATTTGCAAAGTCTGAAAGCAGAACAAATATAACTATATTAAAAATAAATAATACATTATATTGTTAACAAAATAATCCAAATAAAAATTATAACATTTTAAAATAAAAATTGGGGCATACTATTTTATTGGGACTCTCCATAAGCTTAATAGTGTTTAAACTGTACAAACTGTATTTTACACACCTACACCAACCCTACACTGAAACCAACCCCTTACAGAAAACTTTGTCCATTTTAGATAAAAAAATAAAAAAATAAAACAGTTTAGTAAATTTAGTATGTTTTTTTTAAACCTTTTGAAATATGGGGACACAGAAAGCATCCTAATAAGCGCCTGCATATTGTAAGACCCTTGTCATACCCATGTCATTATACAAACTCTCATACAAATCCTCAGAAACCACACACACACACACATAGTTAAGCTTTTATCACTGAGAAGGTACATGGATACAAGAGCTGCACCTTTATTCCGTCTTATTCATAAGCCTTATATGACTGACTTGCAGGGTAGTTGGTGTTAAAAATTCCAGTATAATTATGTCATGTCCACCAGACATTGATCATAACTGACAGATTTTTTGTTCATAACTGTGCAAATAGACTATAACATTTCCCAAAACAACTAAAATCATCAAAGAAAATGCTACAAGAGGGGTGTAATTTTTTTTTTTTTTTTTTTTTTTTTTTTTTTTTTTTTTTTTTGCATATCTAAGATACAGATTGATTCATTTTAATGCAAAGATCTTTAACCCTGCTCCTGGAGACCCACTGGCCTGGAAAGTTTATTTGCAAGCTGCTTTACACCTTTTTGTGATTTTTAAGCTGTCTCGAAGACCTTTATTAGCTTGTTCAGGAGGGTTTGGTTACGGTTGGATCTAAACTCTACCAAGAGCAGGTTTAAAGAACTGTGCTTTTTATGTAAAGGACTCGTGGGTAATCCTTGCATTCAAAAGTACAAAACTATTTGAAATTAATTATTGTGGGTGCAAAACATCTAGTTCACAGAACCTTAACTGTAAGAATTACAGCAGAAATACCACAGGAAATATCATAAACAATTTGGGAGACTTTAAATATTGATTTGGGGGAAGTTTGTGAAAGAATTCTTTGAAAGCACATTACTTAAAGGTCACTCAGACCAGTTCTGACCCATCCCTGTACGATCATTGTATTTATTTGTCTTCAGGCTGAATTCTGAGCATTTTTACTCCAATCCTAAAGACTTCTTGTGAATATGCTCACTTTCAGTTGGGTCATTAAGAATGAACCCTCTATGTTAACTCACAGTATCAGTTACTTATTCTGTATTTTGAACTTGCTTAACCAAATCAGACACAACTTCTTCTTCTTCTTCTTTTTAAACAAACTTTTCTTTGTTACAAAAAAAGGTGCTTGGATGCCATGTGTTTTTTGTCTTGGAGATCTTGTTGCTCCCTATTAAATTACCTGAACCATTTAGAAATAGGACTCTAATCAATCGGGATTTGAATTCTTTTAACACACTCTATAGTCTCCGTCACTGGGTGACTTTGTTATCCGACTTGATAAGTGTTTTCCCCTGAAAACAAACTGAGAAATTAACCTGACTGAAACTGTCACCATACTGACAAATGCTAAAAAAGAAAGTACTGTAGGGAGTACTTGATTATTTACTGTATATTTAATTATAATTACTGACTCATTACTGAAATTGCAGCATGAAGAAATTATGCAACTGCTTTGTTTGACTTTTTTTGGCTGCCAGTTTTATTTGCTGTCTTGTGTCAGTGGAGGAAATGAGTGAAATGTCTATATTAACAGTTGCCCTGGGTTTACGAAATGGCATTAAAAAAAGATAGTCGTGCATGCTAACCTTCCTTATTTCTTCTTCTGTTGTTTTGTTGCACATGTTAATGCACTGCTGCTTCTCACTGGTAAATTACTATTGTTGGTTCCTTCGTGCCTTCTTGAATATTTTAAGTGTCACTCAAAGCAGGAAGTAAGTTGCTTTATGCATATTAAAATGATCTGTAACTAAAACCTAGTAAAGATAACTAATTATATCTAAGGTAAACTACTGGATTTTACAGTGCATGAAAAGTTGGTGCATTTACTCTCTGTTTACCAAATTCTCTTAATTTACGTCCATTCTGTACATTTCTAAAGCTTTTAAAACAGAATGCAGCTGCTGTAAGTTTTGACATGCTGTATTCCTGTTAGAAGCTCCTGTGTTGACCAGCCTACGACAGAGAAGGTCTGTTTAAGTACTCTGAACGCTGAAGTATAAGGAAGTATTTCACCCCTGCTGAGAGGGGCTACAGTGCGGTTCCTGTTGACCGGCATTCCAGTTCTCCTGTGTCATTCGATTGTAATTCACAACCATTTTAAAGGAGTTATATAATAGAAATTAAATTTGATATGTTATATAACGTTTACTAATGGTTAGAAATGGGAACCGTGTTGGTTTAAGAAGAACTTGCTCTGAACTTATTTCAATTTTTGATGTCAGACTTTTACACATGCCTACAATATTCTGCATTCAGAAACTTGGCCCAGCTATGACGTAAAAAAAAAACAGATATGGGTTAGAGTTCATTATTCCTGAAAGTTTGTCAAACCGTATGATTATTTTCAACAAGAGAACTTGAGAGCCGGTTATGGTGCAGTTAAAACCATTGTATTTTTAACCTCAAAATCAACTCCACAAATTGCGAGTGGTCACTGCTCCTCATTTTACAATCAAAGGGGCTGCTAATATAAAAAAGCTTAGGTCTCGCACACTTTGGAATGACTTATAAAATAATGACAGAATTTAATTTTTTGTAATTGTTTTCACAAGAAATGTGTATCTATTACATGTATCTCTTGTTTCACATCACATCTTACATTTATTTACCTTCGCCCTCGACTGACACAATGCCTTGGAAAAATGTATGTCAAAAAGTTGGTCAAAATTGTTGGTCATGATAGAAACAATGCAACAACCAGGTGATTGGTAGCTGATGATGTAATAATAATTTGATAAATGTTGATGGATTTTCATATCTAGAGATTGAAGGTCTGCGTTTTGAGACAAAGATGAAAACATATATAACATATCCTCCCATAATTGAAGAAACACCCTTTCATTAAGTCAGTGTGGAAGGGTGGGTGGCTTAGCCCACATGCACGCCTCTCTGAAGAATGCTGAAAAACAGCAGCCACATGACTCCCCCTTAAATCATTTCATCTCCCCCTCTATGATCCTGCTAGCCACCATCTTTTGCATTTTTCTCAACATCTTCTGTCTAATTGACCTATTTCATCCTCAAACTCTTGACCCCCCCAAAAGAAGTGACAAAATAAAGGGTAAAAACACAGGTAGAGAGGCAAAGAGAGGTGGATCATTACAGAAGAATAGCCTCAGTTTGTGTGTTTGCTTGGTCCTTAACTGGGTCCCTGTAATGCATCTCATAACAGATCATTCAATTAATATAAAATAATTTGTCTTTCGTTAGATTAATCTTATATGCAATTAAGTTCAAAGAAAGCACTTTTGGGAAACCATCACAACAAAGAGTTAGCAGATATTAAGCAGACAGTCTACTGATACTCTAATGAGATTTAGTTGTCATGCAGGTGCAGAGTTAGTTATTGTACACAGATTGCTCAGAAGCGACCATCAAAATAAAGTGTTACCAAAAAGTTATGTTTCATAGTTTAGGATCTTTACTTAAGGGATTTTGGTTCCTGCCTTTAAAAACCCTAGTCCCTTCAGTTATTGTTTTTGGGTCTACTGGTTTCCAGTCTCTACGGTTTCCAGTCTCTACTTTGGATTATTAAAGACTTATTATTGTTATCTCCAGCGTTTCTTCGTCCCCTCCTAGAGGGAGATTGTGACATAAGAACAGTAACCTCTGTGTGTTTCCCCTCCATTCCCCTCCTAGGACTCCACTCCTCTGGCTTTGCATCGTCCCTCCGGCTCTGTCAGGCTCTTTTATCCCCTCGGCTCCACCTCACTTCTCTGTTCCTCCGGCGTCATCTGCTCCACCTAGGACCTCCGTCACCCTGGCTCCATCTCAGCCTCAGGCTCCTCCACTACCTGCTACACCACCATTGGTCGGCCCCCTGGTGTCGGTGGCCATTCCTCCTCAATGGCTTCTCCTTCCATGGGCTCCACCGTAGGTCAACATCATGGCTGTGGCCTGGGTCTAGCTGGACTCCTTCTGTCCTCGCTGGCTCTGCTTGTGTTAATTTGATTCCAGGTGTGTCTCACTGCTCCCCCAATTATCCCGCCTCTAAAAATCCTAGTCCATTCGGTTCTTGTTTGTTGGATCTACTTGTTGGATGTCTCCCTGGTTTTTCAGTCTCTACTTTGGATTATTAAAGACTTATTCGTGTTATCTCCAGCGTTTCCTCATTCCTTGTTCCCTCCTAGCCGGAGATTGTGACATAACTATTGAATTCATAAGCAGCAAATGATGAGTTTATTGAGGAAAAAGTCAAAGTTAATATTGAGAAATTGTCCCCAAACTAAAGTGTGACCCCTAATTCTTATTTGTAAAATAATCTAGTTATGTTGGAAAGAGATGACAATGCAAAAATCAGACTTCCTTTACTTTCTCTTACACTTCCTCTGCTCTCTCTCACCCACAGACATACAGTTTGTGAATGAAAGTAAAATAAAGAGGAAGAAACAAGTGCAGGGGGAGGCTGGTGAGAAGAGGAACGAAACGGTGCCTTTGAGTTTGTAATGCAGATGGAGAGAGAGTGTGAAAGTAATTCTTTCCTCCTGTCAAAGATAATCCCTGCCCCTTCACTCAATAGTCCCTCCCCCTTGTGCTGACTGGCTCATTTCAGATATCTGGGTCACTCCCAGCCCTCCCCTCCTTATATTTCCCTCAATCAACCCAAACAGTCAGAACTCCGCTGCTGAGCTCTTCGTCTGTCCTTCTCCCTCCCTCCCTCTCTTTGCTACAGGTGTGAGGAGACCTACACCAGCCATTCCCACGCGCCTGTCCCTCCTAGCCATACCCATTTCATAGCATTAATAATATCATAATACCGACCTGACATCATCAGGAGCATTACTTATATGTGCACTAACACACCAACTTCTGCTGTATCCTAAGACTCGTGGGCCCAGTCATCATCAACTCAATAGATGCTGTGTAAGTTTTTAAGAAGTGACATTCAAGGAAAGGCAGAATGAATTTTGACGAAGTCTTGGACCGGATTGGAGGGTTTGGACGCTTCCAGAAGACGCTTTATGTGTGGATCTGCCTGCCACAGATCTTCTTGGCCTTCCACATGTTGGTGTCTGTCTTCACTGGGGCTGTGCCCCCTCACCTGTGCAGATCCGAGGGTGGCGGCCCCAGGCTGGGCTTCAACTTCAGCATTGCTCCTGGGGAATCCTGCACATCCGGTCAGGATGGCCTTCTGTCCCAGCTTAATCACAGTCTTCCAATTACTGAGCACTCGTCCACTTCAAACGGCTGCATGGGGGGATGGGAATTCAGCAAGGAAGTCTTTCTCAGCACTGTTGTCACAGAGGTGAGTGCTAATCTCAAAACATCATGGTTGTATAACAGGATGTGGTAGTTTTGTGATGTAACATGCACAGCGTTGCACTTTTTTTAACACGTCTCTCATTCTGGTGTTATCGGTGCCGGTCATGTATTGTAGTTTTGATGTTTTGGGGTCTAAGTGCATTGAGAATTTCTGGCCTCCCGTGGTGAAGGCATCTCAGACGGCTTCATTAAAGTGGTGTAGCTCACAGGACTGCAAGACAGACCAATGGAACTACATTTCTTTTTGCAACATGTGACCAGAGAGATGGGTTGCTCACAGCAGGGCATCCTGGCAGAACCTGCTTTGATTTACAAAGATTGGATCTTTGCCCAACCTCACAACGGGGGCTGACTATCTGATATGTCTCTCTGCTTTACAGCTGCAGTGTTTTTGTGTGGGTGGGTGGGGGGCATCTGACCTCGAGGACAGAGTTTCTAAAACAAACTGCTTCCAAGATCCTACCAAAGGTATTTTTGTGGTGAAGACAGATAAGAGTTAGTTCCAAAATATGATGCTGGAATAATTAAGTAAATTTATTCAGAAAAACTGGTTGTCACTATTGCAGTATTTCATGGCCCATATATATATATATATATATATACTGCTAAGGTACTAAAATTAATCTTTTAGGGGTAGATAAGGTACAAGGTTGTCCCTTTAGAGATACTGCAACAATGACACACTGTTGTATTTCGTAAGGGACAGTTTTTGCACTTTTTACTGACAGTGGGCTACTCCAGTCCTTCATCTAAATCCAGTTTAATAACTGATTTATATATGTTAATAAGCTTGACAGTAGTAAGTCTAGATGGATGATCAGCAGGCTACTGTACCAAATGGAGAACTGATTTTGAAGAAAGCAGGCCATCTTGACCAAGCTGGTTAGGACTGATAAACCACCTTGGACTGACAACAGCTAGCCATAATGTTCCACAAACCACCTGATTATTATAACACTGATTTATTTTATTTTGACCTTGTGACCTTATTTTACAGTGGGACCTTGTGTGTGAAAATGCCACTTTGAACAACATTGGATCTTCTATCTATATGTTTGGGCTGCTGGTTGGAGCTGTTCTGTTTGGCGCCCTCTCTGATAAGTAAGTAGAAGAATCTCAAGGTAATTTTCAATGCACAAAATCTCTCTCACACATCCCAAACTTTCCATTCCAGTGGGGGGTTGGGGTGGGGGTGGGAGGGGTCGGACAGGATCAGAAATTCAAGGACTGATATCAGGTTAGGTTAACCGTTCTGATAGACACAAACTGATTTATGATCTGCGCGTGCCTGGACAAGAGCTTAAACACCAGGTTTTGGAAGTTTTACATAAACAGGTCTCAGAAAATCTCTGAACACACCCTTTTAATAAGCTGACTAATATGTCTGTAAGAAAAACAGTTCATGCTCTGTCACACTTCTGAGACGGCTGGGAAGGCTTCTGTCCTGTATGCAGACTTCTATTTCTGGTTTTATTTACTGATATTTATAGAGAGAAGTGCTGATTTGACTAGTAATGTCTTGTTCTAGAGCCAAATCAGATGAATTCTGCAGTATTGGAAATGTACTAGTTTTAGAAAGCGGATCTAATAAGCAGCACATGTACACATTTCAGAGCTGAACAGACAATAGCTGCACTGTGGTGTGAAAACATTAACTGCTGAATGAACTGAAGGGAGAATGTGGGATGGAATGCTCTAAAATACTGGAAAGTCTACAGATGTTTACATGAGACCATCCACTGTATGTGGTTCTAAACAGGTTTTTCTTCACGACCTAGATTATACATTGAATCCAAAACAGAACTAAAATAGTTTATTGCTTAAAATTGAACTTTGATGGTTTCATGCTCTTGGCAGCCAACAATTCAGCACACAAACAATGTTGCGGTTGGCACAAATCACACTCCAAAAAATGCTGGGTTAAATACAACCCAGAGCTGGATAAAATATGGACAAACCCAGTGATTGGGTTGTTTTGACCCGACGGTTGGGTTACTACGCAAAAGGTTGAGTTAAACATTTAAACCCAGTAGATGGATTTGTCCATATTTTACCCAGCTCTGGGTTGTATTTAACCCAGCATTTTAAGAGTGCATGTTTATCAACAATGCAAGTAAACACATATTTTAATATAATCTGGATTATATGTTTTCATTTCAAAATCATATAAGTACTCCTTGTTACAGACTGTAGCACAAGGCACTTTTGTGAATGCACACATTAAAAACAGCCAGTCTGCCATGAAAATCCTCTCAAATATTAGGGTTGGACGCATGGCCTTTGAAGATGATAAGATTTAAGATGTTACTGTTTGCATTTTTACATGTGGCAGGCTATTTTACTCAAAGCGACATTGCATTCAGGAGGTATTCATTTGATCAGTCCAGTCATTACCTGGGAATCAAACTCATGGCTTTTTTTGCTATATTGTCAGCAACCATTATAGAACAGACCAGACCAGTATGACCCTTTTGAAAAATAACTTTAGAGTAATACGCTAGCATATTTTTAATGGATATCATAAAAACATTACCAAAGTGTGAACTGAATATAATTTTTCCACATACAAAATTATATTGTCTCTGGAATAAAGTTTAACGTTGCATGTGGCGACTAGCATTTATGGTAAACATAATGTTCATTGAAACTTGTATGTCATGTGGTGAAATATATTTGTAATCTCACATTTGTAATGATGAAGTTGCTTATTATATGTGACCATGGACCACAAAACCAGTCATGGGGGTAATTATTCTGAAATTTAGATTTATACAACATCTGAAAGCTGAATAAATATGCTTTTCAAAATATAGAAATATTGAGAAAATCGCCTTTAAAGTTGTTTAAAGTCGCTTCCAAATTAACTTCCTAGCAGGGCATATTACTAATTAAAAATTAAGTTTTTATATATTTATGGTAGGATATTTACAAAACATCTTCATGGAACATGATCTTTACTTAATATACCTAATGATCTTTGGCATAAATTAAACATTTACCATTTTGCCCCATACAATGTATTGGTGGCTCTTGCTACAAATATACCTGTGTGACTAATGACTGGTTTTGTGGTCCAAGCTCACGTACAGTATAAATAAATAAATATATATATATATATATAAATATATATATATATATATATATATATATATATAGGGAGAGAGAGAGAGAGAGAGAGAGAGAGAGAGAAAGAATATGATATGAAGTACAAGATCACAATCAATAATCTGTTTTTCGCAAGGGTAGACCCATGCACAACTATTTTCTAGTAAATATATTACTAAGTGAGCTTAGTCACACAGTAGTGTATATATGTATTGACGCACAGTTTCATGCTGTTTCAGGTATGGCCGCAGAATGATCATATTGATTGGTTTAGCAGTACAGGCCATCTTTGGAGTGGGGGTCGCTTTCGCCCCAAATTTCTACATATATGTCCTGCTTCGATTTGTGGTGGGCATGACGATTTCCGCAGTAATCATGAATGCATTTGTGTTGGGTAAGTAAGAGATCCACTGAAGGCCTCCAATATTTTGACTTGTTATGCTTTGTAAAGATTTCTGGAACTAGAGAAAATAGTCTGTCAGAAATAAATTGTATTGAGCATTTTTATTTAAGCAGCAAGAGAATTTTCTTAATAATAAGAATATGTATTATTTTGCGTTGCACTGTGGTTGAGTCAGCTGGGTCTGCGATAAAATTTAGTCTGAGACAAGGCCTAAAACAGAGTCTAATTCCACTGGGATTTTCAGGATTACTGTGAGTGTATCCTATTGTCCAATGTGTGCATTTTGTCTTCTCACTCTGCAGGTACTGAATGGACGGGCCCAAAAAACCGCATGTTGGCAGGTGTCATCACAGACTACTTCTTTGGTTTTGGCTACATTCTGCTTGCAGGGGTGGCCTATCTCATCCGAGACTGGCGTAAGCTGCAGTTGGCCATCTCTGCCCCAGGCTTCCTCTTCCTGTTCTACATCTGGTGAGCTGCAAACATAAAAAGGCCACAATGTGTCTTGTGACCTAAGTGTCCGAAAAGGACCAGGTGCTTAGGAGGCTGCTGTCGCATATGTTCTTGCATGTATTCTTGTTATATATTTATGTTTATTTTTGTGAATTTTCAGGGTGCTTCCTAAGTCTGCCCGTTGGTTAATGGCCAATAACAAGCATGAAGAGGCACTGGATCTGATTCGTAAGGCAGCACTTATTAATGGCAAACCTTTGGTAGACGATGACATTGAGCTCTGTCAGGTACGGCATACTCTTAGTCTCATGTAGTGGAGAAAATATCTGAATCTTATTGCAGCTTATTCTGGCCAAGAGCTGCCCTGACAAGAAGAGACAATATTACTAACATGTAAATTGAACAAACTCAAAATTTGTATAAAACTTATTTTCAAAGAAGAATTATAGCATCTGTTCCACTTAACTCCTCCTGGGCTTTAGGCACTGCCCATGGGCAAAAACACATGGGGTTGGATTTAAATGTGAAATTCAGCTAAATATATGTATTTTTAAATAGTTAAAAATGTGTCAGCTTTCGTCATAATTTTAAAACCTATATGACTTTCTTCTTTGGAGGACAAAAGAAAAATAATGCTCTGATCACTTTTTATCCATGCAATGCAATGAATGGAAACCTGAGTTTCCAAAAAAAAAAAAAAAAAAAAAAGCATCTTATATACCCAAGACTTTCAAACAATCCTTAGAACCTGCTTCAGACAGTGTTTAACATGTGATCCTGTGGCTCAGTGGTAAAGCATTGTGTTAGCAGTGCAAAAGGTTGTGGGTTTGAATCCCAGTGGGGAAAAAATGTATGATCTGAATGCCCTTCAAGTTGCTTTGGATAAAAGCGTCTGCTAAATGTATAAATATAACAGAGCTAAATTTCCTCATTAGTAGGTTACTGTACTCCATGACCAGAGCTGTTTGCATCTAATAAGGAGCACAGCCATGATGTAGAAACTTTTCTTCCATACTGTGATATATATCAGATTATTGAAAAAGTTGTTGATTGGAGGAAGGCAGGTCTGAATACTAGCTTGCTGACAAATATAACATATGGAAAAGTCTGGAAGTAAGGATAGAGATGATGAATGGCACATCTACCACTAACCTTAACCTTTGAGGCCACTCTGTTTGTTCTTGTGAATTTGTGAACTTTTGTCTGTATTGTTACTAGATTCACTGTATTCGACTTTGAAAATGAATCTGAGGACTCAGATAAAGAAAGATGAGTTAGAATACAATGAACTAGTACTGCATTTATGAAACTCCAATTAGTTCTTTTGCATCCTTTTTGTGTTTTGCGGAAGTCCACATTTGTTATAAATAAATGTAACATAAATGAATACACTGAGTACTTGTTCTGTGTACCATAGAAAAAGTTATACAGGTTTGGAACAGCTTGAGAGTGACTAAATATTTGGAGAATTTTTTGCTATATGTCTAAAATGTTGACACTTTTGATCACCAGCTATAGGTTAGCTTGACAACACCCAAAACAATTTGGACCAGCTAGAAACATGTTGCAAGTTTTGCAGTTTTACATTTTGTAAAACAACTAGATTTTCCAGTAGGGCTATGCACATTTTTTTTTTACATTTTATCTGTGATGTAACAGCTCTCTTCAGAAAGAAATATTTTAATTATTCTTAGTCTACAACTTGTACTACAGAGTTATCTAGTCTGAGAATACTTGAAATGTGTTTTTCTTGTTTCACAGAGCCCTAAAAACTCAGAGATACAGCAAGAACTGAGGAGGTACACTGTCGTCGATTTGGTCCGAACACCCAGAATGAGGAAACAGTCCCTAATTCTCTTCTACTTGTGGTAATAAAACACAAAGATAACTGCAGAAACCCAACATGAATTCAAATGAGTGATTCAAATGTTGGACAATATGACCCACTTTTCCTATATTCAAACTTCAGGTTTAGAATTCTCAATCTAAAAATGAAAAAAGAAGAAAATATAGATGAATTTGCCGTCCAATTAATGAGAAAAGTTATGTGTATGATGTGTTTTCAGTAATTTAGCCATCAATAAGAGAGCTATTTCCAGTCTGAAAAACACTTTCTATTTTTTGCCTTCAGAAGTAAAAGGTCCAGTTACATGACTACCTCATATCAAAACACTATAGCAATTTCTGTTCACAAAAACTGTTGAAGAAATTTCAGGGCTTTTCGGGAGTGGGATTTCCAGCATTTTCTGTTGTGGCTCTCGTTTCCCTAAGTTTTGCATGTTTCTCTTTTATATTTCATAATAACTAAAACCAAAACTTCTGCTATAGTTCTGAGCTTGGGCCATTCCCATATTCATTTTTTTATTATTATGGAGTTGTGATATTTGATTTTGTTTGTTACAGGTTTGTGAATGTCCTGGTGTACTATGGGCTGTCTCTGAATATTTCAGACTTTGGTATGAATATCTACCTGACGCAGATGATCTTTGGCTTGGTTGAGATGCCAGCACGAACCATTACTCTCTTCACCCTAAACCGCTCGCGCAGGATATCCCAGTTAGCATTCTTGGCAATAGGTGGCCTGGCCTGCCTTGTTACCATATTCATTCCAGATGGTAGGTGAAAAACCAAACCTTTACTTAACTAAAGCTCTAAAATCATGTGTACTTTTAACATCCGCCTTTTAATTTGTGCTGCTGATTATAATCGATTTTGTTCCAGTTAACTTTATTTTGCATCAATCTTACCAGACTAAGTTTTCAATCTTCAGAAAACTTTAGTTACAGTCATTATACCTTTGACGTTAGTGTTTCCTTGGATCAACTAGTTTTCAGAGACTAAAAGAGCCAAGAACTGCCTATTCTGTAGCAGAAACAATTACAGATTGGACACCAGCTTCGGTGGAAAAGTAGCATGAAAGAAGAGCATCAACATGTTTTACTAGGCACTTCATCCCAATATTTGAAGGAAAAGGGAACACAAAATCCATAACATTTTGTCAGCACTGTCTGATGTCAGAATAGTGGACAGGAATTTCTGTGCAATAGATGCAATCGCACCTTCAGTGCTTGGCCCCTAATAAACAGACCACAGGCTCCATTTGATGTAATTTTGTCATAGCTCCACAGTGTTCATGCCATTGTTTGCTACTAAGCCACATTTATCACATGTATCACAGTTCACAAACTGTTTACATAACTCACTTACTAAAAGTGATGTCATGATTCAAATGAGGATTAAGAATGAAGATTTGTGTGTGCCATTTCCCCTCAAAGCAATTGGAAAACAAAACCAGAAACTATCTCTTTCTGTCATAACAAACCTCATCCATTCATGATTGCTGTCTTCACAGATCTGTCTATTGTTCGCACTGTACTTGCCATGGTGGGCAAGTTTGGCATCACCGCCTCGCTGTCCATAGTGTACATTTACTCAGCAGAGGTATTCCCAACAGTCATCAGGTACGCAAGGTCAAGTGTTTTATAAAGTGGCATAACTTTATACTCAAAGCTGTATGACTTTCTTTCTTCATTTTCAATGTTGCTCTGGCTCAAGTAGAGCATTGCAAGGTTGTGGGTTTGATGCCCAGAGAGCACGTTAGATAAAAAATGTTAGCCTGAATGCACTGTAAGTTGCTTTGGATAAAAGCGTCTGCTAAATGCAAAAAAATGAATTTTTATTTTTAGATGAAATATTTCTTTAAGAGGAACACCATCTTGGTTGGAAGACCTGCCATAAAAGCTTAAATCATCTAAGATCAGTAAACTCTCCCAGATTCAACAGGCTGGTTTAATCAGTTTTTTTTTAGGTCATTGGCACGACACACTACCCAGCTAACAGAATGATGTTATAAGAACGTTCTCCAAATACTGAGTGTTGGTTCTGGGAACATAAAAAATGTCCAGTGTTCTTGATTTTAGAGGAACATCATACCTTTTAAAAAAGTTACTCTAATGTCAAGAAAACTGACATCTGATGTTCCCAGAACCAACACTGAATATTTGGAGAAAGATATTATGACAATGAAACTTGTCATAGCTCTGAATGGACCACTCTTGCTAACAATTTTGTAATTTATGGCCAAACGTGCCCCATCAGATTTTTGAGCCAAATAGATATTGAATGCAGCTTCCAAAAGACAAAAAAATTGTGCTGAACCAGCGACAGACGTGTTTTTACAACACTGCGCATTATAACCAATCACACACGATTCTGTTCAGCTTATGAATGCAATGGCCAATCAGATGTTTTATCTGATGAGTCATCGCTTATATCGGTGCTTTCTTCACTCGCTCGCTGGATGAATACCTCTTTCTGGTGAATTCTCTTGTCAGAAACAACAAAGTGCAGATATGTGTACGAATCTTTAAGATATTGATTGCACAGTATAAACAGCTTGAGTGATTTTAATGGGAACGCTTGAACTCTAGACTGTCAGTGAAAATATTCTTTGCTCTCTTTCTGTACAATGAAAGATTAGTAGCCTAACTTGCAATGTTTTTATTCACAGTAACTTTCAATGATTAATTCAAATTTAATAGAAAGTCAGTCGTATCAAAAATATGTTATGACATGACACCCAAACCTGTTACTTAAGTTAACGAACAGGTTTTTATGCATAGTCAATAGATTACATTATTAGGCTATTTCACCATCGCATATTAACTAACATATTGTATGAAGGTATCACATGACGAAGCCAGTGTTCAGTTGAGATGTGAGATACAGAAACATATCTTTCTTTTTCTCAGACAAAATGGCATAGGCATGGGTTCGATGTGCGCACGGGCAGGCGGAGTGATTGCACCCATCATCTACCTCTTGAGAAACATCAGCCGTCACGCCCCCATGGTAGTATTCGGCCTGTGCCCGCTCGTAGGTGCCGCCCTCACTATGTTTCTGCCTGAGACAGCACATAAGCCCCTGCCAGACACTATAGAGGATGTGGAGCACATAAGGTGAGACACTGCAGACGTATGAGTACCTGCCCAAATATATTAATCTGATCACACTTTATTTTGGGGACCAATTCTCACTATTCACTAACTACAGTATTAACTACTACTTTTGCATCAATTAACTCTAATAACCACATCTAATTGTCTTATAATCTAATTAATTAGACATGTGGTATTTATCAAATGCTAATGTTGGATTTCAATCAGCCATCATGATAAATGTTTTTGGAGTCACTTTGATTTGCATATTTGACCTGTTTTTTTAACATGTCAGGTCAAGTCACCTTTATTTATATAGTGCTTTTAACAATACAGATTGTGTCAAAGCACTTGACTGTATTAAATTGGAAAATCGTGTGTCAATAATGCAAAATGACAAAAGTAAACACTCAACTTTCAGTTAAAGGCAGTTTATCAGTGACATCATCCAGCTCAGTTCAGTTTAAATAGTATCTGTGCATTCAAGTCCTTTTACTTGGAAAGCAGTAGCCTAACGTACTCAGAAAATCCAGTAGGGTGGGTTTTCCAGGAAATGCATGTACTCTACATGCGTGTATTACCTTTTTTTAGTCCCCACCCACCAGGAAAGAAGTGGTGCACAAAGTTATTTTTATTGTTTCTCATAAGAAAAAGTCTTTCATTTAAACCCATGACATCACAGTTCGAAAAAATGCGGTCCTGAAATTCAACTGATACTTCACTCATTCAACTGTAATATGCAACAGAAAGTTTGAGACCTTAAATATTGATAGTCAAATATTTTTTGTGCCCTTCCACTATACAGTATGAAGTCAGAATAGATTTAACAAACCCTTGAACATTTAATGGCCCTTTAATGGTAGTCAGTTTATGGATGAGGACATGTGCAATTTTGTCAAGTGACACCACATTTATTATGCATTAAATCTCTTTTTTTATATAAAATGTGTTTTTCTGACACTTATAGTATAAAAACAGAAATGCTAAAATAAAATAAAAAAAGATTTTCAACACATTTCTCTCAGTTGTACTGATAAACATTTTATGTGCTATACCTTTTTCAAATAAATAAATAAATAAATAACTTGGATGGAAACGTATCTGCTGTTGATAACGAATGGTTTCCTCCCTAATCTGCACATTCTCCCCCAAATCCACACAGAAATGCTAAAAACATCAACAGATTCCATCTGGGCCTTGTTTTCATTTCCCCTTGGAGATTTCATGAAAGTGAATTCCAGTAGTTTTATTAAGATTTGAACAGGTATTGGGAGGTTAATTTCTTGCTGTTTTGTGTGCTTTATTTGGACGCTTACAGTAGGGGATGCTAAAATATTGCCAGCACCCTCACAAGAGACATGTTAATAAAACATTTCTCTGCCTAAGTTTGGAGATTTTTTCCCCCTTTCCTGTTTTTAATAAGGAAGGCTGGATATCACATAAACCACAAATCAAAACAACTAAGCTCTTTAACCGCCAAGAAAGCCACATTCTTTTATTATGAACATATTTTATTCAAAGCAGATCACAGTTAAACCTGATACACGTGAAATATGGTTGATCTTTGCCCTTGTTTGCCTTACAGCACTACGGCTGAGAAGTCACAACACGCTTTGTATGAAGAGTGTCCCAAACAGAGCCCCGACGGCATCCTCTGAACTCTGAGCCTACAGCAGACTGTTTCCAAAGAACAGAGACTTTTCAATGTGTCTTTTCCAACCATTCTCTCCAGGAGGACTTGAACATGAAGTGCAATCTTAGAAGAAAAAAAAGTATAATGCTAAAAATAAAAGCTGAAGAGTACATCTTTGTAGTTGATTTACCCCTTAATGGAACATACCCTAGTAAAAAACTAATACATTTATTTAATATGAAGTATACAGTAGTTCAAACCTATAAACATATTTACTGACATATAAGACGTACTGATATAAAAAATATAATTTAACTTTATTTGGAGTACTACTTGTGCAAAATGCACATTGCTTAATGTTAAGCTTAAAATATTTCTCAATTTAAAATTTTTAAGAAAAGTACAATTGCATGGAATTTTTATTAAATACATAAATGTAAATGTATTTGTAGTATGCTTAGCATGAATTATTATTATTATCTTTTTTTTTCAAATACATTTAAGAATATCTATTTTCTTACTAGGTTAATAGTGCCTTAAAGGTACATATCATTACTTTACAAGTACACATTAGTCCCTAAATGGAACATATCAGTACCTTTTAAAAGGGTACTGCCCCAGTGACAGAGATCTGTCCATTTTATTTCTGAGGCTACGTTCACACTGCAGGCTGAAACGACCCAATTCCGATTTTTTTGCCCCTATGCGACCTGTATCTGATCTTTTCATGACAGTCTGAACGACACAGAGCCGATCTTTTCAAGGTCCCTTTATTCGCACTTTTTTGAAGCTTTGATTGTGTTTACAGTGTACAATAAAACATGTGTTCATGTTTCACGTGTAAAAAAACACAGTATTTTTCACACAATTCACCTATCTGTATACCACTGTTTTCACTTTCATTAAAACGGGCTGATCTCTTCCTTGTTCTATGAAGCCTCTCCTTCAGAAATACGTGACGAGTTCTGATTGGGCCAGCGGTTCCTGTGCTGTGATTCGACAGCAGCTGAGCTCACCCTGCCCTCCTGGTAACGTGATTGGGCTAGAACGCATGTGCTGGAGATGTATTTATAGTCACAGGAGCGTTTTTACTGACGAGATGCGCATGAAAACCGCATTCGTTTTTTTGCACAGCCCTAACATCTAGTTAACAAAGCTAAACAGCATTGCCCTTTGTGTAATAAGTTACAGAAACTGTTAAACGCACCAACTTAAATAATAAAATACACTTACCGGTTGTGGTCTATAAACAACGCCTTCTCCAGACAAAGAGGGAACTGCTCCATCTTTCAAGAATAATCTTTGTGTGAATCCGGCATTAAACTGATTGAGATTGAGGAAGCTGTCCTCAGCAAAATGTGCTTGCACATAGTTTTACATGTGGATTATAATTTTAACTCGGGAACACAAACACAGCTCTTCCTCTTCTCCGTCGGAGTGCAACAAGACCACGCCCCCTCTTTGTGTATTCCTGTGGGCGGAGGTTAGTCAAAACACTGTTTTAGTGATGTCATTACTGCAGGAACTAGAGGGCTGTAGTCCAAACGGGTCGTTCGTTGTAGGCGAATTCTGTTAAATAAAATATGTCGCTTGGCAATGAACTTTGATCTTTAGCATTTTACAGATATTATTTATACTCTAACAACAACATTACACACTAACTAAAGTTTAAAACATGGAATCACGAAGAAGGGGACCTTTCAAATGTGACCCAGGCCACTTGGATATGTGGTCCTGAATCCGATACGCATCCGATCTTTTGAAATGCAACCTCCGTCTGAACGGCCAGGCCACATGTATCCGACCCGTACGTCATTGATACGCTACAAACATCATAATTCTGCGTTGAAGTAGGCGGGAACGAGAAGAGCCAATCACATCAGTATCCCACCACTCCTGGCTGCGACTCATGTTTCTCTGTACTGACATTGCTAACACTGCTCCACAAAACGCCATGGCCAAAAACCTTGCTCTCCTCCTTTTTTTTAATTTTCTTCTTAAAACGAGAAGATTGTTGTGCTGGCTCCGTTGGGAAAAGAACTTTAATATTGCAAAAGAGCTCCGCTGTTGACTACACTGTTGTTGACATCCATGTTTAACGTTAGCTACTTCCGCAAACAACGAGTGACGTCGTTCACCGTTGAGTACTCTTCTGCGTATGCAGATCACTTCTGGGTCATTTCACGTTCACACAGGAGACCACAAAAGGTCGCATTTAAATGGAAATGTGAACGGCCTTGCAAAAAAAATAGATTTTTTTCAAAAAAATCTGAATTTAGCATTAAGCCCTGCAGTGTGAACGTAGCCTGAGAGTGTGGTATGAACGCGAAATGCAGTGCTAGCATGAAGGCAAGATATATACATTACTTATATTGGATTGGAAGCTGTTTTATCACAATTGTACAATAATATACATTTTAAGTTGTTTTTTATTGTTGTTGGGTTGAGTTTTAATTTTTTTTTTTTTTTTTTTTTTTGATAAATGGATAATTTTGAAGTCTTGCATTTTGAGACACCAGTTAATCTCCAGCTGTGTTTTATTCCGCTTGCCTGGATTGTGAACTTTTTGATTTGTGCGATTCTGCACCATTTATTTGCATTATTATTATATTTGTTTGTTTTTATATGACTAAATCATTTTGAGTTGTTTTGTAAGTGTGAGAGCTAGTAGTTCTGCAAACACACACACACACACACACACACACTGTGCACTAAATTCATGAGGCATTTCTTGCATTCTTTCTCTAAAGGTCATTCAGGCTACAGGAATGCACTGAAATACTCCTCACAAACTCATCAACACAAACTTTTTTCTGTCCCATCAATAGTTTTCCAGTTTTCACTGGGTGGAAGAAACAGTAATACCTGCTGGAATTATTACTGCTATTAACTTTTTTTTAAATATGTCAACCATCATAAAGTCCAAACATTTCAGTGATCATTCATAATTGCTATTATTGCTATATTGCTGATATATGCTAACTATAATGGCATCAGTGAAACTGGTCACCTGGTATTTACGACTTGAGTAACTGGTTCAGAAACTGGTTCAAAAGAGCCTGTTTATTTGGCTATAAATAATTTACTAGCTGTTTCCAAACTTCTTAAATAATTGTACAATTACCAAAGCTCATAGTCATCCTTAAAAGAAAGGAAAGAATGGAAACAGAAAATAAACTGCTGCCTTTTAATTGTTTGGTTGCTTTTTTATTGTATTTTATTTATCTCTGAATGGTAAAACGGTTTGCAGGCCAATTTCAGCATTCACTTTCTCATATTAAAGATGTAGTGTTAAACAGAATTGCATTGAACCATTAGTTCAGGGGATTCAGTACCTTTGGGCCACAGACTGCAATTCTATAACTACACATCTTCAAGAACTGTCCATTTTTGGATAATTATAGCCACCCTCTGAAGAACATTAGTAGTTGAATCTTGAATATTTTTGCATGACCTGTTTTCCAAATTGACCAAACTAATATGACCTTACTGGGGTCTTCTGTATTTCTAAAATATTGGGAGTGTGTAATCTATAATGTATTTACCAAATCATTTCATTATATGCATATGCACTTCTGGGCTTTGAATATAACCTAAAAGTGGGTTTTGCCCATTAATGATAAATTTGAATTGTTTTATGCATAGAAAAATGTATAAATGTAAAGATTTAGATTTATGTCAAACATTGGTACAAATGTGGCTGATTTGCAAGTCACCAAGGTGAAGTAGCTGGCTAATGTTAGACAAGGTTTTTTGTAAAGTTGTAAATGAATTGTAATAGTCTGGAAGCAAGTCGCTGTATTCTGACTGTTTTGTGCACACAAATTACGTGTCTCTGGTCATGAAACACTATCCAAGGACTCAAGACCACAACTGGCATCTCAATGAGTGTGTGACAGCAGCTGCAGCCATCCCATCCGTCTGACACTGAAGCAGTGTGTTCTCAGACTCAAAGCCTTCATACAGAGCCTGAGTATTGTTTTGGAAACCTTCCACATACATTGGCAAAACCCAAAGCAACAGGTTTGTCTTCCTCATTCCAACATATGAAGGTGGTCCTGTGGTGGTATAAAACTTATAGGCCTATTGATTCTAAGGGTTTTTTTATTAGTATTTTTAATGGAAGCCACAGAATGAATGAATGAAGAAATAAATAAACATGAAAAATAATAAAACTTTAAATAATAAAAGATAAAAAAGCAAACTTTTTATCTGACAAATCTGACTTGAGTTTATATATCAGAATTCAGTTTTTTTTTTTTTTCAGAAGTCAGAATTGTAAGATGGAAAATGTCAACAGATTTATGATGGGGAATAAGTTAAAACTGATTTAAGATCAATTTAAAGATTTCAACTCAAGAGTTATCAGAAAAAAGTCAGAATTCTGAGCTTGTAATTCTGTTTATATTTCACATTTTTAACTTCCCCTCCCTCGGAGAAACAAAACCAGAGTCTGAATTGTGACATACAGACTTAGAACAGCAATTAAAAAGTTGTAATGTAAGATAATAATAACAGTATTGTGGGATAAAAAAGGTGCAGAAAATACACAATGATTATTTTTGTTCTTGTTCAGTGATCAGCATAGGAAATGGAAAATAGTTCATTGTTTGGATGTGGAAGAGCTCAGTGGCTTGAGAATTTATGATGAAAAAAAAACACTACAAAAGGAGCTCTGTATCTAGGATTATACCATATCTAGGAATAGACTACATACAATAACAGCTCATACTTCTGTCAAATGGAATAATAGTAACACATTTATGGTGCAGCTGCCTAAAGTCATCAGAACCTAAATATAGCTATGTTTCCACAAAAAAAAAAAATTGTGGCCATGTTATGTAAGTATGGTGTCCAAGTCTCAACATCTAACTACTGGGGTGCCTCAGGGCTCAGTACTTGGACCTCTTCTCTTCTCTGTCTACATGGCATCATTAGGTTCTGTCATTCAGAAACATGGCTTTTCATACCACTGCTATGCTGATGACACTCAACTCTACCTCTCATTCCATCCTGATGATCAGATGGTAGCTATTCACATCTCAGCTTGTCTAACAGACATTTCTTCCTGGATGATGGACCATCACCTTCAACTCAACCTTGCCAAGACAGAACTGCTTGTAATTGCAGCAAACCCATCGTTTCATCACAATTTCACCATCAAGTTAGGCACTTCAACCATAGCTCCTTCAAAAACAGCTAGAAGCCTTGGAGTTATGATTGATGATCAGCTGACTTTCTCAGACCACATTGCTAAAACTGTCCGATCCTGCAGATTTGCTTTATTTAACATCAAGAAGATCAAGCCCTTTCTTTCGAAACATGCTGCACAACTCCTTGCTCAAGCTCTTGTTCTGTCCAGGCTGAACTATTGCAATGCCCTCTTGGCAGGTCTTCCAGCCAATTCTATCAAACCTTTACAATTAATTCAGAACGGGGCAGCAAGATTAATTTTTAATGAGCCAAAAAGAATACACGTCACACCTCTGTTTATCAATTTGCACTGGCTTCCAATAGCTGCTCGCATAAAATTCAAGGCATTGATGTTTGCCTACAAAACTACCACTGGCTCTGCACCCATTTACCTAAATTTGTTACTTCAGACTTATGTGCCCTCTAGAAGCTTGCGTTCTGCAAGTGAACGTCGCTTGATTGTGCCATCCCAAAGAAGCACAAAGTCACTTTTACGGACTTTTAAATTAAATGTTCCCTTCTGGTGGAATGAACTCCCCAACTCAATCCGAGCAGCTGAGTCCTTAGCCATCTTCAAGAATCGGCTTAAAACACATCTCTTCCATCTTTATTTGACCCTCTAACTTTAACACTCACTATTCTAATTCTATTCTTTTTGTATTCTATTTTTCTTTTCATTTATTATGCAATTGTGTCTGTGTGTGTGTGTGTGTGTGTGTGTGTGTATGTGTAAAGACCTCTAACTAGCTTGCTCTATTCTTTTTTTTTATTCTATCTGTTTTCTTTATATTATATAATTTAAAATCCCATGCTAGGTGTACTGTGTTAACCTAACTGAGACTTGTTATAGCACTTATATATCATTGATCTTTTTGATTGCTTCCACTGTCTTCATCTGTAAGTCGCTTTGGATAAAAGCATCTGCTAAATGAATAAATGTAATGTAGATGTAAGTATGGGTAGGTTCAGGGTTAATGGGTAGAAAAGAAAAGACAGCTTGTACAATATAAAAACCATTCATGTCCCCATAGGAATTCAAGTGTGTATGTGTGTGTAACTGTTTATAATCCTGATGTGGACTTAAACCTGAATACACACACAGACTCAAGGGGACTTATGTCACAAGCTTATAAATCATACAGAATAAGTTTTTTAATTTATTTTTTTATTTATTTGAATATGTAAAAATGCAGAAAGTTTCCTGTAAGGGGCAGGTTTAGGTGTATGTAGAAATACAGTTTGTACAGCAGAAAAAAAACATGACACCTATGGAGAATCTCCACAAGGATAGCAGATGAGTGTGTGTTTTTCAGAGCCAATCTCTGCCCACTGCCGATTCTGAAGATTTCATGACGAGTCAAATACAGTACTGAAACAAAATACTTACCTCTAACCTAAACCCCATTTCATTATGGCAAAATATGAAAACTGGTCGACAGATGGAAGCATTGAGCCAAACATCACTCTTGAACCTATGACGAAAAGACTGTGTGCAACCTCCATTAAACATCAGCGCATCTAAATCTGACTGTTTAACTTACTCTAACACAACATCTCATAGAGCACACAACAGCTTTTTTCAGGAATAAGTAGCTATAATTATTATCTTTTAAAATTGCATAGAAACTTACTGTGAATATAGACTAGCTAGGCCTAAATGCATTAGACACAGTGGAGTCATCACACTGAAGCACAACCTCGACTGTTTTACTGCTTTTTATTAAAAGTTGCAACATGATAAAGATATTCACATTATATATATATATTAGTTAAAAAAATAAAACAAAGAAGAAGAAGATGATGATGATGATGATGATGATGATGATGATGATGATGTTGGTGTCCACGCCAACGATAACATTCTCTTTATTAAAAGCGTGGCTGCAGTTTTAAAGCAATATTTAAGTAAGTTTCAGTCATTAATGCATTAAGGGCTTTGTGGCTAAATGTTTACGGAGGAGGCGTAACCTCATCTGATGGGATTTCTTAATGGACGGAGCGTTTTCGAGCCGCGATTTCCCTTGTAACTTCTTTCAACGCTACGCTTGAAAACGCATTGCGCTCCTCAATGAGTCAATAAAGCAACACATGTGTCGGTCCTTCGCCTGCCCTGTTTACAACCTCCCGGGTGGGGGCTGATTGACAACGGTCTCAGCCAATGAAAAGCTCGAGCTCGTGTTGAACGCATTCTTTTGGCTGAAGGAGATGTCAATCCAAACGCAGCGGCGCCATTGAGTTTCATTCTGCTGCCGCTGCGCCATCATCATCATCATCATCGCCAGCCGGCCGCTCGCAGCAGTGAATGATATCCGCTGTTTACTCGCCGTTCACTGATCGCCTGCTATTCTTTACACCATCACGGATATCTGTGTGATTGGCTTGTGTACCATGGAAGACATCAATACAGGACTTTAGGCTGTTATCTGGGTAAGTGCATTTTTTTTGTGTTGGTTATTTTAGTTTAATAGAAATGGAAGCGTGCTGCTCATTCAATGCATTTCAATACATGCACTCATTCTTCTCATATACTCATAGGTATAGTTATAATAAGTCTGTGTTATGGGATTTGACTTAAGGATGCTGCAGCTGTGATTTTTGGTGCATACTCTGCAGACACAATGTTGTTTACTGTTACCGATATTTTTAGATGGAGTCGATATTTAGTTGACTCTGTTATTCTGCTGTGTCGGCATAAACCAGCAGTCCACATCCTTCACTTCAGCTCAAACCCTCAGATCCAAGTTTCTTTATTGACGCCTACTGGGTTGTTGTTCTTTATTAGTGCTGTTAAACGATTAATCGTTTACATAATTTATATTTATTATGTATATATAAATACACAAGCCTTTATATAAGAAAGTTTATATATAATAATATTTGATATAAATTATATGAATATAAATATATGTCTAAATAGTAAATACAGGTAAATATTTTCAAAATATATATACTGTATGTGTGTGTATTTATATATACATAATAAATATACAAAAAACCGCACATATTATGTAAACAAACATTTTTGGTGCGATTAATCATTTGACAGCACTATAACACTTATAATGTTCAGACACAGCATTGACTGTTCCTCTCTTATGTTATCTTTTAGCCTATTATTGCGCCGTCAACAAAAATAGTTATAAACAAAAGTCAGAAAAGGATCAGGTGTTGCATGTTTTCAAGAAGAGGTCTTGGTGGTCTTTTGCTCTGGAACGAATAAGTGTTTTTGAACTAATCTGTTGATTAAACGGTTCTTTGACTTTAAAAGACACTTGTCATTTCCTACAGACATAACCTCCAAAAAGAGTATCTGAAAAACTCACACCTCGTGGTCAGCCTGTCTGGACCACTACCAGTGACTCATTTTGGACACAGGTGTAGGCCTACTCAAATTTGTGTCCAGTTCAGTTCTCTAGATTGTCACTCCCTAGCATCCCCTGCTCAGATTGTCATTAATCTTTATTCCAGTTGTTTATTTGGTTGGTTTATTATGTCTTTGCTTATGGGCACTCTGGCTAAAGATGTTTTGGGCTAATAACCATTTGACTAATCACTCTGGAGCCACAGCTTCATTTCCAGTTTCACTGGCAAATATCTCAACACTATTTGATGGGGTCTTAAAGCAGTGTTCTGCTTTGAACAACAATACAGATGGTTCAACTCTGATTCTGAGGCTCAAGACTGTGGCTGTGTCTTAAAAGTTGCAGACAGCAGTTTTAAGCATCATGTGCTTATCTGACTCCGAATGTGTTCTCTGCCCAACATGCCAACCAGATAGTTAACTAATTGGGGTTCAATCATGTTCTGGTTTATTCTTGTTAAATGCACTGACCCGGTTTAGAACATCAGGCTTTTTCTTCAATCTGTGACTCGCCGTGCCCTTAATGGTTCTGTACAGAAGCGTTGCCTTTTATTTTAAATGTAACCTCTGAAGAGCAATAGCTGTCACTCAGAGTGAACTTAGTGATAACATTCTAACGTAATTGTAAATGTAATAAATTATGATTAGTACACTTCAGTATAGGGAAAAGTCCTAGTTGCTTATTAGTATGTCTTTTAATTAACATATTGGCTGTTTATTAGTATTAGAAAGCACATATTATGCATGCGCATATTCTACGTCCCTAATCCTACCCAATACTTTAACTTAACCGATACCTCACTATTAATAAGGAGCAAATCAGTAGTTTAGGCAAAAGTTGTAGTTAATAGTTTGTTTATAACGAGAATTGGGACTCAAAATAAAGTCTGACCTAATTCACTTTCTACTACTTGTGCACTTTATTTCAAGGCAAAGCATTCATCAGTTCTCAAATCTCATTTGCATGTGTGCACATTCAAATCTAGTGTCGCAATAATGTCTCCTTTTGTGTTTCATTACAAAAAGAGAAAATACGTGTTTGACACAATGACATAAATGTCGTTTTTGGGTTGTCATTTCTTTACGATAAAGCAACTTTGAATTGGATCTGTTTAAGTGGCTCTGTCGCAAAACTGTCTGTCGCACAGCATTGGTGCATGATCCCCAAAAATGCTGTCTAGGTAAGCAGCCTGTCTACCGGGCAGTTTGTAGTCTTGATTCTTGTTTTGTTTGAATCGTTTTTTCCATCATAATCAGATGCACTCATGAACCTTCACACAGCAACCCACCATTATCCTGCTACATGTTATACACACTAACTGCTCCATCTGGAAAAATTAAGTAGGCTTAGTAGTGGGACGTGTGGCATCTCTTTTGGGGTTGGTGGAAATCACACACATACTGTCTTCTCTGGCTTTCTCTTCTTCTGTCTTTCTTTTGAACAAAAGTTAGTAAAAGAATGAATACTTTTCTCAAAATGTAGAACAAAAAAAACAAAAAGGTGCACTCTTTTCATTCATTAATTTTACTTTGATTCATAACAATCATGTGGATACTAAAAGTAGAGTTTGTGAAGGAATCATTCTTTTGAGTTAGGTCATTTCAAGCAACCTGTTCAAAAACTTCATTAACCATGATTCTGATTTATCTGGTTCTTGAGTACAACTCCTTTCTTGATTCAGTCGCATCGTTTTTGGATTTAAATAACACCTAAATAAAAGATACTCATTCATGATTAATCATGCCACTTCAATCATATTGTTCATACAGTTGTACAGTTCATTGCATGAGTTCATTGCACTTTTTGTTTTCTTCATGTCATCATGATTTGCTTGGGATTGCATGTGTTTGCTACATTTTATCATCAGAAACTGATAATTTAACTAATTATTTTGAAATATTAGACTTTTTTTCTTGTATTAATCAATTAATCCAGTACTTCTTGCTGAAATAAATCATGTCATTTCTTAGCATAAAGAAGACGTTGTATCGTTGTGTCCAAAAATAAAGCAGCTGGTCATAACATCAGTCTGCAGAAGCCTGGAAAGGTAACCGTGGAAACACAGACGAACGTTTGGAACATTCCAGGATTATATTTCACTTGCTGTTTTGACTGGGATGCACCTTTAAACTAAAGGGTTTGCTGAGGTGAACATATCTTGTTTATTTCTAGATTGTATCGTTTCATCCTGTTTTGCTCACCCTGTGTCAGATTTGTGCTGTGTGGGGCTCATCTCATAGAGTCGTGCTTATGCCATCAGACGTCGCCTTGACTGCCCCGCCTGCAATCCAGACGCGTTCTAGAGAGGAAGGTAAATGTCAGAAACTTTATTATAATATTGCAGGTGAAATGTCACAAGTTGAGGAGAGGAGATGAACAATGACAACAGTTTGTGTGTTGGGTGTAGAGAAGGAGGTGCAGTATGAGATTCGGTTTAGTGCTGTAAATAATGAGCATGGCCTCAAATTTCTGTATTTTTGTTTCGTTGTTTTGCTTTATTTCTAAATTTCAATTGGGGGATTTCATCTTACATTATACTCCAGGCTTCACCCAAATTACTAGAGCACATTTGCAGATGCATAGTCCTCAAAAATGACAATTGCATTCTCTTAAGCTAAAAGACATAAGATGAAAATTGTGTACATGTTGAATGTTAGCTTACTTAGTCTGCTCAAGAGCATGATCTCTTTAAGTCCACATATTCTACAAACCAGAAACTGAAACTATGCTTCTAACCACAGGTGGAGGGCTGTAGTTCCAACCGCACAACTTTGTGGTGTTGTGACGAATGTTGATTAGAAGTTTGACTTTGGGAAAGAAAGTATCGTTGAACTTTGTTGGTAACGATGAAATTTGCTTTTGGAAAACACCCCTGAATAGTCAAAATAACGACTCCACCTGTCCTTCCTTGGGCGACAAACGAATTCATCTGCCATTGGAAATATCTGAGTTACTTGTCCTTGCATATTAAATTGTGATAGGCAGTGTTGGGGGTAAAGCATTACTAGTAATGCACGTTACGTAATCAGATTACCTTTTTCAAGTAACTAGTAAAGTTACGCATTACTTTTTCAAGGAAATATCTGAGTTACTTTTTAAAATAAGTTCTGGCTAGTTACTTTGTTTCCCTTGTGTTGACTGACAGATGTTGTGTTGCCATGTTGAGCTAAATCGGGAGTAAGTGCAGAGACGCGCTGTGTGAATGTAGTCCTAGACTAAGTATGAACATGTATTTACTCATCTCACTTGATTCGGTATTCCTCGAAATTAATAAAAACAGTCAAATGCAAACTCAGAATATTATACAAACCTGCAATAATTAGATATCTTAAATAAGACAAATTATAATTTATGTATTTAATCCCATTTTATTAACCAATGTCTTTGCTGTTGACCTGCGAAGATCCAATTCAACCATAGCCTACTAATAAGCAGAAATGACAATTTTGTTATTGCTAAATAATGTTGAACTTTCTTCTCCTGTATCATATTCTTCATGCAATTTGTTTGAGCGACAGCCTCTACTATACAGATGTGAATTTACATTTCCTTCAGCCTGAGGCGTATAGGTTTCACTTTTGTTGTGAAACGGCTTTTACATTTGTAAAAAGAAAAAAACAAGCCTTGCCAAGATTTAAAAAGTAACACAAAAGTGATGTAACATTACTTTCCGTTAAAAGTAACGAAGTAAAGTAATTCACTTTTTTAAGGAATAACGCAATATTGTAATGCATTACTTAAAAAAAATTACTTTCCCCAAAACTGATCAAAAATGTCAAGCTTTGAGACTTGAATGAAAGTTAATATCCAAGACCGTTAAATCAAATGTTGGTACTTTCTGTTTTAGGATTAAATGGATCTTTTAGGTATTCATCTTCTGATCCAGCTGTTCTTTCTGTGTGTGTGGTTGACCAGTGGAAAGTCTCGAGTGGGTCAGGCTCTTTTTCACTCAGCTGCCCAACCCCCAGCCTCTGCTGATGTCATCACATATCATCACGGCCCACGGTGCACTGCTCGACCCTTGCGTAGGGAGCCTGTGCTTGCTCTCTGAGAGAGAAAGAACATCAGCTAGTACACAGAGGGGCTCAACAGTTGGCCACTTTGTAGCCTGAGACCAGAAACGTACTTTACACAAGTATTCAAATGCAGCTGCGAAATGCTTGGCCAGGGCATATCAAGTGTGCTGTCCCCCTCTGTCAGATGTTGTTTTTCAGGCCGTTTCCTATAAACATGAGTGTTTAATTTGCTTGAACTAAGTAAGTGGTGTATTTCAGGCCATCAGATTGTGCCTGCTAAAACATCTGTAATAATTCATGACATCATTTTCAGAAAGAGTTTAGAAGTTCTGTGTAAAATACCATTTGGATAAATAAGTACATTTCCTGTGAAATTTACACCAGTCAGTATTGCATTTTCATTTTACAGAATGAATATTGAGGATAATATCATAACCATAAGACTTTGCTTATGATAAGCTTTGGACTCAGTTAGGGATGTCATAAGTATCAAGAATTAAAATAGTTATATTAACAGTAGTATAGTGTAGTGACTGATGAAATGACTAAAATGAACTTCCTGGTTAAGATGCTTTTTATGTTTATGTTTGTCCTCAGTAAACAAATTGGGGAAAATAATAAAATGTTTCTGTCTTGCAGTATACATGCATCCAAACAGACCTGCTGATGTCTATTGTTTTGTTGGTATTAATCAAACAATAAGGGGAAAAAAAAGAGATCAATACTTTACTTTCATGCCATTCTTTAATAAACATTTAATTAATAACAACTGTGACAACCAAAGCTGTTAATTGCGTTTGACTGTAATTAGCTCAGAATGAATGTTTAAAATAGCTGAGGTTTGGTGGATGTAACATTTGGCTTTTTGTTTTTTGAAAAACACATTTTAAAACTTGAAACTCAGCTGTGTCTTTCTGTGCTGCATGGTTTAGTGACACACATCCACACAATTGATGGGCAAATGTGGTTGCAGTTCGGGTATTGCTTGTGTCTGGATCGAATTAGATCAAATATACGACATGTCTTGGTGGGAGCTTAGCTTCCTAAATTCAAAATATTAAAATGGATATGGTTTTGCCACTTTGTCTTTAGTGATATGGTGTGTCATTATAAGAGAATCTGTGTATTTGTGTGTGTGTGTGTGTGTGTGTGGCTGATGGTGATTGCTGTCTGGGAAGCAGACTTTCTAAAGGAATTCAATTAGCTGGAACCGTTTGCTTCCTCACAGTCCCCAGGGCCAAAGCTGAAGCACAAAAACACAGCCACGTTCTGTCTCTTATCAAACACCCTTTTCATCTGAACCGCTGCTTGTTTGGATGGCAAATATTAGGCATTAACTGAATATATTTAGATTAACACTTTAATAGTACTAAATGGTTTAGCATTAACAGGACAGTGGTATCTTAAAGGGGTCGTTGGATGCTACGTGCACTTTTACAAGCAATTTGAACTGAAATGTGTGTTAGCAGTTTGTGTACACAACCACCCTATAATGATAAAATCCAAACAGTGTTTTTTATCTCATTAAAAAATTTCCCCTTTCTCAAATCGAGCCAATCTCGGATGCATGAGTGACTGTCATCAGTCCGCCATTGTTTCACCGCTGGAGCAGATGTAGACAAGAATGTCTTCTAAGCGATTGAGGTGTTGTAATAATTAATATAGCATAGTTATAATTTTCTCCCGACATCTGAGCCCCCGAAGACTCGGTGCATTTGTTTCTGAAGGAAATGCGCCCAAATCTACCTAAATCTTCACGTGAATCATTCCTTATCCAGCTTCACCTACAGAACAAGGGAGTTTAAGGTTTTGTACTGAATCTTTGCAAATCGCCTTTCCTTATAATTAGCAAGTTTCACAATGAATGCGGCTAAACAATCTCTCAGAGAGAGGGGCGGGGTCAGCAGATCTCATTAACATTTAAAAGGAAATACTACAAAACAGCTTGCTCTGAAAACCTTTTTTTTTAAAAACTGGGATATGAGCATATCCGGGTTTTTGCCGGTGTTTACATGGCCGTGCGCGACCGGGTTATTGCTAATATCCCGGTTTTGAACGGGTTATTGGCTGCATGTAAAGGTAGTCAGTGTCTGCTGACCTTGCAGAAACATACAAATAGACATAGCCAGACTAGACTATTTTAATACAATCTTACTGACGTTTTTTTTTTAATTCTTGACAAAATTGTAATATATTAAGTTTTTTTGTTTTTTTTTGCCTAGTTTGTTTTGCCTACGTCCCTATGGCCCAATGACGCAACGATGAGCATTTACTGCTTTTTAAAAATGCGGGTCAGGAAGTGGGTCGGGTACAATATATTATTTAACATTTTTTGCTTTCCGAGTTGCTGGGTGGGTTAGTTGAAAACGTTGGTTGGGTGCGGGTTATTCATAAATTGACTCCGCGCATCATTGGTGCGAGTGGATAGATTCGCACTTGCGCATTATTTTTAATGTGCTTTCGCATTACAATAATGCAATCTCATTGCTGCTTCTGAAACGCGTACACATAACTGTATACGCACTGCAAATGGAGTCCGTGTGACCCTTGGCCAATAAATATATTGGGCAAAACATATAGCACCTGAGGCACCGCTACAGTGAGCTCTATGACCAATGCATGGCAAAAAAAGAAGAAAAAAAATCCTTGAACACGGTTTTATTTTATTAAATTTGTTTCCATATGTCTAGACATTTTGTTTGACATCTTTACTTAGTGATTATTTTGACTTATGTCTGTTTGTCTGTATGACATTTGATAAAGCTCTCATTGGTTTCCTTTTGGAAATATGTTTACAATTTATACTGAATGCACTTATGACTGTAAAGCATGTGTGTGTGTGTCAAAATCGTGATTAAAATCGAAATCGCAAAATTCATCTGCAGACATCTGCTGTCAGAGATTGAATGCGCACTTTCATTTAGCGCGTCTCCAATCACACGTTCCACCATGCACCTCTCATCCTTGCTTGAATAATTTGTAATAAAAATTATTCACTGTATTTAGAAATACTTACAGTAACAATATTACACATATTCCATATTGTGATATATAGCATTAATGAATACCAGCACAGGTCTATTCAAAGCCATGCTTTGTGAACAGAACTGCGTTTGACTACTGGTTGACTGTCATACAGTGCGAGGGAGCTGCACATATATGTTTTGCAGCTGCTAGCGTGTTCCGGGTTTTTCTTGTGTGGTTTTATTAACTTTCAGAGAAGCAGATATGATCTCTGTTTTATCTTAAGGTTTGGATCCGGTCACTGTACACCACTGAAGCTACTTCAGTCAGTTTTGTGGTCTGCTCACAACTCAAAAGCTTCCATCTGGAAATTAAGATTTGATGGATGAAATTGCACCTCATTGAACTTTTGTTATGTGAAACGTGAAAAGACTTTGCTTTCTTTGATATTTACTTCAGACACTGTTTGTATGAGTACAGGTGGTAGTAACAAATACTACATGGGCTTGACTTGTATTTGAACTTTTGTCCCTTCCATTGGTATGCCATCAGCGTCAGTGCTAGGGATGTTCATTTTAACCATTTAACCATTAAATGACCGTTAAGAATTTTGACCGATTAATAAAATCAGTTAAACGGTTTAAAGTTTTTTTTCAGTAATTTATCAAAATATTTAAAAAGGTTTGGTACATTATTCAAATAGGCTACGCTACACGTATAAAAAATTGTTTTTTTGAGAAAATAACAAAACATAGCCTATTAATAAGTCGAATTTTATTATTATATTCAGAAACATGAAATGTTTAAAAACATTATAATAAACACTGTAAACATAACTATGCTAACAAATCCTTTCAATTAACAGAAGCCTTTAAAAAAAAATAACAAGAATAAACATATAGCCTATAAGAAGTTATAGCAACATAAAAGACAAGCCAAAACAAATTCATTTAAGCTAAAACTAAAACTAAAACCAACGTTGGGTCACTCAATCACACAAAATCAAATGTTTTCGTATTCGTGATGTATATGAATGCCAAATTATTAATTATTACAGCCAACTTCACTCGTGCTCCAGTATCCACATAAATCAAAATGTTTTGCATAACATCATGGCGGTACGGTGAACTGATTAACAGCACAGATTTTATTACATATATAAACTGAGCAGTGTGGGTTTTTTCCCATATGTTTGACTGACTGTATTTTATTGTGATAATAAACAGGCTGCATTGTCAAGGTAGCAAAGCTTAACTGTATAAACGCATGCGGTGCTAGCGCAAATACTTGATTTGTTTTTCTTTTTACAGTGGAAGCAACTTCTCCTTTCATTCATAAAGATAATAGGAATTGTAAACGGTTTGCCTTTGTTTGTATACAATCACAATAAAAACAAATCTTTGTGGGTAAAATAATCCTAAAGAAAAATAGGATGCCCCTTTCTGCGTCTGTTTCCTTTCTCGTTTAGATAAGATTGTGTATTGAACTGCATGACACAATCTTTTAACACTTTGTTAAAAGACAAAATGCCATTTTCTGTTTGTTACGATTATGTTAGGAGATGGATGTTGCATCATATTATGTAAAATTGTTCTACTTCTAGCTAAAAAAAAACATTGGAAAACTAAGTAAATATTAACCATTGGTTAAAATTATTTTTATATCATGGTAATGGAACGGATGACAGCTGTAGCTAGGAAGAGCATTAGGCCTTATTTAGCATTGTGGTGACCTTTTATTAAAGGTGCAGTAGGTGATTGTCTTCAGAAACAGTTTTTGTTATGCCGGTTGAATGTCTCTTCACATAGCAATCATTAAGTTAAGTGGTATAAATGTATTTATCTGTATTTATATATTCTGTGGAAGGCGTAGGACCAAGAAATGTTCGTCCAATCAAAATGCTTGGTCCGAGTGTTTTAATCCGCTTTCCTTCCTGCCTGTCAACATTTGTATTCATCTGTGCACCCTCACGCAGACAGAGTACATCATCATCGCGTTCACGCACGCTGTGCAGACAGAGCTAGAATGGCAGACAAACATCAAAAACCCAATCCTCCAGGGAGGGTGGGACGTTTGCTTTCAGTGCTATCAGGCTAATGTTTGCGTTTTCCAAGATCTCCTACTATACCTGTCATTTTTTTGTATTAGAGGAGTGATCAAGGAAACTTTTATTTTTTAATTTTTTTTCACTTTTCCTCTCTTGTGTGTGAAAATAATATTGGGTATTAAGTTGAAGTAGTGAGTATCTGTTGAAGGCAGATTTTATATCCCCTAATCTATGTAACTTCTGTACTATTAATTATGTAAGTTGCAAAACTGGCATCATGTGTTTTGTGTGTCTGTATGTTTTTATTGTGCGGTGATGTTAAATGCATTTAAATAAATAATACAAAAATAATTAAAAATAATAATTAAAAACACTTTGTAAAAAGAAACCTTTTACATTCTTTACTATGAAAGGCGTTTCTGCCACTGAATCTCAGTCTGACATTTTACTCAGAATTTTGAGATATACATTCGGAATTACTAGTTAAAGTCAGAATTGTAGGATATAAACCAAATAATAAACCAGATTATTCCAAATAAATCTGATTTAAAATGAGCATTTTTATTTCAACCAAGAACGTTGGTATGTTACTGGATTTAATGATATGCTTTATTCCTGTTAAACTCAGCTACGTCGAGTGTTTACATTAAACAGACCCAAACAAAAGACATCTGTATGCTTCTGCTCTCTGGAGGTTGTTTGTGCATAATTCATGTTGTGAATTGTCTTGCTGTGTTTTCGATCATTTGTACGGGTGTGGGCATGTGTTGTTCGCAGGCAACAGTGCAGCTTTCTGTTTTCAGCAGTGAATATCCCGCCATGCCACTATCAGTCAGTAAATAACCTTCACTTGAATGTGAGAAGCTTTTTTTTTTTCACTCTCGTTGTCTATGGTCTGAGCTGCCCTCTGACATATAAAGCGTCTATTTGCGTGTGTATGTGTGTGTGCGTATGTGTGTGTGCGTGTGTGTGTGTGTGTGTGTGTGCGTGTGTGTGTGTGTGTGTGCGTGTGTGTGTGTGTGTGTGTGTGTGTGTGTGTGTGTGTGTGTGTGTGTTTGAGTGAATGCACAACAGCCTCAGGACTGCATCTTCGTGGGAACCCCACATGATGATAGAGACAAACTAATAGAGGATAGAAAAGTAACGTAGTGCATGCTGGGAGTTCACTAGACCTAGAGCGAGGAAGAATGCACATGTGGAGAAAATAAATAGCATAATACCAGTGATTTTAAGTTTTTAAATTAGTTAAATTATTATTTTTTTTTCAGTGCTCTTTCATTTAGAAATTGGACTATTTTAATTTGAGTATTTTAGGGCTATCAGAGTTGATGTATTAAATTAAATTATTTGTTTAGCACTATGTTATATGTTGACATTAAAACAGATTTGTTTTGTTCTGTGAAATAAATCTTACGAAAAAAATTTGTTTTTATTATTATTATTTTATTTATTTTTTGTTTCATATTAGTTAAGTAGTACTTTCTCCCCATAACTGGTAAAGACCAACATTTAGTGGCATGGTCAGAAATCAGAAACTCATAACAGGAATGAAAAACTGCTACAGAATTAAGTTCAAAATGCATGATTCAAGCAGCCCTCGTGTAACAGAAAATGAAAAGTTGTACAGAGTGAGCGCTTCCTCTAGTTTACATCCAAGCTGATCTATAAATACAGCAGAACCCTCAATTAAAGATTTCCCTCTGCCTGCACACGTTCAGTCTCTGAACCCTTAGCTTCTTTTGGTATCTTTTGTGAATAAAAGGATATTAAGGCAGTGGACCAAATGTTTTACTTTTTATGTGACACAAGGCACATGATGTCAAGTTTTAATGTCATTGTCTGCTGTAACTTCAGTTTGGTCGGACAAGTTCTTAGCTACAGTAAACACCCCAGTTTAGATAGAATTCACTACAATAAATAAATAAATCAATTACAATATGATAATGTAGTACCAAAGTTGTGTGATGCTATTTTCTCTCCTATACTAATGTAGACTGTAATATATATATAAAACAGTCTACATTAGTATAGGAGAGAAAATAGCATCACACAACTTTGTACATCACACAACATTGGAACAAAATGACATGATTGTAATATTGAACAAATCTTAATTTATGGTTGTTTCAACCCTTTTTTTATGAAATCATGCCAACTCAGCGTTACAGAACAGATCAGATGTTGTCTCTTTTTTTTATAATAATTATCTTTCCAACAGTGGCTGTTCATTTAAAAAAGATCCATATGCTCTTAAATCATTGAAATTCTTAATTCACGTTGAATACCAAGTTGGTTGTTTTTTTTCTAATTAAGAAAATGGGTTTGTCCTAAATACATCTCTCCTTGAAGGTTAGTTTTATGTTGCTCTCTGGAGTGTCACACTTCTCTTCTGTTTTGGGTGAAGGCTATCATCTCAAACAGACTGCAGAAAAGGCAGGCCGTATTAGCACCACGTTATGTTAATTATCAGGCAATGTTGATATCTGTCAGTCTAGTGTATGAGAAAAGCTGTCAGTGTCTGTCACATTGAAAATGTCACATAAATGTCATGTTGTCACATAGGGCTGCATGATTATGAAATCATAATGGTTAATTATTCCCTTGAAATTGTAGTTGCGATTATTAATTATGATTATCACAATTAACATTGAATGATATTTATACCATTGTTTGATGCAACCGCATGCCATATTTTATTAATGAAGTAAACAAGCTGAAAATAGTCTAACTAATCCGATTGGTTTCTTCTTTAAATTCTAAAAAAGTAAAAATATGAATGGTATTATAATGTTATACTAAAACCAAAATAATGAAAAAACCCTTAAGATAGCATGTAGAAAGAAAAAAAGGTATCTTAAGTGTGCAGAATAACATAAGTGGACTTTACGACTTTACGATTACGTAATTGTGGCATCCATAATTGTAATCGCAATTAGAAATTTGATTAATTGTGCAGCCGTAATGTCACATGAATACGGTTTGGAGGATTGTGCAATAAATATTGGCGTTATGGCATTATGTGAAAAACTATTTTGACAATTCATTGACTTAAACTTATTATTAAGGTATTTCAATTATTATCAAGTGGATTTAAAATCAGAAAATGGTTCGCTTATTCAGTATGCATGACTTTCTCTGACCTTTGTTTACATCTTTCACATGCAGTAAGAGAAGGAATGGTCAAGACAATGCAGCCCTACAAACAGTGAGAGGTCAGGATAAGGTTGACTAGGGCTTCATCTGTTTGTGAGGGGTTAGACTGGGTGACTAGTATCACTGCGTGATGTAATCTGTCCCTAAAACCAGCGGCTAATACCATTGAGTGTGGGGATATAGAGAGGTTGATTGTGATTAAACTGTCCTAGAGTGATTGACATTTTTCTTTGATTATTTTCTGGCTGTTGTTCTGCACAAAGGTCTATAATCCAGGTCAGAGCAGACTATAAAGCTGCTGTTTATCACATATTAATATTAATCTGTGTCTCTATTTCTGCTTCTCTCAGGATTCTCTTCTGAACACAAAGCAATGTGGAGGAAATAAGGCCCGTTCTGTGCTTTGAATACAGGTGAGAGTAAAACACTGCATCAGTTGTGTGGTAAGCAGGCTTACGTGAAATCAACAAAAAATGGACCAATATTCAGTATTCTGCATTTTTTATGGCTCTCCAAGGATGCTTTAAACTGTGTTGTGTGCATAAATGACTGAATCAATTGCTAATTCATATATTTGCACATTTTAATATACAGTGTGCTTGCACATCAATTATGGTTAAGTTTAGGGTTGGGGTGAACTTTCCTCTTTTCCCCCTAAAGCTTCATTCACACCGTGTTTTTATTGCAGTTTGATCATTATTATATTATATTATATTATATTATATTATATTATATTATATTATATTATATTATATTATATTATATTATATTATATTTTATATATATATTTATATATTAGCTATATATATATATATATATATATATTATATATATATATATATATATTAGGGGTGTAACGATACGCGTATTCGTATTGAACCGTTCGGTACGACGCTTTCGGTTCGGTACGCGGTACGCATTATGTATACCGAACGGTTCGTTGGAGTAATTAATTATATTTGAAAAAAAAAAAAAGAGAGAGAGAGAGAGAGAAATATAATGATATGCGTTCAACAAGGTAGCCCAATAACCCAAACAACGTAACAGGCAACGCCCCTGACACTCCCGAAGAAGAAAAAAACACCATCTTATATGTTTATGTTAGACTACTCAGTCAGGCGCTCGCTCACTCAGTACGCGCTGAAGGCTCGTTGCAAAATAGCCAATGCGTTTAACAGACTAGAAATGAGAAGATCCTCCAATAACCAACAGGTCTGGTGTTTGGGTGCACTTTGGATTCCCTTTAAGCTATAATGGTGATGGCAAGAGAGTGGTGGATAAAAAAACAACGGTATGTCGCATCTGCAACATGACAGGGTACACCAGCGGGAAAAAAAAAAAAAAAAAACACCAGCGGGAATATCTGGGATATATGCGTCAGTACTATCTGGGAAAAGACGAAAAAAAGGAGAAACATGCACGCAGCAAACTATCCCTGCAGCATTTAGAAACTATAGCTTACAGGGAATCCAACCCAAACACCAGACCTGTTGGTTATTTTAGGATCTTATATTTCTGGTCTGTTAAAGGCATTCGACATTTTGCAACGAGCCTTCAGCGCGTGCTGAGTGAGCGAGCGCCTTAGGGGCCGTTCACATATCGTGCCTAAAAACGCATGGAAAACGCTAAGCGCGTCTTTCTCCTCCTTTCCAAAGCGCTTGGGCAGAAGCGCTCATGAGGCGTCTGTCTTTGCTAAGCATCCATGACCTGCTCTCTCCATGAGACGCGGAAATTTCAGCGAAGGATAAATGGATTTGCAGCTCTAAAAATCGCTTGCAGTAGCGCTGCTACTAAATTTATTTCAAAATTGCAATCCATATACAACTATGATCAGCTGATCCTTCATCTTGGCTGAGCTCTCAACGTTGTTACGGGAAAGGATGAAGCTGATTGGTTAGTTCTTGTCACATGACCCGCGGTGCGCTTGCGGCATTCTGAAAAGTTGAGATGTTTTTACATTTTGCTGTATCTAAAACGTATCGAACCGAACCGAACCGAACCGTGACATCAGTGTATCGTATCGAACCGAACCGTGAATTTTGTGAACCGTTACACCCCTAATATATATATATATATATATATATATATATATATATTATATGTATACATTTTTTTTTTTATATTTTTCTTTTCATACCCCCTAGTCCTTGCTTGTTTGTTTATTAAAGATTTTGGCTAAGGTGATTTTACCTTTAGGTTGCTTATTTAAAATGCATTTATTTCACACTAATTACAAAAAATCTATTAACATATTTACTTACATATCTCTTGAGACTTACTGACTTAAAAACTAATAGTTACTTTATTTGGAGCACTACATTGTGCACAATGCACATTTCTTAATATCAAGCCCTACATGTGTTTTAATGTCACTATTGATGAGGATTGTATGATCTTTGGATAATGTCGGTCTTTAAAGTGTACCTGAAGTATACTTGCAATAGTACTATTTTAGCACAATGAAATATACTTTTCTACATCTTTAGCTGGACTTCAGCACTGCCTCCACATAATTAAAGTGCACTGACTACAAAATTACTAGAAAAAGTACAATTGCAGGGGATTTTTATTAAGCACATAAATATTGAAATGTATTGTTAGTATGCTGGGCATGAAATAAATGTATTTCAGATTCATTTAAGTATATTTGTTATTCAGGAGGGAACCATGTTAGAATTCCACGTATGTTCCCCCAAAACAACAGAGAAAATACTGTGAATACAGAAAGTTTGGGCCAGTAAAGGTCTATTTTATGTCTTAATTTAGATTATATATGCTGTTGAATAGAGTTCAGTGTAGGGTGTGTCTTCTCTGTGTAAAGAAAACATAATACTCAAGAGTGTGTGTGCATGAAGTCATATGAACTGCTGAAAACTGGAGTGTGTTTAAATGGACCGTGTGTCTGCTTTTGACTCTGAGAGATTAAGTGTGTTTTCGTGAGGTAATTTGGGTTAGCGAAGACATACTGAAGTGATTAGACTCTGTGGAATCTCTGTGTGTGTGTGTGTGTGTTTGACGTTTCAGTGACTCGCGGTAGAGCTGCTTACTGCTGTTCTATGCCCCTTAGCTCTCTCTCTTTCTCTCCTTGGTTCTCTTTTTCTAGTCTCTGAAGAGAAACACACAGGTCAGCGCTTTAAGCCCAGGGCCTGCTGGGTAGTGTCAGTGGGTGACTGCACATCAAAGATGTATGGAGTGAGCATCTCAGCAGGCCTGACACTCCTACTGCATAATAAAGAGACGCCAGGGTCTGCTCGCATTAAAGCAGACCTCTGTGGCTCCAGGAAGCACTTTCTGCTTCGATGCTTGAGCATTACACACTAGAGCAGGATGAAGGGAGAAGCAACATCGCGTGCGGATAGAAAGCGTAAGGTCTGTGCTGGTTCAGTGTCATTTCTGTGCTACAAGCGTCAGTGGAGATAATGCTCTGACATTGGACTGCTAGGATGAACACTCATATTTTAGTTGTCCAAATGACTTCATAGTAAACATTTCAGTTCAGTAAAAAGAAATACCAGATTATAAAACATATCACATTCCTAAGGCCAGACAGAGATGATTTATGTTTATTTGTCAGCTAAAGTATTTCATGGCAGTTCATCTCAAGTGAGTGGGAAACTCTTTCAGTTCATCTGGCCGTGGGTTTGACACCAGCATGTGAATGCAACACCCTAAATAAAAACTCATACCTTCCACCGTAACCACCTACACGAGCGCTCACCTCAAAATATCACAGACGTTCCTGTAACCCACACAGTCTCAGTGGAGCTGCAGTTTCACAGTGTGTCTGTGTAATTAAGAATGAAGCCTGTAAATGCAGTGCAGTCTGTCACGTTCTGCGCTGTGACATCTCTGAAGAGGCTTTATGGGGCAGCATTAATACCTTTGAATGGACAGATGAGGATTGGATAGGCCCAGCTGTTCCTGTTCTGTTGTTCCCAGTCAGAGCTGTGACACACATTGTGCAGAGACACTTTTCTTGGTTCTTGTTTCCACACACTGTAGAGTTCACTCAGACAGAGAATGCAGCTTTACAAAGATCCTTTATCTGACCGGTGACACTTTTTTACCTTAGGACACAGTCGAGCATCCCTCTGTTTCTAAATCAACACACACACACACACGTTTGTTTTTGTGAAAAGTGGGTTCATCCCATAGGTGGAATGGTTTTTATACTGTACAAACTGTATATTCTATGGCCCTTCACCAACCCTACACCTAACCCTAACCCTTAGAGGAAACTTTGTGCATTTTTACTTTCTCAAAAAAACTCATTCTGTATGATTTATAAGCGTTTTGACATGGGTTTGAGATGGGACATGGGTTATGTCCTCATAAGTCCTCATATGTCCTCACACACACACACACACACGCACACACACGTGCACAAATCCCTTCACCGGCAAGCTTGATATCAAGATGCAGGGATGAGATACCAGCTAAGTCATATTTATCAGTGTTTTGAGAAAGAAGCATTTAAGAAAATCTAAAATAATAATAATAATATGTAATAAATGTAAAAGTATAAAAGTTTGCAATATTTAAGATGTTTTAATGTTTTTAAAAGAAGTCTCACCAAGGCTGCATTTATTTGATTTTAATATGCTCAGTTTGGTTCTCAGTTATTATTAGTTTTTAATTATTAATACATTTAGTTAAGGATTATTTGACAATTTTTTTTAAATGGTGTACATGAATGATTTAGTGACTCACTCAAGACTTGACTTGTTTTATTAGTGGAAGAATCAGCATTTTAGAATGAATCTTTGATTAATTCAATGACTCGCTCGTAAAGACTTCACTTTCATCAATATAAATCAGTGTTTTTGACATACATTTATTTACAGTAGTGACTTCTTTATTGCATTAAACATGGGATTTTCTTTACATTACAGTTGGCTTTATGCGAAATATAATTTTTCAATAAATATCACCAGCGCGTATTGTCATAAATGTGAGAATTTTACCCGCAATTATTAAAGAGGCCACAAGACAAACAAAAAACGAATCAAAACATTTTTCAAAACGGTGTTTAACCACAGTGCTAGTTGCGCTAAATTTTAGCTGACCTCCAGACTGCTTTTCTCACATCAGTGGTTGGTGGTGTACATTAGGGCCGGAGGTGTGGGTGGGGGTAATCTACAGTAGTAACTATTTCTGTTCCTTATTTTGAATCAATCAGCTAAGCTGTGATTCAGCTGTTCATAGGCCTGTGGTTGGACATGAAGGATTGTGGGTAGGAACATGCCTCATGTGGCGTAGTCAAGCTAACTGTGGAACAGCATTAGATTTCAGCACTTATCACTTTCTAAAATATAAAATAACATTGTAAGTAACATACTGGAGGGGAAAATGTTATATATATATATAAACACTGCAGCAATGTTTAATACATCACATATTGAACAACCCTTTTTTTGTTATTATTGTATCTGTGCATTTGGGAAAATGGTATCACATTAAATGGAATTTCTTACAGTAGCACTTGAGCATTTGAGCAAAAGCAAAAGACTCAACAAAAGCCAAGTTTTGTTATGTGTCAGTGATGCCAAGATAGTTGTTACATACATGCATACACATTTGTGCAAGCACAACTGCAGAAGCATCAAAAACAAAGCCACAGGGTTTGTGAGCATGCAACTTGGACGCCTGCACATGCTCATCGAAGGGTCTTGTTTCCTGAGAATTTCTGCTTCACCTGGTGTGAATGAACAGTGCTCAGATGTGTTTGTGGTGAAGAATCATCTACACGACCACTCAAAAGTGTGGCCTCTTTTTTTAATAGTTTTTAAATTAGCCTCTTATGCTCACCTCAGGCTGTTTGTACTGCAGTAAAAGCAGTAATATTGTATTAATACAGTAATAATGTATTACAATTAAATATTATTGAAATTTCCATTTAATTTATTGTTAAGTTAGAATTTCGCACAGAATTGCATCGCTACTGTATAAAAGTTTTAATGAAAAAAAATATTACCTTTTGAAACTTGAACAGTAATTTATATGTTTCTTATCACCTTTGGTTTGAACTAATATGGTATATGCCATAAGTTTGGGAAATAAGTGGTCCATCTCCTCCCGCTGTACTGTCTCTGGGTGAGTTTAACTCTCTAAATTCAATTCAATTCAATTCAATTCAAGTTTATTTGTATAGCGCTTTTTACAAAATAAATCGTTACAAAGCAACTTTACAGAAAATTATGTTTCTACAATATTTAGTAGTAGCTAGTAGTTTGTGCACATTTGACAGGATTTTAGAAAAAATAAAAAAAAATAATACAAGACGTAGTCAGCTAGACGATGAACTATCAATATTATTAAGTTATTATATGATTCAGTCACACATTTAGCAATAATTGTTAGTTCTGTTTGTTGGTTCAAGGTTAGCATCATCTGGGGTCCTCTGAGGGTCAGCATCATCTCTTCTCAGGTGTTCTGGATCCAGACTGGAGCTTGTTTAAATCCTAGTTACCACGGGATGTAAATCCCGTGGCGAAACATAGAAACAAAATACAGACATCATTAGCATAGCTGCTGATCCAACAAAGTAAAATTAGTTTAACCCAAGCTAATGAATAAAAATGCACCTTTGAACAGATGCAACTACACTCACAATTAAAAAGAAACATTATTCGAATGCTTGGCGAAAGAGATGTGTTTTTAATCTAGATTTAAACAGAGAGAGTGTGTCTGAACCCCGAACATTATCAGGAAGGCTATTCCAGAGTTTGGGAGCCAATTGTGAGAAAGCTCTACCTCCTTTAGTGGACTTTGCTATCCTAGGAACGACCAAAAGTCCAGCGTTTTGTGACCTTAGGGTGCGTGATGGGTTGTAACGTGGTAGAAGGCTAGTTAGGTACGCTGGAGCTAAACCATTTAGGGCCTTATAGGTAAGTAATGATAATTTGTAACTGATACGGAACTTAATAGGTAGCCAGTGCAGAGACTGTAAAATTGGGGTAATATGATCATATTTTCTTGACCTCATAAGGACTCTAGCTGCTGCATTTTGGACGACCTGTAGCTTGTTTATTGAAGAAGCAGGACAACCACCTAGAAGTGCATTACAATAGTCCAGTCTAGAGGTCATGAATGCATGAACTAGCTTTTCTGCATCAGAAACAGATAACATGTTTCGTAGCTTGGCAATGTTTCTAAGATGGAAGAATGCAGTTTTTGTAACATTGGAAATATGATTTTCAAAAGACAAATTGCTGTCTAATATAACACCCAGATTTCTGACTGTAGAGGAAGTAACAGTACATCCGTCTAGTTGCAGATTGTAATCTACAAGATTCTGTGTAGTGTTTTTTGGTCCAATAATTAGTATCTCTGTCTTATCCGAATTTAATTGGAGAAAATTGTGTGTCATCCAATCTTTTACATTTTTAACACACTCTGTTAGCTTAGATAATTGGGAAGTTTCATCTGGTCTCGTTGAGATATATAGCTGAGTATCATCAGCATAACAGTGGAAGCTAATTCCGTATTTTCTAATAATATTACCAAGGGGCAACATATATATTGAAAATAGAAGGGGACCTAGGACGGATCCTTGTGGCACTCCATATTTTACTAAATTGACCTGTACGGTGAGTTACCGTAATAAGTTGAGCCGCTTCTGTGGTGGAAATCCATCCTGAGTGACTGAAGTAAGACCGCATCTCTGGCTGCAGTCAGCTTTTTCAGTCTAGGCTCAGTGACATTTTTCATAATTTTTTCCCTTGCGAGCTACTACAGGGCTTCCTTCACAGAAACGTATGTGTTTGCTTACGGCAAGGAAAGATTACAGTAAGTTACGGTAATTTTCTCATGGTAAGCAGACCATTAAATTACCTTTAAACTTGCTATAATTCTGTGACCTCATAGACAATCGATACTTTTAACATGGTACTGGTGCCTATACCAACACTTCGAAAACAAAAGGCCACAAAACGATGGTGGGTGACATTAAACCAAATTAAAAACCCCAAATGGGAAGGATTGGCCATTTGTGTGTCCCTCGATCTCTGTTTGTCTATACTGATCGATAACATTAAAGGCCTAACCAATAAATAAATGAACATCTTTGTCTCAAGACTTCCACGAATCCTTATCAGGTTTTCCACGATAAGGAAAGTTTGTCTAACGAATCTGTCTTTAGGGCTAATGTCCTTATTAGGCTTTCGGCCTAATTAACATTTGAGACTGTAATGTGCTGACATTTTGTTTAAAGAGCTCTTGGCTGCTCCTGCTGCCCTCAGAAGAGAAACACCTCTCATGGAAAGTTTGTGTGTAGTTGTGTGTTCCTTTGTCATTGTCATACTCAGGTTAACCACATCCTCTTGAAAAAACACTGCATACATGCAACATAATCATAGCTGCAAACAATGGTTTTGAGTGTTACAGCAGCAATATACGCTGATCACCACACCTAGTGACTGCCGCTTTCATCAAATAGTGTTGCTTTGTAACTGGTGGAATTTTCTGAAAAGTTAAACGCCAAAAAAGGAAATCCGCAAAATTGTATGATCTCCCACACAGAAGAGCACCCTCTAGTCTTGTCATTTGGTCAGTTTGATCTTGTGAAGCTTTATCGCCCTGGGTGAAATTTTTCATATTTCATTTTGTTAGTGATATATCAGAAGGGGTCATTTTTAGTTCCTTATCCTACATTAGGAGGTCCACATGTACAGTAATCAGCATCATTGACTTGTTGGTGAATGTTGGTGCATCGTATATGTCATCAGGTCATGTGGTTTCTGTTGCTTCATCGATTTTGAAACAAATCTTTTGTGCATCGTATAGTTTCAGTAGTAGGTGTTTTTCAGCCTTGAAGTTTTGAGTTGTGAAAGTTTCAGTAGCCTATGTTTTCATAGTACACCCATCTCTTTTATTTCAAACAATAAAAGAAAATTAAATTCCTCATGTTAAGGCTTTTTCAAGCATGTCTCCATCAGGGTTGTGGTGATAGACTGTAGTATCAACAATAGTCCGAGATATCACTTGTGGATGTTAGCAAGGTGGCTTATTTCTTCCATTATATTTCTTTTTCCATGTTTTCACAGTGTTGCACAGTAAAACCAATCCTACACTATTATGTTGAGCTTCTGAATGCAAAGGCCAATCAGATGAGTCATCACTGAAACTGCAGAGTTTTGTTGTTCAGAACACGCTTGTTAAAGGGTAAGTTCACCCAAAAAAGAAAATTGTTGGAGTTTACGCTGACTTCATACGTCATCCGTCCAGAGCTGCTTGTGTACATCTTTTGGCACAAGCTAGATTAAAGGGATTATTATGGTTTTGAATATGGATATTTTTCTTATAAAAATGCATCGAGTCACTAAAGAATGCCTTTGTTCACAATTTTTTTAACTGAGGAATTGGAAACCTTATAATTAGTAACTGACAAGGTTTCTATTAAATTGTTATGATGTAAAATACAAATTCAGTTAACAGTTAATTTCTCTGTTGTCACATCAGAATCAGTTTGGGTTACACTGCTACATAGCGGTGAACCTCAGAACAGTAGCGTATCAAGTAGAGAAATGAGCAAAATTGTGATATTGTATCATTTCAAATATGAAATATACCAGTATTTTTACAGTGCTAATGTACTGTGCCCTAGTCTCTTCACATTTAAATGGGATAGAAGGAAGTTAAGTATACTGTAGCTTAAAAACACACTTCACCTCTACGATGTTTGTGTAACCTATAGCCCTTGGCCTTGTGTTTTGACTTGAAATTGAGGAAACTGTGGAAATCCAGGCATTTATCTGAACCGCGCCAAACTTCCTCTTTCTCCTCACAACCAAAGCAGAAATACATTTGTACATGAATTGGTGATGACGTGGCATCATGTGTTTGAGGGTCATGTGATGACCTACATGTGTAATCACTACCACATGTGTGAACATCAATCTATATCTCTGGCCTACAAATTGAGCCTTCATTGATCTTTATGTATGTGCAGAGTTTAATTGGTTTTGGATTATGGAAATGATCATATGTCAGCCATATGTATGACTAAGATTTGTTGTAGAAGTAAAGCCAGGTGCCCTCTTCAAAATGTTCTTTCATGATTCATTTGTCGCAGACAGATTTTGAGAATCGCAAAAGATTTGGTAATGGCCTAATTGTCAGTGTTAGGAATCTTATCCTCCAAAAATGTTTGGTTCACAGTTTTCTCATAGTTGCTTCTCCTCTCAGTTGATACCTATCAAATGTATAGTGAGGCAATATGTCCAATGGCGTCAGAGAATAAGAGATGTTGATAATAACATGTATATATGGAATGCATTATGTTTTTATGTAAGTATTTAGTGTTGACTTGACTACTGTATGTGGCATGGACATAGTATTTAATTCACCCCAAGTTTCCTCTGAAGAATAAGCAGTCCACAAATTCCCAATTTCGCCTAGCTATGCCAGACCCCAGACACTCAAGCGTTTTGTGCAGTTATCAATATCTTATGAGCTACTGTGCATATGGAAAAGAAGACATTGTAGGTTAGAGAAAGTCCTCTTTGTTTCTATCTTTAAACTTTGGCTAAGAGCCCAACACAGTCAGTTCAGATGTTGGAGGTGGGGGGAAACCGTGGATGCAGCTGCATTATTAACACAAGGTCATCATTTAATCTTAGAGGGCTTTATTTCAGAATCCATGATGACCCCCTCTTCTGGATTTGAAAAGGCAGCTGTGTGATTTCTGTTTGTGCTTTTGCCCTAGAGATGATGTCAGTGGTCGATCTGATGTTATTAACTGCTAATAATCCACCCCACACATATCTTCTCAATTTTTCACACCAATTTTAGATATTACTTACAAGAAATCTGAAATTTATCAAGAATTTATCAATATTTGTCTAAATGTATAAACGCATGATATAACATGAAACACATACAGTATGTGCTTTTTTACTGTCATGAAAAAGTAACGAAACTGGATACCTGTAGTGAAAGCTTTCAAATGGATAATTGATTAATAAATGATTATATGCATTTTATCTGCTCCGTAATCCACATTCGCTTGTTTTTCATCAACCGGTTAGAAATGTACAGCAGGGCATGCAAATTTGGTCAGTTTTTGGCCAGACAGAAACTTCAAACAGGCTGAATGTAAATATAAGTCTCTGTAAATCCACTCGCTGACAGCAGGTGGCGCTTGTGGACAAGCTGAATTACAGCTGTTTCCCGTAAAGCAGTATTGCGCGTGAGACTGTTACTTAAAATTATTTTTATAATTAAATACGGTTTTAATGATAACTAAAAGATGAATACTAACCGTGGGGAAATGTATCATGATTTATCATCAAACTGGTAATCGTTACATTGCTAATCTATGTCTATCTAATATGTTACATATCTCCTTATCTGGCACAAATCTGAAATGGAAATGAAATACTGAAATGTAATAAACTAATGCCTCACACAAAGCTACCCTGTTAAGATACAGAATATATCTCATGGCTTATTTGTCATTTTAAAGTCTGTTTTGTCAGGTTACATTTATTCAAAGTCTATGGCTACATCCAGCTTCAGTTCTCTCCCTCTATATGATACTGAGTGCATTTGACACAATGGTGCCATGTTGGCTTCATAGCTTCACCTCTGCCGGGTAACGAACATGTTCCCTTAGTGTGTCAGCTGGTGTGAGAGTCTGAGCTCAAACATGAGTGTGTGTTGGAAAGCTGTACAAGGATGGTTGCTTCCCAAGCAATGACGGTAAGAAAATGGGACAAGGTCATTACTATGGTGGCAACTCACATTCCATGATCCAGCTACGAGAAGAATTGCCACTGCACTATGAATATGTATTTATGAGCTGGGTATATCAATAAACATCAAAACTATGTCATTACTGATTAACATAGGCAGGTCAGTGGAGGTCAGAGTCATGTTCTAGGCGATGGAAACCCTTGTTTCCTGGCATTCGTGTGGATTAACACTGCAGGTTTTGATGCCCAATTCAGATTTTTTGGTTACATCTGACTAAAATCTATTCTGGCTATATATATTTTAAAAGTGACCCATATCAGATATCTGCCGTTACCCTATACACTCGGTAGACAACATACTGACCCTGAAACTGGGTTGCCAGGTCTGCAAAACAAAAACTATCTTAAAAAATCTTAAAAACTATCCCTTTCTTTTCCGTAGCTTTCCCTTACTTCATGGAATCCCTCCATTAAAATCGTGTTTTTGGCGGGGGAGGTCACTTTAACCCGCAGACTAAAAACAACCTGTGACAACAGTGTAGAAGTATTAAAGCCCAATACCACAAAAGAGCAATGGGCTTGGCAACACTGATCAGGAAAAGCATCCACCTGAGTTTACCTCATTCACCACCGTCACTTTTTTTTTTTTTATGAAATTTTACACGAGTGCAATTTCATACTTTTTGTTTTTGGAGTATTATTGTTTTTCTGCCAGTATACACAGTTCAATGCAACAGTGGAATGCAATCGTGGTTCGACGTGGACTCTTCGGATCAGTTTCAGTTCTGCAGTAATGAACAGCCTTAATCTTGACGTTTCAACCTCTCTCACCTGCTGTCAGTATTTCTTTCTCTCTTTTCTTAACAATGAAATATTCCTCCATCTCTGCAGACTCTCTGCCCTCTGCCCTTTCATCTTTTCATTTCTCTTGCTTCCTTCCCATCTCTTATTACAATCGTTTCCTTAATAAAGCAGCTCACTTGTCTTCTTCAGAAACTCATTAACCTCCTCTCCTCTCCTGTTCCTCTGGTCCTCTCCTCATGTCTCGTTCCCTCTCTGTCCTCTTTTCACATCTTTTGATCTAGTCTCCAATCCTTATGTTATCTTCTTTCTTCTTCTTCTTGCCTCACAATCTCTATTTTGTCACGTCACACGGCTCCTCTTCTCTCTTCTAAATGTGTCTCATTTCCTAACATGTATGCTTTCACATTGATTGATTTTTGTTTATACCTTTTTAAATGCCACGATAAAACAAAAAAGACTAAGTAATTTCTTAAAGACTAAGTAACCGAGACAGATTGCAATCAATAGAGAAGTGGGGATGTGGATTGTGAAGATTTCAATCAGTTTTTAGAAATCATACAGGAAACAATGACTCAGTTATCACGTCAAACTAGTCAGTATGAAATATACACAACCTTCCTTGATGCAAAAAAACAAAACATTAAATTAATATAATGAATTAAACTAAGAATTATTTATGTCTTTAGGCTTCTGTGTGTTCGTTTAGGATTCGTTTTGGCAAACTCCATTAAGTAACATAAACATTATATTGTACCGTGCTTTTTTTAAACACTACTGCTTTTATTCCTCTTCACACAAATTTTGATTCCAGGGCAAATTAAAGACTTTTTTCTTGCACGATATTATGTAATGACCTAAAAAGATTTCCTTCATGTTGAAGTTAGCACCACGTCTCTATCTCTCCTCTCCTGACGGTGAGTTTGCTCAGCAGCTCACCGGATGCAGCGCTGCACTTGGGTTAGAGAAGGGTTAAGTGTAGGTGGGATGTTATTTTCAGACGTGGTAAAGCATTAACCTTTTAGCGTTAGTCACCAAATGTTTCATTTCAGAACTTCCTCTATATGAATAACAACGTTGTTAGATTTACGTTTATGGCTATGTTACGACATACGTGTAATGTTGCAGAAATGTCACCGCAGTCACTTTTTCAGTAAATCCTGTGGAGAGCTTTGGGGTTCAGGTTTGCAGTAAGCTGTTGTTTATGGGCATCCTTGAACTGTAAATGAGATGATGTGGGCTAAACCCCAGTTAAGACACTGGCAGCCTGCAGGTGGTTCTGCTTAAGGGCAAGAAAGGCATTACATATACATGGCAGCGGTAGACAGATTTTAAAGGTAGAGAAAGGGAGCTCCGTGGATTAGCGTAAGACATGCTCGGAGGTGTAAGAGAGTGACAGTGACGCTGCCGAGCGCTAGTCTGCAGGCTGACGCACAGCAGGGGTCCGTCTCACTCAGAAACTGAGAGGATTCACTCTTCCTCATGTTCCTGTCATAATGAGCACAAAGTGTCCCAGTGAGTTTATCTTACATCGTGTGTTTGTGAGAGACGAACAGCTCCTGTAAGAACACTGAGAGCCATGTGTTCAACCCTTTGGCACAACTATTCAAAATTCAGAAAGAAGAACATCAGTCGATGAAATGAGAAAATCATTTCTGAAATCAAAAAAATTTCTGGTAAATCCTGCCCTAAAAGTCGTCTTCTGTGTATTGCCTCCCCTTCTCTAGTGAAAAAGAACACTTTAACATACTTGTATTACCTAATATGGAAATAATACACTGTAATATAATACATTTTTAATTTAAGTGGCCTTTAATCTTCTTTTATCTTATCTGCAATTTTTTTTTTATTTTTTTTTTTTATATGCTTTTAAAATTTGAAGTACTCTACGAGTGTACATTCAGTAGAATTAAGCACACTTCTATTTCACAAAGATCTTGAAGTTTCCTGATGGGAGTTTATTGTCCACCGGACAGTTCAGCTGTTGTGCTGTTGATGGATCATGGGCAGAACTTCCGAGCGTGTCTTTAAATAGCTGTACTGATGAATGGAAGAACTCTCTCTCTCTCTCACACACACTCTCTGTCTCTCTCTCTCAAATTCAAATTCAAATGAGCTTTATTGGCATGACTTGCACAGTATTGCCAAAGCATTGTACATTACATGAATAAGGAATAAACAATTATATAATACATAAAACAAAAACAGATTCGTAAAATAATTAAGTATATGTATATTTTCTCCTTTTTTTCTCTCTCTCTCTCTCTCTCTCTCTCTCTCTCTCTCTCACACACACACACTCTGTCTCTCTCTCTCTCTCTCTCTCTCTCTCTCTCTCTCTCTCCCCACTCTGACTCACACACATACACACACACATACTCACATTTTCTGTATGTGTCTATAGTGCTTTAGTGAGTGAATTTCCTGCGTCCCCCAAAAGTAAAGCTTGCTGAGACAAAACGAGAGAGTTTGTTTATCCTTCATAATAACCTTTTCATGTTAAGATAGTACTTTTATATACAGAAAGACATTAAAAAAATCTATATGCAAAAACTAATTCTGTAGCTCTCACGTTATTCTTGCACATATTTGGCGTGAGAACAAATATACATTTCCTAACTCTTTTCAGTGTGTCTTCATATTTTTTGTTTTTGTTTTAAATCCATGTTCTTAAGCTGCTGTTAACTTTCTAAAGAAAGTCTCCTTCGTTGTGTTGAACAATTCAGCTCATCACTTGAAATCTTAATTTGAAATCTTACAATGCATTGTTTTTAGACACTTATTCAGTAACTTTGCTGAAGGGTACTTGTTATTCACGGGTAGTTTATTCCTATCTCTCTCTGTCTCTGTCAGATCGTAGAGGATGGGCTGTGCACAATGTAAGGACAAAGAGGCTGCTAAGTTAACGGAGGACCGGGACACCAGCTTGTCTCAGAGCGGAGTAGGTTATCAGTATGGTGTCGACCCCACACCACAGCCGTACCCCGGCTTCGTCCCCGGGGTCACCGCTATTCCTGACTACAACTTCCATAGCGCTGGGGTCACTCAGGGCATGACAGTTTTTGGAGGGGTCTGCTCATCCACACAGCAGGGGACGCTCCGCACACGAGGAGGCACAGGTAGACTTTCTTAAAGTCCCAACTACACAAACCTCATAACACTGTTTGATTGAGTGTCTCTTTGTTAAGCTTCTCAAACAAGCTCAGTGTTTTAGTCGCCTGTGATGACCAGATCAGAGTGGACCCTTCTAACTACACACAGAGACACTGACAGAAATACATATACAGTACAGTTGGGTCATTTAATTAGTCTCATGGTCAAAAAGAGTACATGCAATAAACTTTGTCGAATCAAACTAAATATTTCTTGTTGAAGCTACTTTTTGTAATGTCTGTTTAATGCTTTACACAACAATTACTTGTTTCTTTTGTGATTAATTTCTCAGCCAAATGTGATGTGCGATTAATTTGCGATTAATTAGATTAATTAATCACCACATCATATAATTAATTAATTAATCGTTCACCAGCCCTAAAAAAGTTCTTTTTTATATATTATTAAAATTTCCTCACATTAAGATGCACTTAAAGGTCCTTTGGGGACCCCAAAATCTTTATTTTATATTTTTAAGAGTGTCTGGTGATATTTTTTCTTAGTTATAATAAGAAGTTGTGGTGGGACACATCAAAGAACTTGACCTTGAAAAAATAATAATAATAAAATTGTCAGTAACCATAAGCTTATCCTTGGGGGTCCTGAACTAAAAATTGAAACCAAAATTCCCTTGGTCTTCTGACATATAAGAACTCAAATCTTCTCGTTTGTCTAAAAACAGCTTATATTGAAGGCAGTCTGCCAAAACGTCAGCTTGTGGAAAGTGTCACTGTATGATGTAACAGTTTGCTAAGCCCCGCCTCCACAGAAGAAGATCGGTGACATCATCTGTTTAGCCCCACCCTCCAATTCTCACGTGTAGTGTTAACGAGAGAAACGCAAACGCGCAGGTCTACACTGAAATGAAATGATACAGATGCTCCAAATACATCGAGATGCTGTTCGGTGCCAAGTTGTGGTAAAACTGTTTGCCTTGCCTTCCTTTTAATCCCAGCGTTAGGAAAGAGTAATGCGTTGTGAACACACTATTGTAAAGGCCCCGGTATACTTCAAACAAATTTATTTGTCAGTTTGTTACTTTATTTTATTAGTGCTCATTTATTATATTTATATTAAATTTAAATTTATGCATTTAGCAGACGCTTTTATCCAAAGCGACTTACAGTGTATTCATGCTATCAATTTTTACCTATCATGTGTTCCAGGGGAATCGAACCCCAAACCTTGCGCTTGATAGAGCAGTGCTCTACCAACTGAGCTACAGGAACACTATTATATTAAATTATAATAAACTTAATAAATTGTTACACCTTTTTATATTTTATGTGATGTCATGATTTACGTTTGATAAAAACAAAGGTTGTTTGGCATTTCATTTACTTTTTACCCTTTAAATTTGCTTATTGAAAGAACAATAGAAGCAGCAGTATGGTGTAACATTTATTTCAAACATGTATTTGGTACTCTTCACTTATTCCTTTCATTCTTTTCATGGCTTTGGAAAACTTGTCTCGGATGTTTCCCTGCGGCGCTTTTTGCATAACTCTGGGTCATCGACACCAAACTTAGTTGCTATTTCTTTTAGGAATTAAATACTTTTTCTCTGGATCTTTAAAGTCTCTCCGCTAGTGATCGTACAGGTGCCGATATATCTGAGCAGCTATTTGAAACTCCTGTGTTTTCATGTTGCTAGTGACTTGGAGATGTTGCTCTCTCTTGCCTGACCTCCATTAAATGAGAAACGAACTGAAAAATTTTACGTCAAAGAAGGTGGAGTTTCAGAACCCACCCACCGATTTCGTTACCGCCTTTGACCAATAGAAACTCAAAGGTGTTTAGGAGGAAAAACAAACTTACCCAGATAGTTTGCTTTGGTCTGCTGTTTCAAACTTCTGAAACTGAAAAACAAACTTCGTTTTGGCCTTATTTTGTTCAAAATGACGTTATATCCGTTCGTTCTTCGATTTCGTTTGAAGTATATTGGGGCCTTAAGTAACTGTTTTTCTTACATCATCACTACTGCTGTTTTCTGTTAAACAGATCAGTTGATATTAGTATTTAAGCGTTTGTAACCTAAACCACGGCAGCGTCCATCTGTCCCGTACTCAGTCTGTCAAACATACACAGGTGTTAGTCAGTCACAGCCGTTGGTGTTTACTTCTGAGTCTACAATCCTCCACGCCTGTTCAAACAGAGCCTTCTGATGAGGGAGGTTAAAACAGGACAGAAAACTGCTTATTACTTCAAAATTACTGGGGTTTTTTTTTTACATCATAAGGGGACCTCAGAGAACAATACAACATAAAAATACTGCCAGTTCATTACCCCTTTAAAATATTTGTCATGAGATGACCACGATCAGTAAAGAACTTTAAAAGATGGGCTATCACTTATGATCTGCGGCTTAAATCGTCAGACTGCTAAATGTTGAATGTGAGCCCACTGAGGTTGATTGCTTCACATTCCTGTCTTGCTGAATATGTGCTTAATGACAGATTCTAGGTTTGGGATCCATCTAATGAGGGGTTTGGTTTGCTTGCGTCTCATTAATCTGGGTCTAGTATGTCATAACCAAATATCTCAAATCTTGCGAGAGTCATTTGAGGCACTGTGAAATCAAAATGACAGTAGTTAAGAAGACTTTTGTATTGCCAGAGCGGATCCCACACAGCTTTGTTTATAACGTCCCGGTGGAAGAGGTGTAGCTGTCAGCTCATCCCTCTAAGATAGTTTTAGAGACATCATTCTGTGCTGTGTATCCGTGTGCTGGTCTTTGTGTGTCTGGACTGGGGTGGATTGGTGCTCTTGACTCTTGAAATGGCTCCTGCAGACCCTAATTGCAGGTCTAGAATGATATTTGATCTGTCTGAAGCGTCCACAGACCAAAATGGCTTTTTCTTTCCTAGTGCTCACGCTGCACTGTTATTGTCCCTTTCCAGTATAAAAGTATGCTTTAATTTGTTCTTAATCCTGATGGTGCTGATGTGCCCCCTCTCTCTCTCTCTCTCTCTCTCTCTCTCTCAGGTGTGACTCTGTTTGTTGCTCTCTATGACTATGAGGCCCGTACAGAAGATGATCTCAGTTTCAGGAAAGGCGAGAAATTTCAAATCATCAACAGCACGTAAGTCTAAGACTTGAAACATGAAGTGTGTTCGAAATGGAAAATTAGGTCACTCCTTATGAAATTAAACTGAATAATATCACAGCCCCGTTAAGGCTATTCAGTTCACTCGGCATCTGTATTCCTAACACCCCCATACAGCTATTTTCAGCCATGCAAGAACAGTTTCTATGCACTTGAATGGAGAAAAACAGAAGTCTGTGTAACTATTTGAATAAATTATGTTTCAGTTGTTTTTAAAGTCAAGGCGACTAGATTTAACCATGGTGATATTTTCATGGGAATTCGTACAATGCAATTTTTTTTTTTAATAGAAAATAACTTTTTTAACTGTAAGTTAGCACTTTTTTTCATAGCTATATTTTTCCCATTAATACATATATGAGTGGATTGTCTTTGCTTCGTACAGTCTGTACAAATAATAACAGTATGCTACATTGTTACATGCCTGATCATTAAGTATGCAAATGTTGACCAGTTATCATGTTGCAAATAAATACTGGTACTGTAGGTTAAATGGTGTCCAAAAAGGTAATATGTTTGATAGAGATGTTGAAGGAAGAGAGTGTAATATGCGCACATCCAAAAAGCTTTAGGCAGGTTCTCCATCACATGGAGTACTTCACTGACAATAAACAAAAATCTGCACTCTGCCAATACTGCTCTCAAAAAATAAGTTTATTAAAATCACAACGTTTCCACCCAAAGGTCTTCATCAAGCAAACAACGAGTGATCAGAAGAGTACATTTTATCAACATGATCTATCATCACACCTGACACAATTCATCAAACAAATTACCCAATCATACAGTAAACGAAAGTGAAAAGGAAAGAAAAAAAAATCAAATAAAACAACAACAACAATCAATATATACTAAATATCCCAAATCACAGTTGGAACAGTCAAGTCATCCCTCATACAGTTGAATGGCCTAAAGAACACCATTGCCATTCATTTCAGTGCATTTAAACATAATTTGTCGACTCTTCGATATTTTGGTTTGGTATTTGATATTTTTGATATTTGGTTTTGGGAGTCCCCAACAACAGGTTAGCATGCATGCAAGGTCAAAATACACTTTCAGTGTCTTAAAATATGCATTTATTTTTACCTCACTTGCTCAGCTATTCCCAGACAATTCGTTCAATGATAAATCTTTCCAAACTCCTCCTTTGCGTGACACTAATCTGTGGGGATTGGTCAGATTGATTGGATCAGGCCTGTAATGCCTGATAAAGCAGCGTTAGTGAGCGCTTTGTGTCCAAAACCAGCATTTTCATTCATACCAACGCGAAAAAAACCAACAAGTGGGCAGGCAGTATGCTAATGTTTCATGTTGATGTTAACATGAAACGACTTGGGATTTGTTTTAATTTGGCTTTAATTTCTATTAAGTGAGTAAATTAATAATTTTAAGAGTGCTTTTTTGGCCCACCTATATAAGACTTAAGTAGAGTACAATGGGGCTAAAGGTGCCTTTGATTTTCTTTTCTTCTAAACCAGTAGATGGCACAAAAACATGGTGTAGCACTTTCCAAAACGCTTTTCAAGATGCATGTGTATATTTGTCTGGTCCTTGACATGATCGCTTGCAGCAGCGCAAAGTTGATTCTGTGCTTACTTTTTAAAATGTTAGAGGTTTAAGTTGCAAATTAGCATTGCTAAAATTAATGCGTATAATGTTTTTTGAGACAAAGGTTTTCTTAAAAAAATTCAGGTTTGTTTAAGATAATTAAAGCAACAGTTTGAAAGTAACGAAAGAATATGTATTTGGGGTAAAAAGCACAGTTATTAACATGATAATTAATACATTCACTACCCCCACCTACAATTCCTGCCGCCCGAGACTCAAACTCACAACCTTTAGATTATGAGTCTGAATCTCTAACCATTAGGCCACGACTTCCCCTTTGTGGACATGGCATGGTTAGATTCAGATCATATACTATATTATGTTGGGTGTCCATCTTAGAGATAATCAACATGTTTAGAATTTAACCATCATATTTAAAAACATGTAAGATATAAGTTGTTGTTACTACTGTAAAAAGGCTATATTCAATTTGTATTGGATCTTCTTCAATACTTTCAGAATCATTAATTATAAAAATGATTTAGTTTCTGTTTCTGTATTTTAAAATATATTGTTTATATTAAATATTTTAATGACATAAAATAGTACAAACGTTGCTTGAGTGATTGTTTTGAACAAGTGTTAACTTGTTAAAAAACATTATTTTAGCTGAAGTATTTGTATCAATACAGTGTGCCTTTTACCCCGTGTGTGGACCCCTCGCCACTTCATACAGTAACGTTATGTACACAAGTGCACATTCAATACAATTAAAGTGCACTACTTTTTCTCAAGGGTTTTTTAACTTGTTTATAGGCAATTCACACTGATTCATTCTTGTTTAAATCTACACATAAAGCAGTTGTTATGAATTTCATCCGATTTTAATTTGACCTCCTTAACTTCTAAATCCTATTTGTGCGTTCCTGGAGTGTTTAACAAAAGATCGCCCTCTGCTGGTGCTAATGTAGTCTCCACTGCTCCATACAGCATGTCTTCTCAAGCTATGCTATTATTATAATAACAGTCAGTGCATTAAAGTGTATGTGTCTGTTTGGACACAGTGATTGGGAAAGATGAGAGAAGCTTTTCTTGGAAATTATATTTAATGTAGAGAGGACAGGCTATTGGAGAAGGAAGAGATTGGTTAGTGGAGAGGGGTATTACATAAAGGGCATGTTAAAGTGAGAGTAACGCGTTATCGAATAAATGGGACATTCACAGAAGTACAGATCAGCTGCAGGCAGATTGGTTTTCCACTCTGTGTGTGTGTGTGTGTGTGTGTGTGTTGTGGATGTGGTTTTGTTTACTTGTGTTGAAAGGTTTGTAGGAGAGAGATGTGAGACAATGGCAATATGAAAATAAATGAAAATATTCAAGGAAGAGAAGAATAGTTTTCCAAAAAGCACACAATTCTACCTAAAAAGACCAGCAATCATCTCTTTCTTTCTTGGGGTGTTTCTGTTTATTAGTCCATTTAAACAAAGGAACGAAAAAAACTTTAGTGACATTGACCTTTCAGACTTCCGCACAACATCTTGTTTTTCTGTGTATGAAGAGGTAAAAGTGTGTATAGGGTGTGTTGTGTCTTACATTTTAGTGAGAACACACTGAAGACGGATGAACAAACGTATAAATGGCTGCTGGATGAATGAATGAACTGAGAGATGAATGAATCGAGGTATTGGATGATCATACGGAAGGAGAGATGCATGAACATATGCAAGTCTACGATGACTAAACATTCTCAAGTTCTGCCATGACAGTAAGAAAATGAGTTTTCTCTGTCTTTGTCTGTTTGTTTCAGTGAAGGTGACTGGTGGGACGCACGTTCTCTCACTACAGGAGGAACCGGATACATTCCCAGCAATTATGTTGCCCCTGTGGACTCAATCCAGGCTGAGGAGTAAGTGTTGGATTAAGTGTGTGTGTGTGTGTGTGTGTGTTAATCTGAACTAACTGCCTGTGTTAAGGGTGGGGGTAAAGTGATGTAACTCTGATCACTCCTACTAAAACCCACTGACCTCTCAGCAGGATCGTGACAAACCTCGGCCCACTCTAAATGAGTCCAGATACAGTCACATACAGGGTGGCTCCTGACTGCTATTGCTAGGAAACATTTGTGTTGTTGTTTGGGACAAATTAGAAAGACTCTTCCCAAAAACTGACCCGGGTATTACCATTGCATCCAATATCTGAAGATGTGATATGTGAAGATATCTTACCGATGTGAATCCTCTTTAGTGAAGATGTGAAGATTCTTACTGAAATGATTGGATTTTTCCCTCTGTATTTTGAACGCATCTTGATTCTGTCGCTGTTGTGCCCAAATTAAATTGCAAACATCATTTTTTTAAACAAGTTTTCCAGGCACTCCCCTATTTTGTTGTTTTGACAACATCTAGTCTCGTCCGTTGGCAGAGACCACCATTGTTTGGGATAAATGTTGACATGTCAGACTATGAAACTTCTTTAAACAGACTTGAAAACTTTTCTTCAGGAACCCACTGTACAAATTAACACACACACACACACACACACACACACACACACACACACACACACACACAGATACACACACAAAAATACACCTAAACAGCTTTAAGTTTGTTTCGCTCTTAACCAATTTAAAGCAGAGCAGGAACAATTTTGCGAAACATGAAACTTTTAATGGTGGTGTTTTTTTCTTTGATTTCCTAAGTTACACTACGTATTAAAGTGATGTCAGATTTTTTCCCATTTATTTTTCAAAAGCCAGACTGATGTCAGCTGCTGGCTTTTAGTCGAACATGTGTAACTTTAACCAGAAGGAGATGTGTGAGTGATGAAAGTTTGCAGATGTTTTCTGATGTTATTTGTAAAGGCCTCTCAGATTGCATGTTAACATATACAGCTGCAAAACAACCTTTCCCAGCCATCCCTTTTTCTTTTTTGGTGATTAAGTGCATGTATTTTCCTGAATAAAAATGATGAATAATGTTAATATGGCACATTTTCAGAAAGAATGCATTGAGCAGATCCAAACAGTCCTGGCTTAATGAACAGTGTTAAGAAATGCAAACTTGGAAGACTGATAAAGGCCCTCTTCATCTCTGTCTGTCTCTCAGCTGGTATTTTGGAAAGTTGGGCCGAAAGGATGCAGAAAGGCAGCTTCTTTCCACAGGGAACCCACGTGGCACCTACCTGATCCGTGAGAGCGAAACCACTAAAGGTATGAAACACCACTTACTGGACCACACTGCACCAGGACTGTACTGAAAGATGTGATTCATGAAGAGCTGAATTATTCCAATTCCAGTTATGATATTCATTGAAGTCTCTTCTCCAGATTGTACTTCTTATTAAGTCGTTAGCTACACAGTCTTTTTGTTGGATCTTTACAACAGTTCTAGTGGAAAACAATGGGTTGTCTGTTCTCACACACTGCAGCATTTAGTGCACATCACTACACTATTGAGCACACTTCACAGTATTACTGCTGTTCTGTGTCTGTGTGACAGGTGCCTTCTCTTTGTCTATCCGGGACTGGGACGATGTGAAGGGAGACCATGTGAAACATTACAAAATCCGTAAACTGGACAGTGGAGGATATTACATCACCACTAGAGCTCAGTTTGAGACGCTTCAACAGCTGGTCCAGCATTACATGGGTAACACACTGCTCATTTCACACATTCAATACACAGATATCTCAGTATATCTCATTTCATAGGCTGACATGCTAAATGATTGTAAGCAATTAGAGTTGGCGGCATGGTTATATCCCATAATGCCATGCACTGCTCCAGTGAGTCAGAAAACTTCATCTGAACAGCTCTCGATAGGATGTGCTTTGTCTATGCTCCAGTTAACATATCGACTGTTAATGCATCTAGAATGAGTCGTATGGATTTTGGATAGGGTGTGCACTTTGCTTCTTAAATGACCTCCCATACTGAGCCCAGAGAACAAACATACACACAGATGCTCATAATAACACATGCTCATGATGACCTTAACTGTGTATCAGCATCAGCTGCTGTGTCGATGCTGCTTGCTTTAGCTGTTGACCGTCTTCGCTTTCAGAAGCAGAGCTTTGTGTTGGTCTTTGTAATGTTCCCTGTTACAGCAGTGCATATAAAGAAGACTCTGGTGTCTGTTTCTTCATTCGCTTCGATAGCTTGGTCCAAAACTTAAAGTGATTCCACCGCCCAGCCCTCTCCCCTGGTCTCTTGTCACGCTCTATTATTTGGCGCATCTGAATCATCTGCAGAGCTTACACACAAATGTATTTGAAACTAAGTTTAAGGTCGCTCTGAGGAACTTCAGATATCATTATAGGACTCTGTCATTGTTCGTGTTTATTCATTTTTTTTATTATAGACATATGATAGTACATCTTTTCACAGGAGGACCAGTGGCGAATTATTCACTTCGTTCAGAAACACTGATTCGTTCACCGACATGTCACTAAAAAAATTGTAATTCATCATTCAAATGAATGGAGCGGTCATGTAGTGAAACTTTGAATCAGGAGAGCTCATTTCTTTTCCTGGAGATCCACCTTCAGCTCCAACACAACTGAACCAACTAATAATGATCTTCAGGAGCACTTGATAATTGCAGCCAGGTGTGTTTGATCAGGGTTGAAACTGATGTTGATGGCTGTTGAGGTCTGACAAGCTCAGAGCAGATGGTACTCAGTGAATGACTCCTGAAAGGATGCATCTATTGGTGCCAAGTCTTCTGTTATCTCAGCTTTACAGTCCAGAGTAAACAGTGCCCTGGTGTTGTGGGAAAATGCCACACATTAACCCTTTGCTAAATGTCAAAACATGACCAACAGGCACGTCCTACATTATGGCCAGTCAATATCAGGCTCAAACTTCAAATTTAAAGGCAGATTTTTGCTCCAAAATTCATTTTGGTTTTAAACTATTCTTAATGGTCAGAACATGGTAAATACTTTACATTTTTCCAGCCATGTTTCCTGAACAAAATAAATATCTCAATAGAACAAAAACAAATTCTTAGTTTCTTCATGTTCTAATGAAGGTTTGTGTTGCCTGATATTATTAATTATAAATTGCATTTTATTTGATCCATAGAAATACACATTTGATATTAGCTTGCGTTAGGATGCAGATGCAAATTGATGTTTATCAAAATCAGCAACCAAATTTTTTATTACCTAATTAATTATTCAGATTTTTTTTCCATTTTATTTTCATTATTAATCATTGGTCTTCCATTGTTGCATGCATTTTGATCATGATAACCACAGTTAAAACCTCATGTATAGCACCTCAATACCATGGTAAAAATATAGGCTGTACACTTTCTAGGTATTTGTATGAAAAATAGTAATCTAAATACTAAAGTATGCTTCTTTAATACAAGTCTACATTAATAATGAAATTCAATAGGAATACCCACATTTCTAACACAATACCACGGTGAGTTTAGTGTTACTGGAGTAAATGTGTAGTAAATGTTGTCGATTTGTAGATTGAAAAGTCTTCTGACTGTATCATTGTGCACAGTGTTTCTCCTTGTATCAGAGCTGTTTCATCTGACTTTAAACTAGTTTAAGTCTTTGTGTTTTTTGTGGAATTCAATCGTGCAGTGACATTAAGTGATTCATAAACAAGAGCAGATGCCACTGAAAGAAACGTGCAACATGGGTTCACAAGCGATACAAATTGTACACTATCTGCAGGTGTCACGCTCAAACTCTACACTGCTTTCTTCAGGTCTTCTGATGCTCGTCTTTTCTCTCTCTCTGACACTCTGTGTATCTGTTCACGTCTGTGTGCACACGCTCAGAGCGCGCAGCGGGGCTTTGCTGTCGTTTGGTCGTCCCTTGCCACAAAGGGATGCCAAGGCTCACTGACCTGTCCGTCAAAACCAAAGACGTGTGGGAGATTCCACGGGAGTCGCTGCAACTCATTAAGCGCTTAGGCAACGGCCAGTTTGGGGAGGTTTGGATGGGTATGGCTCCTCCCACAGTGCTAAGCAACAGCCAACCAGGAGTGTGTTTCCCAGAAGCATCGTTAGCCAACTACTGTATGGTCACAAGTTCCATTGAAATCTATTGGTAATTACGGAAATTGGGACCGCAGTTGCTTTTGGGAAACGCACCCCAGAGAGGGAGATGGAGTGAGGTCAAAGTGAGGGGTTGAGTTACTTTACAAGCATCTGGATATGTAAGCTCATTTATTTATGTTTAATATGTGCTAATAAGCTCTAACAAAAGTATTTGTGAAATGACGATTGACAAGACATCCTTCTGGCTTAAAAAACAAACAATGGACTCTTTCAATGGACGTAAATCCATTTCTGAAATATTCAGACATTGTGAAGTGACGGACCCTCTCAGGACAACATGACCACACTCCTTCTCTCTCATTGCATGTTCCCCCGTCGTCCTGCTAGTTAACCCCTTTACCCCTCCTCCTTTATAGAGAGTGCAGATGGTTTGTGCTTTAATTTAACGGGTGTGTGCATGGTCTACATCCCTGAAACGGTGGGACTTAGCCATGACTCCTGGGAAATCGCACGCGAGTCTCTGACGCTGGACAGGAAGCTGGGGGCCGGCTGTTTCGCTGATGTTTGGTGTGGTAAGACCACTCTCTGATTCCACACAGATGAAGATTTCAGAGAAGCATTTTCATCTAATCCTGTTAGTTATAAAAGATTGGTTGCTCGCCACATTCTTATGACAATCTTCTGACATCCCTCAGCCATTTCATTTCCACATTTCCAGTAACTTTTAACTTTTATTTAATTTTAATCTTGAAGAATAAATGTTTTGTAAATATTCTGTGTGAGCAGATAATACTATATTTTCGTTTGCATGTGTGAACTATTTATATTATTAACGAATTAAAGGAACACTCCACTTTTTTGGAAAATAGGCTAATTTTCCAACTCCCCTAGAGTTAAACAGTTGAGTTTTACCGTATTCGAATCCATTCATCCGATCTCTGGGTCTGGTGGTAGCACTTTTAGCTTAGCTTAGCATACATCATTGAATCTGATTAGACCATTAGCATCAAGCATCCCTTAAAAATGACCAAAGAGTTTCTACATTTTTCCTATTGAAAACTTGACTCTTCTCTAGTTAATTCTGTAGTGTAATTTTCTGTTGGTATTAGTACACGATGTTATTACAGAAGAGTCAAGTTTTCAATAGGAAAAATGTAGAAACTCTTTGGTAATTTTTGAGCGAGATGCTAATGGTCTAATCAGATTCAATGATCTATGCTAAGCTAAAAGTGCTACCACCAGACCCGGAGATCGGCTGAATGGATTCGAAAATAGTAAAACGTAACTGTTTAAATCTAGGGCAATTGGAAAATGAACCTATTTCCCCCCAAAAAATGGAGTATTCCTTTTATGAATTAGTTAGAGGGATCTTGCATCAAGTCTTTGGTTTTAACGCTTCATTTTTGCCAAAAAAACATTTATTTCTATTAAGGATTAGATGAACATGTAAACCTGTCATTGCTGATGTAAAGTTTTTTCATAGGAACAAACCTTCCTCGAGGGACAAACTAGAGCTAATTTCTGCACACACATTTTTTCAAGTACTGATTTGTTTTAATAAGTATTGTAAAAGCTTTAGTGATTCTTCTACATGTGGTTACCATTCCAGTGAATGGAGGTAAGAAAAAGGACGGTAAGTATCAAGTTGAGTCATTGGTGTTCATCATGACTAATGCGCCAGGAGAGTGTTTCTTCTGTTCCACATCTCTATTAATCACAAGCAGTCTTGTTCAAGATAAGTGTGGTTGTGTGCTCATCTCTCACTTTCTCACTCACTTCCCTGTAGATCTGCATCCAAAAACATCACCTGAATCTGCCTATTATAATTATTGCCTTTAGGACACTGCTGATATTTCACTTTTAATGAAAAGAGGCACACAGATTTCACAGAAAACCGGGTACCACATCAGATGTAACCGTTTGAGTACCACCTCGTCATTGCCTGCAAGTAAACATGAGATGATGTTCGTAACATTTTCTTCTGTAATCTGAAGTTTTCCAAGTTGGATAAAAAGATATTCAGTGGACAGAAGAATGTAAAGCACTTTAATTATTATACGAACTAATCTTCGCCTGCCATTAGTCAGATTGTCCAGCCCAAAACTCTTGTCGCTGGTTGAGCCATGTGGCAGAGTTCTGGCTTGGTTGGGATCCTCGGATGTCTCTTTTAAAGGGGGGGTGAAATGCTCGTTTTCACTCAATATCCTGTTAATCTTGAGTACCTATAGAGTAGTACTGCATCCTTCATAACTCCAAAAAGTCTTTAGTTTTATTATATTCATAAGAGAAAGATAGTCTGTACTGATTTTTCCCGGAAAAACACGAGCGGCTGGAGGCGTGACGTGTGGGCGGAGCTAAAGAATCACGAGCGCCAGTAGGCTTTTGTGTTGAGAGCGTTTGGAAGCTGTGACACCATGAGGACAAAACCATCCAAAACAAACCATGGCTAACAGTCAGATTCAGCGTATATTTATGATCCAGAATCAGATCCAGAGGCTGAAATTTAACAAGAGCAGCATCAGCAACGACGTCTCTATGTGGTATGTACTGAAACTGTATATATTTGCTTAGCGGTTTTGGAAAATGACGTTCCACTTTATGTCGTCTTTTTTTTTTTTTTTTTTTTTTTTTTAAGCTGTACATGTGGAAAGTGCAGTTTGATGACAACATCGCATGTTGTTTACTTGATGTGCTTACGCGCCGATAGCTAAGTTAACAACACAGAGATATTTGAAGCAGTTTTACTCACCGCCTGCGGTTCCAACACACGATCGTGACCCTTTTTCGTTGGGACTGCATTACCCTTAAGAAATAAACGATGTGCAAATCCAGCGTCAAACTGGGCCTTGTTTGTAAAACAAGCATCTTTTTAATGCAGGGGAACAAACACAAACACTTGCACAACTCCGTTGATGTAAAAATAAACTCCATCCACTGGTCCCTTAATGCTGTTTTTTTTTTTTTTTTGGTAATCTGTGCAGGGTTGTCTTGCCCTCGCAACCAAAAACACACTTCTTTTGTGACAATTTGGGCTCTCGCTCTGATCAGTGAAGTCTGTTGTGCTCTCAGTGCTCTGCTATACGGGAGCGCACGCTCTTCCGGCAAAAGTGCGTCAGGACACATATAAGGAAATTCCGCTCCATCTAACGTCACACAGAGCCATACTCGAAAAAAACTTTCAGAAACTTGTGACAAACCAGAAGGAGTATTTTTGGAACAGAAATACTCCTTCAAGCGTACAACTTAATTTTTGAAACTTTGTCCCAATAGCTTTTCACCCCCCCCCCCCCCCCCCCCTTTAATAATCTAGGATTCCAGAAGGTATTTTAATACCCAATAAGTTACGAACTTCAAATTGTCAAAATATCCACCATTGCAGTGTCCTTTAAAGGCAAGCAGATTCCAGTGCTGTGAAGGTTTTTTTTATTTAACAATTTCTATCTGTTGAAATGTCCTACTATATCCTGCAGAAAAACAGCCACAAATCACAAGTATAATGTAGATCACACACAAAAAAAAATTAGTTGCAATGTAAAAATATCTATGTATACTAAAAATAACATACTTAAGATTGCATAAGAAGCCATGCAGTCAAGCACACTTTTAACAAATTGCATTCAGCACAAATTTGCATTGATCTGCACAATTCCTAATTTAAGAGGGCTAAAACCATATAGAAAGTGAATAGAAATAAACAATGCTTTAAATGGGCACAATTCATTCATATTGAATTCCCCATCAGTGTACTTGTGTGATAATGGCTGCTTTAATTCCAAATTAATTTTGCATGAACTTTTTTTGGTGTGCATGAAAGTCATTTTGTGGCATGATCCTCTTGGAGCTTTGTGCATTGCCTTTGACTCTCTGCTGTGTGGTTTCTGTCAGGCACATGGAATGGCAACACTAAAGTGGCTGTGAAGACCCTCAAGCCGGGAACCATGTCTCCAGAGTCCTTCCTGGAGGAAGCGCAGATCATGAAGAAATTACGCCATGATAAACTAGTGCAGCTCTACGCCGTCGTTTCTGAGGAGCCCATCTACATCGTCACTGAGTACATGGGAAAAGGTCAGCCGTCGTTCTCATTGTAAAAGTGAAGAGTGGGTTAACTTGAGGACAGACATATTGTATCTATTTTAGCAACACTGATGGGTTTTGTAGGCCTGACTGAATGTGAAAAAATCCAATTGAAGATAAATAGGGATTGAAGGTTGATGTTCTAACCTTAAATTGAATTTGAAGAGCTGTAATGGAGGGAGCAGACATTTAACCTAATACTGCTAGAAAACCTAATGGACATTTGATGGAAAAATTCCTGAACTCCACACATACTGTATAAAGTGACGTGACATTCAGCCAAGTATGGTGACCCATACTCAGAATTCGTGCTCTGCATTTAACCCATCTGAAGTGCACACACACAGAGCAGTGAACACACACACACACCGTGAACACACACCCGGAGCAGTGGGCAGTCATTTATGCTGCGGCGCCCGGGAGCAGTTGGGGGTTCGATGCCTTGCTCAAGGGCACCTCAGTCGTGGTATTGAAGGTGGAGAGAGAGCTGTACATGCACTCCCCCCACCCACAATTCCTGCCAGCCCGAGTCTCGAACTCACAACCTTTCGATTAGGAGTCCGGCTCTCTAACCATTAAGCCACGACTTCCCTAAGTTCCGTATGTTATTCGCCAATGAAAAATAAATTAAAACAAGGCCATAATCCACCCTCTCTTAGAAGTAACAATATTATAAGTAAAACAGTAGTCCCCAAACATTTAAATCAATGTCCATTTATTTAAATGTGTTTTTGTTTGTTTTGTTTATTGTGCATTAAAACCTGGACAAAGTTCAAAGTAAATTCTCTAATCAGTGTACTTGGCTGTTTTAAATATGAATTAATTTTGCATACACTTTATTGAAGATTACGCAGATACATTCTTAAAGATAAAGGTGCTTAAAAGGTACTTCACAGAGATGCAATAGAAATAACATTTTGGTCCACAAAGAACAATTCAGTCAAAGGTTCTTTACAGATCGATCTTTTTCTTACCTTTTATAACCTGAAAAACCTTCTTCTGGAGAACAGAAAGGTTCTCCCAGATTCTTCATGGAACCATTTAGCCAAAAAAAGGGTTTTCTATGGAATCGTGAAGCACCTTTATTTTAAGGAGTGTATGTGTGTACACATGCTTATACAGTAGCAGCATGTTCCTTGTTTTCCTGAAGCTAACATGTGCATGTTCTACGTTTTAGGAAGTCTTCTAGATTTTCTGAAGGGTGAGGAGGGACGGGCACTCAAGCTGCCCAACCTCGTCGACATGGCTGCCCAGGTACAGCCACTTCATTTAAACCTGATCTACTGTGGTCCCAAAAATAGTTAGATACTACAGCCACACTTAAAAACAGCAAGCAACCATTTATTTCAAAGACAGATAATAATAGGTATGGGACTTAAAATAGCTTTTGGGGCAACTGTAAATCAATGATGTAACAAATAAAGGATGAAATAACCCTGCTTTAATCACTCCGTCTGAAAAGAATGATGTGTATGAAGTTATATTATATTGTTTTATTATATGTAGGTACCCTATAATGCTGCGTCAGCACTGTAACAATCATAATGCAATATTTCTTAGTTTGACCTCACGTAACGTCAGCACTAGGCTTCGCTCAGCAGATTTCAGAGTAAGTGTTTGTGTTTTCAGGTGGCTGGAGGTATGGCCTACATCGAGCGAATGAACTACATTCACAGAGATTTGCGCTCTGCTAACATTCTGGTTGGCGATAGCCTGGCTTGCAAGATCGCTGACTTTGGCCTGGCCAGACTCATTGAGGACAATGAGTACACTGCCCGACAGGGTAAGAAACACACCATCTGGACACATACATGTATGTATTGTTTAGGATGCTGTTGCCCCCCACCCCCATCCTGAAGAAAAAGTCTTTCATCATGTTCATCAGAAGTAGAATTGTGACCAGTGTGGGGTTGGCAATCGAAAATCAATTCCGATTCCAGAATTGGATAGAAGAGGACAGCAAGCCTTTTAGAAAAGTTACCTGAAATGTCACAATTTATTTTCAATAAAGCGGCCAAGAAAAAGGAAGATCTGGCACGATCCCATGAAACTGTCTTGAATATGAAATGTTCATCACACACAAAGTTGTGCCACCAAACTGCCTGCATTGTTTGTGCCGAAATCCGCCATTTCTGAAAGCAAATTGATTTACAGATTAATTAATCTTATACAGCAAAGAAGTCACATTTGACGTGGAAATGAGATTTGATTGGATTGTGAAGAGTGAACTGTTATTATCTGTAAACACAGTTTACATCAGCAGAAAAGAAAAGTTGTTTCAAAAGAGCAGTAGATTAATTCAATCTTGGTGAAAGATTGACTATATGTATTTTACATAGTTTTAGAATATTGTGATCTGATGAATTAAACAAAATAAGACAACACACCGCTCCAACATATATTGTGTAGTTTAGCTGCGTCCTTGCAGACCTTAAGGACCTTTCCCGGTCTCTAGTTTCTAATTATTTCCTGTCTCTTATTCTTCTGTCCATGTGAAAGATGTAAACAATAAGTTTATTTTGATTTCATGATTTCAAAGTTTTAATAGTTGATTGCTGACCTTAAGAAGAGATATTGCAGTGCATGTTTATTTTAGCACCTATCTTTCTTTCTCCTGTGTCTGTATCTCAGGGGCAAAGTTCCCTATCAAGTGGACGGCTCCTGAAGCGGCTCTGTATGGGAAGTTCACCATTAAATCTGATGTCTGGTCTTTTGGAATCCTGCTCACGGAGCTGGTCACTAAAGGCAGAGTTCCATATCCAGGTACATTCTAAAACTGGTGCTCTGGGTCATCCCTAGAAGTATTGCAAAATTAATATAAAAAACTCTAGATGATGGGTTGACTGATTAACTCAGTTTGACATATTCATTATTCATTATTATGGTTTTTGTTTCATCAGCAGCCAATGAGCTTGCTGGTTAACATTCAAATACTTGGCCAGTTTTTTCCATAGCACACTTAAGAAACCCTCCTCCTTCCCCAGCTCCACCTGTATAGACCAGCTACGTTGTTTATTCATATTTACGTGCAGCAGCAGTATTTCTTACATGCTCACAGCAGCATTTTGTAGATGTACTGGCAGTAGAAGGTCTTGGTACTTGTTCTGCTGCAGCAGAGAAGCAGATCTATTCCACCAAAACCCAAACACATTAACATTGCCTTGAATATAATCTCTCGAAGAGATCATGTCAGAACTAATGTGACCTTCAAAAACCTTCTTTGCTGTTACATAAACCAATTTCTGAGAGGCATGCCGAGTCTCAGACTTTATTTTTCCATTTTATTTCAAACTCCGCAGTTTCCACACCTTTCAAAATTTCTCTCATACTCTTAAAAGATTAGATGCTGAAACTCTGATAGATGATGAATTACTGTAGATCTTTACAAATTCTAGAAAATAAATCCAGTGATCTTGGCTGGAATGTAAGGCGGAGTGGGAGATGCCATTGTGTCAACGCAGTATTGCATTATCCACAGATGTTTGCAGGCGTTTCTCTCTCAGTCCTGTTGAAATGTGGTCATGTCCCTCATGATGATGAGTAATCTTCTGGCTTCAGAAGTGCACTTCTGTTCCAAGATCCCTTGTATTTAGAAGCAGGTCTGATTAAGCCCTCACAAAGCTTCAAACGCAGTGATATTGTCTGGTTTGATTGACAGATTGATAGTCTGTTCTTATCTCCCCAGTCATTGTCGCAAAATCTATTGATCTCTTTTATGTATGTGTTTCTGGTTCAAAACTGACGTCTTTTCAATGTCTCTGTGAAAATAAATCGTTCTGAAAACATCTTGGTAACAAGATGGGACTTGGAGATAAAGGTCATGCTCTGTTTATTTGAGCATCCCAACTAGCTCACCATAGCAATGCTGGCTCAAACTACTAATGCAAGATGAGGGAGTGTTTGAGAATAGATTTTATTTCAAATTAACATTTATTTAAAATGCTATCAGTTGTATTTGGTGCCACTAATGGCATGGAAAGGACACAGCTTTAAATGGTTAAATGGTCTTAAGATGGATAGATGTCCATATGCATGTCTTCAGTGTCAGTGGTGGACCAAGTACACAAATCAAGTAAGAGTACAGAGTCCCTTGTAAAATATCACTCCGATAAAATGTTATTTATTCAAGTAAAATTACAAAAGTACTGGTAAAAAGTAAAAAGTACTGTTCAATGAACACGTGCATTAGTTATTCTAGTCAATAAGCACGATTAGTGCAGACTTTTAATATGTATTCTTCTGCAAATAAAAAAAAAAAGGAAACATTTTATTTTATTACCAAAACTTGTCACACACTATCAAAACATTAAACTTCAGTATACTTAAATATAATTCTATGTTACTGTAAATTTAAGTCTGCAAACAAGTAAAAATGACCACATGTACCAAATAGTGAGGAGAAATCCCGAAACCCTTAGATTTCCAAATGAAGACAGATTATTGTTTGTGATGTGTTTTATATTTATTATGTGTACACAAGTTCAGCTGCAGCCCTAATCCAATTGAAGAACAGGAACAAGCTAATCAAGTTCTTTAGCGTTACTAAATAGTTACAGGCAAATGAGTTTGATCAAATTTGGACGGTGTACCTCGAGAGCCAGCTTAAAGTAAACTCCTTTATAGCTTTATCTTCCTAGGTGGCATCCGTAAAATCTCTCAGATGATCATACTGACAGTATTGTTGTGCTAAGAGTCTCGTGTCATTTTTGCTAGGGATGAATAACAGAGAGGTACTGGAACAAGTGGAGCGAGGCTACCGGATGCCGAGTCCCCAGGACTGTCCGAGCTCCCTTCACGAGCTGATGGTTCAGTGCTGGAAGAAGGACGCGGAAGAGCGGCCCACCTTCGAGTACCTGCAAGCCTTCCTCGAGGATTACTTCACCGCAACCGAACCTCAATATCAGCCCGGAGACAACCTCTAAACCCAGCCTCCTGGGCTCATCCTCCCCGGGCCGTCTCAAGTGGCCTGGACTCCCTCCAGACCGGAGGCATGTACAGCTTCATGAGTTCACCTAAGCCTTTGTTACTCCCCTGCGGCTCCACACACACACACACACACACACACACACGAGTCGACTGAAGACTGAACTGATTGCACAGACTTTCAACTTGAGGGGTGTACACACGAGCGAGCTGGGGAGGCGAACAGGAGGAATTGTGGGTGGAAAGGCTTTTGTTCTGAGTCGTGGCCGTACCCATTATAATGATATGAAATGATGCCTGTATTCAGTGTAAATATGAGAAGCCTGTTTAAGGTCTAGTTTGTTTTCATTCAGGTTTTTTGTTTCGTAATCCCCACTCATTTTTTGTGTTGCTTTGCAAAGAAGCAGTTTTGGACATCTGTGAAGGGTTTAGGCGTGTGTCCGTGCATAAAACAAGTGTTGAATTTGAGAATGTATGTGGTTTATTCATTTTCTGCTTTGCTGGCGAGGTCATGTTCCAAATGGAGGAATAAAAATGCAGTCTTTATTATTCTAGTGGTTTTAAAATATCCACTAGAACCTGCAGAGGAAGTTGGTTTCTCAAAATTTCTTTAATTTTTTTTTTTATTTGTTTTATATTACTTAAGATACTAAATTGAATTGACACCCTCTCCAAATGATTAGACGTTAACCCAATGTAGCAAAGAGTTATTTTACCCATTTTTGTACTTCTAGCAAAATGTTAAAGAGAAAATGCATCATTTAGTTTTCCAGCTATTTCTGATAGATGTTTTTTGTTTGCTTGTTTTTTTGGCCTGTTTAACTTCCTTTAAAATACTGAATGCAAGTATGAGGTAAGTTACCAAGAATGTTTGAATCCAATATTCAAATCCAACATCCTGTTTTCTAGGCATGGAAACATACTTTACATGTATGTGTTTCTGGATGTACTGTAGCTACTGTAGTACATTTAATTCGAGTTACTGCCAGGAAACATTTGAGAAACTCTTTCTACTATCAGTTTTCTCTTTCAGAATCTTTTAGCAAGATTCTCTTCAAACGTTTGCTCCTCCATGACAGTAGTTGACAGTAGTTAATAGAACGTTTAAAGTGAATCTTGCTAAGTCAGAGGTAAAGTTAGCTAAATTATGTAGGCTATTGTCAGAAAAAAAGTTAATTTTTCTTTATTTTATTTTTTACCTTTTTTGAAGAACAACAGCATGTCACTGGGGCTGTACCCTCAAAAGAACAGCATTGTACCTTATCTACCCGTGTTTTAGTATCTCAAAGTATTTACCTTTAAAGTGCCCCTATTATGGATGTTTTGAAAATGCCCTTTCTTGCAGTGTGTAACACGGCTCTGAGTGAATGAAAACATCCTGCACACAAAGCAGCACAGCGCTCACAAACACTGCTTTATCAGGCATTAAGGTACTACTACTGTTTAGGTCTAAGTAATTTTTCCTGCTGAGGATACGCTCTTGAATTTGTTTGTGATATTTGGACATGACTGCCAGTCTGAAACATATTTTGAGAAATGTGGTTTGTCAAGTCACTGACTGAGTGAACAAAGCAGATGTCTTTGGTTTCGGACACAGCCTCATTCAATCAGACCTCCAGAGCTGCTCTCTATTCTCATGTGATGTTTATTATGTTAGGACTCTTTTCAAATGTATTTTTTCCATGTATTTTATTTAATCTAGCATAAGTCTATATGGAACTGTTTGGATTCGGATCAAGGGAACACTCAAAAGTACCATGTCCCTTGTTGGTTTGTCCAGTGCTCATCAGGACGTCTTTAAACCCCTCTCCTGCATTTCACTTGCTTTGACAGGATTCTAAGTGTCAGTAAGCACCTAAAATTACCATTCCCATTTTTTTAACTTGCCATTTTGTTAACATTTCCCATTTGGAAATAAAAAATACAATATTTTACACTCTTTACAAGCTTTACTCGTCTTTCTTATTACCAATTAAATCCCTATATAAAAGCTGAGTTGGTTTCAAGCTGCATATTTATTTCTCTGCTTATTTTAACCGGTGGCAGCATTCACACTATATAGCAAGTAAAGTTCCCTTATAATATATTTTTGCTTCTATTAGGGTAATGTAATCTGAATGGCTAAGCAATGTAAATAAGATGGCATAGGAATTAGTAGCAAAAAATGACATTGCTCTAACACAGTTTTCAGCTGAATAAATAAATGCTAACTGACACTGAACATGAATAAATATATAGAAAAATGAAATCCAAAATATATGCAATTGAGACAATGCAATCAAACTCCAGTAAAATATCTTCAGTCCTCTTTGATGTCAGTTTCTTTCTGCAGACGATGAGGACATGGGGTGTGACAACATTTGGGCAGAAATATACAAAAATATGTTTAGATTTGTGTCTCTTCCATTTGTTTAAAACAGTTATGTTTATGAAAGCCTAGAGTAGCTTTCACAATGTTAAAAGTAAAAAGTGATAGTGTGATGTGACCTGGCATGCCCAAGTAATCATTTAAAACTTTAACAAAATGGATTCTATATTTAATATCCTCCAATGAGCAGAACTAATAGGAAATCAGTTGTCGTTAAGTTACGTGTTATAATCAGTTACAATTCAGTTCAATTTCTAATCATTGTAAGACATCATTTACCTGTTGAGAGTGTGTGACAGCATAGCTGAGCTCCAGGAATTCAGTAATGAGCTGCTTTTAGTTACAGATTTGAAAAAATACATAAAGGTAATTAAGAATCCTCATATCTTAACACAAAGAACCGTTTCCACAGAAAGCAGTTCTTCTGGACAATAATATGTGACCCTGAACCACAAAAAAACGTCACTGGGTTATATTTGTAGCAAAAGCCAACAATATATTGTCTGGATCAAAATCATTGATTTTTCTTTTATGACAAAAATCATTAGGATATTAAGTAAAGATCATGTTCCATGAAGATATTTTGTAAATTTCCTACTGTAAATTCAGAAAAATTTAGTTATTATTATTTTTTTAGTAGTAATATGCATCATTAAGATTCCAGATTTTCAATAGTTGTATCTCGGCCAGATATTGTCCTATATTATTAACATCAATGGAAAGCTTATTTGTTCTGTTTCATTTAGATGATATATAAATATCAATTTCAAAAAAGAAAAATTGACCCTTATGACTGGTTTTGTGGTCCAGGGTCACGTATGGTTTTAAATAGAACTGTTACTAGCCTACGTGTAAAGAACATTTAAAGAACCATGCTTTTATTTATTTATTTTTGTTGTTGTTGTTGTTGTCTATGTGCTTTTTAGATGACACATATACAATAAAAACTTACGTTTTTTTTTTTTTTTTTAAACAAACAAAGAATTCAGAGAAACTGTTAATGTGAAAATCATCTGCATGTGTGAAACTAAAACTTGACTATACATACATGATTACCAAAAGTACTCTACATTTTTCGTCAAGCACCAGGTCTGACACTTTGATATTGGGTATTGTAACGAATTGTTTCATATTCATCATCTAAACATTCATTGTTTTTCTGTCTCAAGACCAGAGTGATATCTAGTAGTTAATTCGGTAATTATCCAAACAATATGTCTTTTCCATTCTGTCTTATTGGTTGTATATTTATTATGTATATATGAATACACATACATACAGTATATATTTAGAAAATATTTACATGTATTTACATCTAGTCTATATATTTATATTATTTATATTACAGATAAATTTTATATATAAACATAGCATACATTTTTCTTAAATATATAAATGTATGTGTGTGTATTTATATAGACATAGTAAATATACACTACACAAACATATATTATATATATTGTTAGTGTTAATATTGTTAATAATAAATTAAAATTAAATTTAAACATTTAGCAGAAGCTTTTATCCAAAGTGACTTACAAAGGCTATCAATTTTTACCTATCATGTGTTCCCGGGGAATCAAACCCCCAACCTTGCACTTGATAGCGCAGTGCTCTAACAATTGAGCTACAGGAACACTATTAATAATAATAATTGTTAATCACATGTTAATCCTATTTCTGTAAAATGTTTGTGAAAATTAAATGTTATGTAAATCTCCCAAGAAATTCTCTACAGATACCAAATACTTTGACAATCAATATATAGTTAATACACTTCGGCTAAGGCAAGGATTTTGTGTTTGCATATTTGTCCCACACCAAGCCACGCCCCTCCATAAGCCCCTCCTCATAACTAAAGCCCCGCCCCCCAAAATCTCACTCTTAGCTGAACTCAAAAGTTGGCAGCCCTTCACTATACAATATGCACTTATACAAAGTGTAGGGGCCTACTTATGCACTACTGTATGTACTCTAGTGTATGAATTATATAAGGTTATTTTGTCATTCATAATCGGAATCTGATAGACCCTCCCCCTTCCCTACGCAATTAAAGCTGCGACAGTTGAGTGCATGATTTGTCCAACATTCACAGTTCATTTTCTTGGTTAAGTGCATCACCCTGGTATTTAAAGTGCACTTTTTCTGTTTGGAATTTTCAGTTATGCACCACTCGCAATATTCATACTAATAAACGTCATAGAATTTGAACGCACCTATAAACAGAAAAAAGTAGATCCGGCTACAATGTTCTTCCGCAAGAACACGCCTATCTGCAGCTTTAAGAAACAAATAAACAAATCTTTGTGTTGACCGGGGTAGCGGCCAGTCGGGGGCAGTAAAGAGCGGCCAATGCCTTTTAGCACCTTTAACAGAAGAAGAGGAACGTCCTCTGTGTAGCGATTTCAAACATGGGCTCAAGAGTAACACGCCTGATCAGAAACTTTAATCTAGAGAACCGAGCTCAACGAGAAATAAGCAAAACAAAACCTACAGCAGCACCTCGACATCCATCCAGCAGAAGTCCAGGAGAAGAGCTCCCGGGTGAGAGGCGGGTTAGAGCCGGCTAGATTACTGACAGTAGACAGTCAAGATCCTTCTGGGGTGAAGGATCAAACCTCGTGTCTTTTAGAAGAAATATGACTTGTGAATATGGTTTATTACAGCGATGAGGGGAGATTAAATATCCGCTCGTAGACTGCCAGAGAGAATCGTTCTTTAACTTCACATTTAACGCGAATTATGTTTATATGATAGTGTTAATGAACCTGCTTTGCACAAATATAAATATGTGAACACCTCCTTCTAATAAAGGGGTCTGAATAAAGTTAATACAGTGACAACAAATCTTAATGATTGTCATACAGTGACAGCCCCTCAGGTGTTCCCTTTCTATTTGTCCTTGAATATCGAGACGAAATATCTGAACTATTATTAATAGTAATGAAAATAAATTGATCATGCTTTTATAAAACATTCTATCTAAGTGAAGACTGTCATTGCTGTAAAACAATATGACAGCAACTGGTTTATTCGACAAGGACACACTATAAGCACACTGTATATCATAATGAAGTTTGTATTCTTGTCTTTTCATATTGTTCATCTACTTTACTGTTTTGTTCACAGTGAGGCCATGTATGACACATTGATTTTAAACTTGTTTTCCATGCTTTCATTGAAAGGTCGCAGTCTGATGCACATTCATAGATAGCTGTGCCAAAACCCAGACCCATATAAAGAGCATGTGCAATGAATTCTGTCCAAAAATAAAACTGCACTGTTACACACTATATGCATGATCTGTGTTTCTCTGTCAGGAGAGGTTCACCTGAAGAATGATCCACTGCTGTCGATGCTCAAGGACGTTTATGTGGAGTCTAAAGATCCAGATCCTCAGGTTTGACTTTAAGGATCTTTGACTTACAGACCAATTAAAGTCTTCAGCAACTACTGGGCTATTAACAAGACGCATTCATTCATATTTATTAAGTTGCCTTTTAATAAACTGTCTCAAATTTCACCAACAGCAACATTTCTTAAAATGGATCAACAGCATAGTTATAAAGAAAGGGAAAACCACAGGGCACAGGGTCTAAACCACTTCCATCCATCGTCAAACCAAAGAATGTACTTCTGATTGCGGCAAAAGATAGCTGTCCTTCCCAAAATAGAAATTGCCTGAAAGAAAATAGCTAAAGCTTTGATATCCATCATAAGGGCAACAATGAAGAGGTTTTCTCCAATCATCATTAATTGATTAGCAAACGGAGGTTGCAAAAAGTATAGAATAAAAAGGGTGCAATAATTGTGGCCAGTGTGTATTAGGGGGAAAAAATTCATTATTTTGTTTCACCTTTGAAGTAACAGCAACTCACTTGTTTTTGCAAAATGCAAATGTGCACTTGACTTTAGATTCATAACATTTACAAAGTGTAGAATTATGACAGTAAAATAGGTTATGCGCTGGGGAAAACATATCTCGAGTGCATTAAACAACACAAGCAGTCGGTCAGCACCTGCACGGCCGCCCACGTGCTCCTGAGCCTCTCCAAAGCCTTTCATTCAAACTGCTCTTGTGCTTCAGACAACTTGGGTCGTGCATATTTCCCCACTTCAGTTTCCTTTGTGGCCAATTTCAAACGCTTCGTACTGGGATATGTTCAGGCCACATAGAAAAGTACCTGCATTTGGTGCTTGCTGGGTGTTAATTTTGTACTCTCAATTATGTCACAACTCAATATTTAGTAAGAATGATCACTAGTTAACTAGTCAAATAGAAAATATAAAAATATTACTCTACAGATGTATAGTATGTCTGAATTACTACTGTGGCTTAACCAGAGCTATTCATTGATTTAGATTCATTCTCAGTAAAATAGCTTAGACACTGAAAAGTTCAAGCATATATTTGTTAATAACTAAATCCCACAGTGTGACTACTACAAGAGAGACGCTGCCATGTAGAAATAATTCACACACACAATTGCTCTCACTAATGCATTCATATAAATGTAATCTTTACTGTGCTACTTTATCTGTATCTGATTTTGCACGAGCAGAAATCTGTGAGAAATAAAACAACCCAAAGGCAAAAGAACTGATAAAAATGAGCTGTTATATATAGGCGGCCAGTCGATGAATTGCAGTTTTAGTCACTCAGTGTTGTTGGTTTCGTGAGAGAGAGCAGAAGGTTGATGCTTGGTAATAGCAGTTGCTCTGGCCACGTGATGTAATGCTCAAATCTTATTGGACGGCCAATGTTTTCACTTTGTCAAACTGGAAAGATTCTTTGGACTTGTAAAAAAAAAAAAAAAAAATCACTTCTTCTTTTTGTGAATATTTGCGGTCTTTGTGGAAGCATCCATAGGAATCTGTTGTTTTATTCCGTCATCACGTCCGATATTCATTTTGCTTTTTCGCACTCAGTGTGCAAAGGCCTCGAGGCTTATTCAGTTCACTTTGTGAAAAGGTGTGAAAGGACTTTTACGTTTGGCAATCAATTTTTTTTTTACATATTAAAAACAATCATGCTCCGATGATGAGGAAAAATAACAAAATTCATTAGTTTTCTAAGTAACTAAGTAATGCAACTATTTACTTTTTTTTTTTTAGTGGGCAACAAAATGTTGTAATGCATTACTTTTAATTAATGCATGTTGCTTTTAAACTACAGTATAATAAAGAGGTGGTGTGCACTGCCCTCTGCTGGTGTGGCTGACTCTGTGTCTGTGTGCTGCAGGCTGAAGCAGGTCCCGAGGTTAAGAAGGTCGAGGAGGACACGCCGCGCAGGGCACTAAAGTACAGTCTGCCGGGAGACCCCTATGGTTTCTGTGATGTCACTGATGTTCCCAAAGGCAGACTGTCGCTTGTGGAAGCTTTAACTGCCCTGAACAATCACAAACGCCTCCCTAAGACATGGACTCCAGAGAAGCTGGCACAGGAGTACTCTCTGGACCCGAAAGATGCCAAAGCACTGACTGAATTCTTTTTCCCCTTTGACATCAAAATCATTCCACCAAAAACAGAGGAGACTCAACAGATCAAGGATTCTTAGCACATATGAACACTGTCGCATACAGACTCGAGCCGTCTCTGAAACACGCACAGTATCTATCTAAATAAATGTTTTGACATGTTGCTTGTAGTGTGTTTGTATTGTTTGTTTTTGAAGAGCCTGTCATAATTATTTATTCATTTGTTGTCTCGTTTAAAGCATGGCATATGTATTTTAGTAATAACTAAGCTAAGGTAATGTAAACATTACTGGACTGGAAATCTTATGTCAGCCAGATCAATTTCTAATGTAAAACATCAGTACGGATTATAATTTTTAATATGAAGAAACTGGCTCAGAAATGCATTATGTTTATGTGAACACTGCAGGTTGCATCTGTTTTCACTGACAATAAATCACTTGCCCCATGTATTAGTCATTTTGATCCAGTGTACTGAATATAATTATTCACGCAGTCATTTTGCTCGTGAATATTTCTCATCAATACTTCTTTGCACTCCCAGTTATTATCAGCAGTGTGATGAGTTTTGAAATCATTTTGTGTGATTTAATTTTTATGGTTTACTATGAATTATGTAATCAATGTTATGAGAAACTCATTTATTCTCAGATGTATTATGCATTAGTTTAATGGGGGACACGTGCCATTTGGTCTGTCCCAGATTTACACTCTCGGACCAGCAGATGTCCTCAGCGTGCGTAGTTCGAGTGAACCATTGGGTTCAGTTCAGTTCAGTTTCAGAAGATTTAATTCATCTGATAGCTATATCAAAGCTTTACTGCTTTGGTTATGTTTATTTCATTGTGTTTTATATTTCAACTAACTGCTCACCGCAGTACTACCGCGGTCGCTAGATTCGTTCCCACCCCGCAACCAAACCCAGCTGCATCGACATCGATGATTGGCCGCGGTGAAAACTCCAGCTGGCGACTCCTGCATTTTCATTGGTTAACGGTGTGTAAATCAAATCTGGCGCTGAAATGTAATTGGCTAACTTCGAGTGACGCGGTACTCGGTGAAAGCGGACAGCACGAGCGACACGGTGTGTTTGGGATGCATTTGCGAAAGGAGAAGCGGGTACAAAATGTATCATGCATTGCTCTCTTTTTAAAATGAGCGTTTGCACTCGACAAAACATCTATATTTTAGGTATGTTAAGCTCAGGGATTTTTTTTTCTTTTAGATTATTACGAGGTTAAACATCTGTTTTGCAACTGGGGTTTTCGGATTGATTTACATCCCCAACACGGCAAACTCTGATGTTTTTATTTTTATTTGACACGTTTATTTTTTTTTTCAACCGAAACCGTGTCAGCCTGGTTTCATACTCGAATATCTCACGGATGGACGCGTATTGTAGGTAAGAGATGTGTGATGAACATCTGGCGAGAGAAGGACGTGTGTCTGAAGCGAAGCCTATGATGATGTGACGGATGCGGCATTATAGATTTCACAAGAGCCACAGAAGAGAATCAAGGTAAAACACCAGCTTATTTAATTATTGTGTTTTGAAAGCAATATTTAAGATAAATATCATTGGGATGTTTTCTGCACTTTCCTCCATTTTACATCAGTTGATCCAATTGCAAGGTGGTTATTCCAGATCTTTTCTGTTGGATATTAAAATTTAATGTATAATTAAATTTTTAAATTACAAATTAATATTTTTTAATTCAATTATTGCAGGGAAGATTTTCACTGGATGAATATAATATCAGTACAACAAAACTCATCTCGTAAGATTTGTATGAATCTTATAGCTATTTCTAACCTGTTCATGTGAGATGAAAGTCTTTGGTCCATAGTATCTGGAATTCAATGAGCTTCATCATTGAGTATCTTCTTCTAGCCCGGACCTTTTCTGTCTGATTATAGAAGAAATGCAGGAATTTTCTAGGTCCCAAGCATCAAACCGTCTTGGACTACGTGATTGTGGTTCAGAATGGATGGAAACATTCTCCAAGCGTAGATGAAGAGACACTTAATCATTTTATTCCTGTTGCTAGGATCCACAACTATTCAGTGTACGTGACAGGACCAGGTTGTCTCTGCTGTCACTATGGTTTCGGCTTCTACTGTACCACTGATAGTCATTAGTCTACAAGATGCTTTCCACTTCAGTTAGACTTGTGCTTTGAAACAAGCCTATTCCTTTCACTGCAGAACAGCTCCCCTTTAGAATCTGAGTCATGTGACTTAACCCAGATAAACCAAACGTTGTGGGGGCACTGGGTAAAACCACATTTTTTTGTTCCTATGAGGAAAACAACTTATATCATATGACAACATATGTGTGTGTGTGTGTGTGTGTGTGAAGATAATTACGTGTGTGAGTATGCATGGGTGCTTGCATGTGGGTGGATGAGTATCTTTAGCATTAAAGAGTCTAAACACCATTGCCTTTTTCTCTTATTGTTTTGCCTAGTTGCAAATGGGCAAAGTGGCACCTTGGAAAACATTTAGACTTTGCCTTTCTAGAGGAACCTTTTGACAAGACAGTATGCTCTCTTATTGTCTTCTAGTTCAAATTTACATTATAAGTCAGGGCTATTCATCAGGATAATGAAAAGCAAGTCCAGACACTTTTATTTTAGCCTTTTACATTTTGAATGTAATATTCGAAAACATATTCTGACTCAAAATTTAGTATTGAATGAACTGTGTTTTATGTAGGCTATTCTATATAAATGTGCCTATGTTGCTTGGCAACTGCAATCCGGCTTTAGTTAAATTAACTGTTTATTCAGAGTTTTAATTATACTTTTCATTTTTGAAATTGATATTATATTACAGTGAATATGTATTTCCGTTCAGCCCATCTGCTGTTTTTGTTTAGACTAATTAGCACATATAATCTTTCATTAGGCTGAAATACAAGTTTATAACTTCATAAAACCTTTGTGTGTGTTTCAAAACTTGCATTATTTGAATTAGAGAGTTTATGGACGTCTTACAGTTTGGGATATTAACGCAGATAACGTTGGTTTTGTTTCACATTCTAATATCAGAATTCTCCTAACTTTTCCAGAGTTAGCATTTATTATTCCTGTACAACATGGATAAAAATACTGCATTTTCATAGTGAGCAATTTATAAGCAAAAATGCTTGTTTTATTCTCTTATTCTGTATAACAAGGGTGGAAGAAACATGTTTTTTTTTTTTTGTTTAATACTTCAATGCTTTACCAAATAAATATATAAACAAACAGAAAACAAATGGAAAATACACAAATCTAAGTTTAGAAATATTAGTCACTAATTTTTTATCCTGTCCTCAGAGTGGACAAATGTGGACATCGGATACCACTATAAATGACTGTGCCCTCAATTACTGCACTGTTAAGGTTTGGGAGTTGATTTAGGACACAAGCCTTTGACTTCCAAACTTTTGTGGTGATGGAGAATTGCCCAGTGTTATCAGAATAAGCGACGCAATTGGTGTGAAATCTGATCCGCTATCGCATTAAATACATGTCACTCATGAATCATCACGCTCTTGATAAAAGTGGATAAAAAATAGCTAAAGGTATGGGCTCATTAGCATCAACACCAGCACCATCCAACTCTGCATTAAAGGGTTAGTTCAGCCAAAAATGAAAATTATGTAATTAATAACTTACTCCTCAGTTCATCTTCGGAACACAGTTTAAGATATTTTAGATTTAGTCCGAGAGCTCTCAGTCCCTCCATTGAAGCTGTGTGTACGGTATACTGTCCATGTCCAGAAAGGTAAGAAAAACATCATCAAAGTAGTCCATGTGACATCAGAGGGTCCGTTAGAATTTGTTGAAGCATTGAAAATATGTGTTGGTCCAAAAATAACAAAAATGATGACTTTATTTAGCATTGTCTTCTCTTCTGGGTTTATTGTGAGCGCGTTCATAAGACTGCAGTGACGCTGTTGACGTACGACACTGCTGACATGTTATCTTTGTTATTGGGCGCAACAGAAAACACGTCAGCAGCGTCATACGTCAGCAGCATTGTGAAACGCACTCACAACAGGCCCGGAAGAGAAGACAATGAACGACAATATACTCATAACCTTGTAAAAATTTGTAAAAAGAAATATAATTGAACAAATAAGCCCTAATATTTATTATATAATAATACTAGCCTGATATGTGATGATCGTCTTGCTATCGTCAAATTCCTCAGCTACAGGTGATATCTCTGACTATCATCGATAAGCAATACTGTCATCTATCGGCACAACCCTAAATCATATTCAACACTGCCCAATCAGAGATCCGCCCAATCTGGCAATCTTTGTTTTTGTACCATCTCATCTGTTTCCTGTACAGTAGAGTACAGAAGTCTTGCTGTCTTGTGTGTGTAGTATTTAGTGCAAAAAAAAAAAAAAAAGAGAGAGAGAGATGGTGCCTGTGTGAGCTAAATGTACAGTGTATGTGTGGTTTGAAAGATCTGGGCCCTCATTTATCAACACTGTGTATGCACAGATGTGTGCGTAATGAATACGTAAGCAAAGTTTCGCTTAAAGTGTGTGATCTACCAACTTGTACCTAAATGTATGAATGTGTATAAATATAAGGACAAAATATAGAACCTTTTCTACACACTGTTGATAAATGAAGCCCTGGATACTATACTGAAAACTTGCACTGTATGTATGCCTGGTACAAACCAAAGTGTATTCGGGGATTTAGGTGATTGATTGTTAAACTTGATTGTCTGTGACACTCTTGCATGACTGATTTCCTAATTCCTCATTTTTTCTGCTTCCACAGGGTCTGCCTCCATGCTGAGATGTGTACTAGTGACCTGTCCGAGAGGCTGAGCTTGCTCTTTTTACCATGTAAAAGCAAAAAGAAGCATGCTTTATTCCTCCACTAGTCCACCTGTGGCTTCAGGGCAGCCTAGTGCCACCCTGTACCTCACGCCTCAGGTGCTGACCCAGCCGGCAGGTACAAGTGCCATGGAGAATTCCTCGGCAAAAGTCAACAGCTCGCTAGAGCTCCGGGCGCTATCAGAATACGTAACGCCTTCAACCATTTGGCAGGACCCTGTTCAGGGCCTGAACCTGCCCATTCAGGTGTTCTTTGGCCTGGTTATCATCTGTGTGCTGCTGCTGGCCTTCCTCGGAAACATGGTGGTCTGCCTCATGGTTTACCAGAGAGCCGCTATGCGTTCTGCTATTAACATCTTGCTGGCCAGTCTCGCCTTTGCCGATATGATGCTAGCGGTCCTCAACATGCCCTTTGCGCTAGTCACAATGGTGACCACGCGTTGGATCTTCGGAGAGGCATTTTGCCGCATCTCGGCCATGTTCTTCTGGATGTTCCTGATGGAGGGAGTGGCTATTTTGATGATCATCAGTGTGGACCGCTTCCTAATCATTGTTCAAAAGCAGGACAAGCTTAGTCCACGCAGAGCCAAAGTGTTGATCGCAGTCTCATGGTCTCTGTCTTTCTGCTTTTCTTTCCCACTCTCCATTGGCCACCCAGCCCTGTACAATCCCCCCAGAGCACCGCAGTGTGTTTTCGGCTACACGGTTGAGCGTGGCGACCATGCTTACGTTATGCTCATTATGCTGCTGTTCTTCTTTGTACCATTCCTGGTGATGCTGTACACATTCATGGGCATCTTGAGTACTCTCCGCCACAACGCGCTGCGCATCCACTCCCACCCTGACTCGGTGTGCTTCAGCCAGGCCAGCAAGCTGGGGCTGATGAGTCTGCAGAGACCCTTTCAGATGAATGTAGACATGAGCTTCAAAACACGTGCCTTCACCACCATCCTCATTCTGTTCTCAGTGTTCACCGCATGCTGGGCGCCGTTCGCCACCTACAGCCTGCTGTCCACCTTCAGTCACGCCTTCTACTACCGGCAGAACTTTTTTGAGATCAGCACGTGGCTGCTGTGGATCTGCTACCTCAAATCGGCCCTGAATCCTCTCATCTACTACTGGAGAATCAAGAAGTTCCGTGACGCCTGCCTCGACCTGATGCCCAAGTACTTCAAGTTCCTGCCGCCGCTGCCTGGCAATACGAAGAGACGTATCCGCCCCAGTGCTGTTTATGTGTGTGGAGATCATCGCTCTGTGGTGTAGTGGAGGACCTTTCTGAAGCCTCTTTTGAAGTTCTTACAGTACTATCTTATTAAGCTGTGATCTGTTTGGTCTTTCTTCGAACCGCAGGATGTTTTAGCTGTCAGAGATTGTTCAGATGAGACAGTTTACAGAGCCTGTACATTGAACTACTTTAATTGCACAATGTTTTTTTTTATAGGATTTAGATCGTTATAGAAGTTTGTTCAAGTCAGGTGCTGCTATATTTGGTGAAAGTGTGCAATCTTCTGTTTTTGTTGCCATGAATGTAATACGATTTTGTGTGCTGTATATGTTTTGGTTTGTGTTGTTTTTTCCTGGCTTTGTGATTCTGTTTAACATTTTCTATTTTAGTTTATTTTCGATTGCTCCGTTTTCAATTATTTTCAGTGTGAAAATAAAGGAATTTTACAAAGATACGCATGTTCCAAACTGATAAGTAGACTTTGTGAAGAATACATGATTTTATATGTGAATTTTGAAATTGTGATTTCCATGACTGGAAGTGAATAAAATCATGGAGATTAATACTATTAAACCTCATGGAATTTGTGGTCATATACATTTTTCTAGTTATGACTTGTGTCAATTTCATTCAGTTTTAATTCAATTCATTTTTGATTGACTAATTGGAAAGGTCTCAGAAGTGTATCAGCCGAAAGGTGGGGTAGCCCTATCGATATTTCTGTACAGTACAAGGTTGTTTTATATATCATTTGAACAGCGTCTAACCAATTGCTTGTTCCTGAGATGCCATTAAAAACAAACAACCAATCAACCAGCTAAAGGATATGTTTCCCCTCTCAATGTAAAATGGCAAGCATTTAAGAATAAATTTGTAATATCTGTTTGTCATGGAAAAAAAAGTGCTCAGTTGAGACCGCTGTGTCCGTCTGAGCCTTTGTAGTGTGCCGCCTTCATTAACATGATGATTTGTTCTGAGGCTTGGCCAGGCTGGAGGTAAACCCTGAAGCTTTTTGAATCTGAAAGGTAATTTTTCCTTTACTAGTGTCCCTTGTGTGGTTCATTATTTCTCCAGCCACCACTAATGAGGATGCTGTGGGCCTTAGAAGCTCATGAGAACCAATGTGTGGAACGCTATTACTTAGCAACAGTATGTATTACTTGGTAACCAGCTTGTATTATTTAGTGTTTGTACACTCCGGTGGGAGTTTTTGTTTTTTGGAGATGCCTTTATAACAGTCATAATACAGGCTTTCTCATTTTTGTGGATTTGTAATGTCACAAAAAATAATTAGATGCTTTGAAATTACACCCTATCTTAAATGATTGTAGAAATATAAAAGTTTTAATATAAAGAAATATTATTTTAGGATAAAAAAAGATACATTTTTGTTAGTTTAACCAAATGGCCAAGAACAGATATCAAGTTGTCTTTATTAAGGTTTCCATCTTGATAACAGTTTTAAGAATTTAACTTCAAATTCAGGAACTGTGTTTGAATTATAAAGTCATCTATGAATAGTGGTTGAATGTAGCCATGGTGTTCCCCATGTCTTTTAAACAAAGCACAACACTTATATTTGTAAATTTAATTGTATATTTATTTGCAATCATTTTAGTTTTATAAAACCACATTTATCACTTTCACACAAAAAATAGAAGCAGCCATTTGTAAAATGAAAATAAATTCCTCTCACACACCTTTATGTTGGCCCAATTATCAAAAAGTAACTTGACACTGACTTTTAACTTGCTTTATGTCTGTCTATATTTTGTTATTTTACCATGAAATTGATCATGTGACTTAATTCGTGTATATTATATGAGTATGTTGTATCAGATCATATGTAATACTTGTTTATGCATTTATAGCTTTAGCATGTTATATTGTGTTATTTCATTTTTGGAAGTGTATATATATGTCCATTGGGAGATGGTAATTTAGATTTTTCTTATAGAGGTTTTCACACTCTCACTCTCAACTTCTATTGCTGTTCGACTCAAAAAAAGAATTTACTCATCATCTCCCTGCCATTCCCATGGCAACAAGGATGAAAAAGTGTTCAAGAAACCTGTCCCCGAACACTGCAAAGAAAAAGGAAAAATTACAAGTGCAAACGAGAGCAGTTGTGTGCTTGTAAAATAATAGCCATCTGTAACAACCATGTAATACAGTCCCTGCACCCTGCAAAGCTGCTTTAGTACATTTTCAGATCCTGAAGTTAACCATTTAGTAAATCATAGCTTTATTACACAGAAGCTATGCTATCCTCTGAGAAAGGGTGTTTTCTTTGAAAGCCCTATTGAAAAGTCAAGGTTACTGCACAGGCTTCCAAAGAAAACAACTAAAACTGAAACAACCATCACACAGATTCATATTTAATACTGTAAAGCTGCTTTGACATAATCTGCATTGTAAAAAGCTCTATATAAATAATGGTGACTTGACGACTACTTTGACCTTGATTCACCACATACTCAAACTGATTTTTTTTTTAAGTTTTATAAAATTGTGTCCTTTGCAAAAACTCTTTCAGCTGTTGTACCAAATATAAGTTAACCAGTTCTCTTCAAAAGGGGTGAGTGAATATGCTTTCCAGGGGGAACAGAAACCGTGGCAGTGCCCCTGCTCTTCAAAGCCAGAAATCATGGATGTCAAAAGTCTTTTTAATGGACAAATGAAATGCATGCAAAAACATAAATACACTTGTCGAGTAAACAATTATATTTCAAAAAATAGTCAAATATATATATATATATATATATATATTAGGCAAATATATATATACACACACACACACACACACATATATATATATATATATATATATATATATATATATATATATATATATATATATATACATACATACATACATACATACATACATATATATATATATATATATATATATATATATATATATATACATACATATATATATACTTCCTAATGGGCTTTCAGAACAATAAGTGGAAAGGTATAATTGATGCCCATTACATGTAGTGCAGTGTTAATACTTTTTGTGAGAAAATATCCATTTTGACGACAGTACATTTTAATCAGGTTACAGGAATGTGGGCGGGAGTGAAATCATAATTATGTGGCTTGTTGTTTGTCATATTTATAGAATCTGAAATAATGAGTGCTCCTGTGGATATTTCATTTGGCTATCTTTCGGTTTATTTTCACACAAAATTAGGCAAATGATGTGGTTGATTGGTGTAGCAGATTTATCATTTAATAGATTACTTAATTTGTGCCTTTGGTTCTATATAGCCTATATAGGTGTTATATTTGCTTAAAGGGGTCATGGGATGCCCATTTCCCATAAGTTTATATGATTCTTTAGGGTCTTAATGAAAAGTCTATAACATAGTTTGGTTAGGATTTCTCAATGGTAGTATAAAAAACGCACTGGGTTACTATTGCAACCACGCTTCCCTAAGATACAGGAACGAGCTCCCTTTCAGTCAGTCACGTTCAACGTTATGTCAGGGACTGACGAAATTGGGGATCTCGCCTTCGAGTGTTAACAAAACAAGCCAATGAATATTGCCGTGCAAGATTTGCACCGCACACCCCGCCCCGCAGCACGGGTATAAAAGGAAAGCGCGTGCAGTCGCACAAACAGCATTTCACTTCGGAGCCGAGCCTTCAGCTTCCTGGGCAAATTGTTGTCAAGACAAGCCAATTGACGAGTGTTGGTGTTACGCCGCATCAGCGGGGGTTGCCAATGCTGCTGCCTTTTTTTCAGCATGCTGCAGCTTTCATTCTGCGGTAATGCTGCTACTCCTCCTGGGCGCTTCAACACTTCTGTGTTTAAATTACTAAAAGAGCAAATACTAAAAGAGCTCCACGAGTAATGGGGTGTCTTTTTAAAGATGTCTTTCCACTTGTGCATTTCTGGATGTGGGGCGTCTTTTTAAAGATGTCTTTCCACTCGTGCATTTCTGGATTTGGTCACTTCCTGGCTCCATCTGATGGTCACGATCGCTGCATCTCGTGCCTGGGCCTTGAGCACGCTGATGCAGCTTTCGGGGATGAGATATGTTCTCCTTGTGGGAACATGACCATCGCCATGTTGCGATCAAGGCTCCTCTACATCAAACGGGGAGGAGTCCCCCTCCCCATGCCCCATTCTAGTTCCTCCTTTAACAGGAGGGCTACTTTGGCTCATGGCCAGGGTGATCTGAGGATCACAGTGAGGGCTCACCTGCCGAGCGAGTCTCCATGGGCCCCACACTCCTCCAGCACATCGTGCCCCCTGGTGTTCCACGATGCGGATGCTGGTGCCTCGGACAGGGCGGGACCCAGCACTTCATCCGGCCCACCTGCAGATGACCAGATGTCGATCACTGCACTGCAATGCTGAACTGCCTGGAGTCATTTCGAGGAAGGAAGGCGGTTCCACTGAAACAGTTTCAGAGGGCTATATGGCATCCACTGCCGTGATCACGCAGCTCGGGTTGCTTTATATGAGACTGCTTCAGCGTTGCCTTCATGGCACACACCATGTTGCAACTCGCCCGCCATCTTTCTCCTTTGGAGTCAGAAGCATCTGAGGTCGTTTCGTGCCGTTCATGTCCCAGGTGTGCAGCCGAAAAGCTGTCACTTCACCCTTCCGGGAGAGTGGCGACTCCACCCCGAGACTGTCCAGCTGATCTGGAGACACTTCGGGGATGCTCAGGTAGACCTGTTCACCTCCCCGGACATGTCCCACTGCCAGCTGTTCTAGTCCCACTGCCACACTTTTTTACTCCCTGTCCGATGGATGCACTGGCACCTCGGGTCTACGAAAGTATGCATTTCCCCCAGTGAGCCTTCTCACACAGAGACTGTGCAAGGTCAGGGAGTATGAGGAGCAGGTCCTCTTAGTAGCGCCATACTGGCCTAGTCGGTCTTGGTTCCCAGAACTGATGCTCCCCATGACAGCCCCTCCTTGGCGTATTCCCCTGAGGAAGGATCTCCTTTCTCAGAGAGGGGACACCTTCTGGCACCCACGCCTAGACCTGTGGAATCTCCATGTGTGGTCTCTGAATGGGACGCTGAGGTTCTAAGGGGTTTACCTCCAGCAGTAGTAAACACCATCACTTCAGCTAGAGCCCCCTCTACTAGGCACGCCTACGCGCTGAAGTGGAACCTGTTCGTCGATTGGTGTTCCTCCCGCCAGGAAGCCCCCCGTAGATGCCGCTATTGCCACACATTACGATGCAGTAAATGGCAAGTCCACTGGGAAGCACGACCTGGTCATCAGGTTCCTTAGGGGGGCAAGGAGGCTGGACCTTCCACACCCTCATCTGGTACCCTCTTGTGATCTCTCCTTGGTCCTGACGGCCTTGAAGCAGGAGCCCTTCGAGCCTCTGCAGTCAGTAGAGTTTAAGTTTCTGTCGCTGAAGACAGCACTCCTCACTGCATTGGCTTTGGTCAAGAGGGTCGTGGACCTGGAGGCATTTTCGGTCGACGATACATGCCTCGAATTAGGGCCGGCCAACTCTCACGTTGTCCTGAGACCCCGGCCCGGATACGTGCCCAAAGTTCCCACCACACCCTTCAGGGATCAGGTGGTTAACTTGCAAGTGCTGCCCTGGGAGGAGGCAGACCCAGGCTTCGCTTTGCTCTATCCCGTTCGTGCCCTGCGCATTTACGTGGACCGCACACAGAGCTTCAGGCTTTGGAGGACAGCAGAAGGGAAAGGCTGTCTCCAAACAAAAAGTTGCCCACTGGATAGTGGAGGCTATAGTCTTAGCATATCAGGTTTGACGCTTACCATGCCCCCTTGGAGTGTGAGCACACTCTACAAGAGCTGTGGCTTCCTCCTGGGCTTTGGCACGGGGCGCCTCGATAGCAGACATCTGTAGAGTTGCCGGCTGGGCGACACCTAACACGTTTGCAAGATTCTATAATCTCTGTGTAGAGCCTGTGTCCTCTCGGGTACTTGCCTCAGATGGCCTGTAATGCTAGACCGGCTTTGGTGTCAATCACGCTTGCTGTGCCATTCCCCTCTATGGACCGGATACGTGTGCCTAAGTGCTTAGTTCAGTTTCCCTCTTGGCAAACCCTGTAGAAGTTCCTCCCGCACCCTCGGCAGTCAGGCGTGGTGGAGCACCAGACGCCAGATCTAGCACTCGTGTGTATGCCCAAGATCAGCCCTTGTGCTGGGCTAGGTGCCGTGTGTACACCCTTTTGGGGTGATCCCACATGTGTATTCTTCCACGGTACGGCTTACCCCATGGTGAGTCTGTGTCTTTCCCTTGCAGAGGTCTCTCTGCCGTCTCTGCTGTGTAGTGATCTCACCCCAGGTGACCTGAGTCTACCGCAGGGACTTCCATATGTAGCACTGCCCAGAGTGCAAATTACCCCACCATAATTGGGGGGTACTGCTCCTTCACTTCTTCTTTGACCATCACGGTCCACTACCATATCAATCCCCACCGTAATTGCCAAGAACAACATGTGTTGTGCAACACACATACAAGGTCTAAACATGCGACAAACTGATAATCAGTAGGCTACAGAATATCTCATTGTTATTAAATATCCCAAAGAGAACTGTTTTGATCAACTCAAAAGTTAGAAGTTAAGTGCACTGAAATACCATTCTAATAACTAGTAAAAGTAATACCTTTACAAGAAGCCTATTGCCTATTTAATGAAATATTGATTTGGTTTATTTTTAGATTTCATAAGACCTGGAGATAAGACCAAACCCTCTCATATACTGTATAAACAGAAACCAATTTTCCATTATAATCTATGGTAGTCAGTGTCAAATCAACACAATTACTTGGAGATATGTGAAAACAGCAATCTTGTATGTGATTAAGTAGCATACTATGAAAAACCATACTACCACAGAAGAACTACATTGCAGTAAAAAACAAGAATCTGTTAATGTCAGAACAAGCTGGGTGTGCATGGAGGGGAGGGACTGTGTGTATGTCTGTATGTGTGTGTGCGAGCATTTGATAGATGCATGAGTGACAGAGGAATGGAGGGAGAGCAGGGAAAGGAAATGCAGCTGAACGAATATGCTGCATGTTTTAAATAGCGTAAAAAAATTAAAGACATTGACAAAGATGAAAACTAAGGACATTTACTCTATAATTTTATTATAGTTTGGTTAGTTTTGCCAAACAAACTACAGTTACAGTTTTAGTTATTTATCGCTTTTTTTGTAATATATGAAAAAACTGTTTGTTATACCTGCGCTGCGGGGCGGGGTACGCAATGCAAATCTCACACGCCAATATTCATTGGCAGATTTTGTTAACACTCGAAGGCGATTTGTCTCTCTAGCGAGATCCCTGATTTCGTCAGTCACTGACGTAACGTCTCCATTGCCTACTTCAGGGAACGAGGGTTACATACGTAACTGAGACGTTCTGCGTCTTGCTAGATTCTATGGGAAAATGGAAACTGAAAAAAGAAGCCTTTTTTCAATCATGCAGTGAAACTGCATATCCATTGGTTTGTGTAGTGAATTAAAAACTAACAAATGACTTGGCAGCAGAGCTACACGAGCCTATGGTGACGAAGCCCACCAAAGCCTGCCAGAATGGACAGGGCATCTGGCTAAATAAGCGGGCGTTCGCCACATAATTCTCAGATTACCTCGACTGAAGCAATGACTGAGTCATGCAGATACATATCATGGCAAGCAATGCAGTACTACACCCAGGGGTCGAGAGCTAACCAGTGAACTAATTCCAGAGAGCTTGAGCAAGATACGGCCATGGCCTCTGGACCACACCACTGGACCATGCCCAAGATACTCTAATGGGGCATTGAAGGCCCAAAGAAGAGCATGCTAGCGAGATACAGTCTACTATCCATCTACAGAGAGTCTTTGCTTCGTGACCGGAAGTTACTGAAGCTGACAAAGAGTTGTTCCACCTATAGGGGTCGGAACGCTCAATGTAGAGTCTCAGAGCTCTGACGGGGCGGAGAGCGTAATGACCTGTGCTCTGAACGGAGTGGAGAGCACCTTAGGTATGTAACCGTGCCTTGGTTTCAAGATGACTTTAGAGTTATTAGGCCCGAATTCCAGGCAGGCAGGGCTAATGGAGAGCGCCTGCAGTTCCGCTATTCACTTTACTGATGCTAGTGCCAGAAACAGAGCAGTCTTCAGCGATAGCGACCGAATGTTGGCAGACTGTAATGGCTCAGGTCAGTGGGCATATCCCATGAAGGTATGGTAAGAGGGACTGTAGAAGATTTGTATTGGTCAAAAATGAATTGTTCTAGCGTAATCCTTGAAGATATGAAGATAACCATTTATGTATCTTTGCTTTGTTTTTATTAAATATTTTAATGTATTAATTGTTATATTGCAATCCTGTCTCTCAATTTCAACTAAAAATGTACCATCAACAACAGACGTTGCATCCGTCGATCCATCGATTCTGTAGTGATGTGTCGTTCGTGAACGAATCGTTCTTTTTGAACGAATCTTTTAGGTGAACGAATCGTTCTCGTTCACGTAATCCACTGACTCATATTTCTCGTTCAGTGAAGTTCCTCCCTCCACAGCAGCGCGGCGCTATAAGCAGCGCATGCGCAGCGCATGCGCAGCTCGGTGAACCGGATAACTGAACCATTTGATCCTGTCAAAGAATTACTCAACATCGAGCCAATAGCCTTTGAGTATGAGATGTGACAGAGTATGTGATTTGTTGAATGTAGTGAACGAATACGCCCTTCAATGAACGAGTTTCATATGAGTCTGAACTAGATCTAAAGATCGTTCGTGAATGAAATGACTGAACTGATCCACATGTCATTCGTGAATGAAATGAACTGTTACATAGCTTATCTCGTTCGTGAACTAAATGAATGAGAGTAAACCGGGTTAGTCTGCCATTTAGCATGTCAATCTCGCAAAATGCAAAGCAGTGCACATACGCTTGTTTTGATATTTAGCAACTCCACGTTTAATCCCCGATGTATGAATGTGAATATAATATACAAACTGTCTGACCAAACAATTAAAATGCTATTTAGGCAAGAAAACCTCGTGCTTTGTTCATCTGAACAACTTTTAGTCTTTATATATTGAATGCGATTATACACACATTTTAATAAAGCCAGATCAGTTTTTGTAACAAGTGAATACGTTCATTGACTTAAGACATAGCACATAATACACTCTTTTTTGCCACCTGTTGGCTTATTTTGTGTAATAAGAAGAAATGGTCACTGAACGAATCAGTGAACGATTCTGAACGAATCATTTTGGTGAACGAACTGAAAATGAACGAATCTCTAGAAAGAATCATAATTTCCACCACTACGATTCTGCCATGTTTCCCATTGACACGCCCCCAACTCGGAAACTCAGAGCTTAAAGAAAATAATGTTTCACTTAATGATTGAAAAAAAGGTTTCAATTCAGGAAGAAAAATGTATTTTTAGCATAGCATCTTAAGATGCAGTATGAGTGTACTGTCAAAAGGGAACACCTTTTTTACCATGTCAACAACTGCTCTTTTCAGAGTAAACAGTTTACTAGCATTTTCCTTTAAATGTTAATGAGCTCTGCTGACCCCACCCTTCTCTTCAGAGCTGCTCTCTGAGGGACTGTTCACTTTAGCCACATTCATCGTGAAACTTGCTAATTAGCACATTATTAGGAAAGGCGATTTGCAAAGATTCATAAAAAAAAATAAAATAAAAAACTTCTGTAGGTGAAGCTGGATCACAAATGATTTGCACGAACATAGATGCATTTATGAAGATTGGGGGCGCAATCCCTTTAGAAACAAATTTAATCTACTGTGTTTTTGGCGGCTTAGATGTTGGGAGTAAATGATGACTGCTTTGTGTATTATTACATCTAAGAAAGAACACCTCAATCGCTTAGGAGTCATTTTTGTGTACACCTGCTCTGACCGTGAAGCAACGGTCGACACCAGTCCAGTCTGTGCTTCTGAAACGCTACTGTCAATCAAACTATAATGGGAGGGGCCTGTCTTTGTGAGATAGGCTCGAATTGAGAAAGGGGTTAAGATTTGAGGAGCTTAAAATTATGATCTTAGCATCTCTACATATGTTGTATGCATATGTTTATAAATTGGCAAGTCATGTCAGTAGCTAATGACAACAAACCAATATTTATTTATTATAGATTAATGTTTAGCAATATGGAGATGATTTTAATGCTTGATGTGTCTTTGAATGGAACTGTTCATAGAACTATTTTAAAATTTAGCTGCTACAAGTTGTTTTGAGATCTATAATTACACCTAAACTCTATAAATGTCACATGCACCAGTACCAAAACATCAGTTTAAATGTAATGCATTTATTAAGGTTAATTTTTTTTTGTCTTGTTATATTTGTACAAAGAGACATTTCTTCTTCTGGCACCTCAGCAGTTCATGTCGCTAACCACAAATGAGTTTTAGAGGCATAGTGGTAATTGAATTTATTTATGGATCATAGACAAGCTGAAATTCAAATGTATGCAAAATTACTGGGAAATATTAACAAATATTTCCAAAATGATGATCACTGAAGGGCTTTGAAGGGGAAAAACACTTTTGTCAGTGAAGCACTGTAATTGTCAGAAGAGCACAAACAAATGTCACTTTCTGCTGCTTCTCATAGAGGAAAAGTGTTGCAAGGTTGAATTCAGTCTGTTTATTTCACAGATTTAAAATTAGAGCTCTAATACATGATGTAGCAGAACACAAACAACAGCATTGTTGCGAGCAGCTGTGTGTTATTCTGTGACAGATGGTTTTCTCTGAGAAAGGATGATGTCTTTAATGTCGCTGGTGAGACTGTGAAGCTCCTTCTGCAGGCCCTCCACATCATCAGAAACAGCAGGACTTTCTTGGGCTCCCTCTCCCAGACTGCTCTTCTTCTCCATGCCATGACCCTGCACTACCAGCTGCTTGACCACCAGACTCTGGTACTGAGACAACAGCTTGTGCTGCTCCTAAAACACACAGACAAATGCATAGCTCATGTGTTTTTGTAGATTTGTCATGGTGCCATATGATACAGAATTGTAAGGGTTTTGTTTAATTATAAATTGCATTTTCAATAAAAAAAAATAAAAACAGAGTGCCATACTACCTATGCAAAAGCATATGTGACCCTGGAGCACAAAACCTGTCATATACAGCATGGGTATATTTGTGGAAACAGCAAACAATGCATTGTAAGGGGCAAAATAATTCATATTTCTTTTATGCCTAAAATCATAAGGATATTACATAAATATCATGTTTCATGAAGATATTTTGCAAATTTCCTACCGTAAATATATAAAAACTAAATTTTTGATTAGTAAGATGCATTGCTAAGCATTTCATTTTGACAATTTTGAAGCAGATTTTTTTTTTATACTTCTATTATTTTACATTCACAGATTCCTGATTTTCAAATAGTTGTATATCAGCCAAATATTGTCCAATACTAATGAACCATACATCAGATGATGTATAAATGTCAAATAAAAAAAAACTGACCAATTCACTTATTTTCGTGGTCCAGGTTTACATATGGCATTTTAGTATTTTTATAAACCTCATTGTTTGTCCCCGTTTTCCCATAAAGTGTGCGCAGTGACTGACTGTGCAAAAATCTTTTGTATAATAGCCATTTGTATATTTGAACTGATTTTACTGCAGGTTTAGGGCACAGCTGGTTACCTCAGGAATCTTGCTCTGCAGGAAGCCGATGATGTGCGGCACACAGCGTCCAGGTGCATGCAGCATGCAGTGTGTGATGTTCTGGAAGAGCAAGACACTGGTCAGATGCAGCACAAGCGCAGGGTCTTCTGTATCCCTCAACTGCTCCAACAGAGCCTGGCGGTGCACAAAGAGAGCCTGCCTGCAAACACACACACACACACCAACCATAAGTAAACTTTGTCAGGCTATGTCTGCATTTGCTCCTAAATAAACTATATCACATGATTTGACTCATTGAAGTCTCCATCACTGATTCTGTTACTTTCCTGTTTAATAGTGTAAAGCTGCTATAAAAGCATTATAAAAAGAGTGTTATGTCATGGATACATTGTCTCTATCTGCAGCAAAAAAAAGTTAAGGTTTGTATATAGTACGTAATCAAACATATAGACATGGTACAATTTAGGAGGCATAATTAATCGAAATAAAAATCACAAAGGCAATAAATTGTGATTAGACCGAAGCTGTGATTGTCATGCGTATCTTTCAGTGAATCTCCATCGAAAGGCCAGAGGACACTCTCGGCTGAAAATTGAAATATACCCCGAAGAAGAAACCCAGTAAATGCCTATCGCTGCAGAGGAAGAAACAGATTCAACTGCTTTCATTGATTGAATGTGACTTAGAGTTCTTTTTATTATAATTTCCATCATAATAAAGTATATCTATAATGAAATGCTATTCGACGCAACCGTTATCACTGCTTCGAATACAATGGAATATTGTGTGCCTTAATTATTCTGTTTATGAAGCCACAGAAGGCTTTATTTCAAACACTCGACCAACGTTATGAAGTGATTTTGGAGTTAAAACGTTATTAAATGCGTGTTTTTTTTCACATGCTCTCAGATGGGAGCAGAATTTACTACACAGAGCCGTAGTTTACTGAGAAGATACGCAAACAGCTGTCATTATCGCGAATGATTTTGTTTTTCTAATCTTACAATTATATCGTCTGCGATTATGAACCTGATTTTGCATAGCTTTTCAGTGATCTACGGCTCTGTGTAGTAAATGCTGCTTCATCTGAGAGCAGGTGATAGAGATTCACTGCTAATCTCAGAACTAGCTTTACTGACTAAATGTGCATGAAAATCGCGATTAATTACGTTTGATTAATCGTGTGGCCCTAGTACAATTACACTGTCTACACGACACAATAAAGCCCATCAGTGGTGCTGCGGCTGTTTTGGAGGACCGAATGTTCCACGAAGAAAATATTTGTGCAGATAAAAAATGTATTATATTATGGGTCGACCTTGAGCCAACATTAAGTGCTAACTTGAGGCTTCCTTAAAGCAATGCAATGCCCATGACTGAATAATATATATATATATATATATAAAAGACGTTTGATTACTGCAGTGCAGTGCTGGGGAATGAAGTGGTTATACCTTTCTCTTTTCTTGTCTCCTTTCTTCAGAAGAAGCCCACACTCTTCTGCACTTGTCTCCAAACATGACAAAAAGTCTTCAATGGCCTGAAAGTGATAAAAAAAAGCTCTGCTACTTCCAACACAGACAACTGACAGTAAAATGTAATGGAATATTTGGTATTTTTCACATTTTCTCCATTAAAAATCTGCGGAATTCTCTAGAATGGATTTACACATGACACTCGATTATTGTATTCATAACTGAAACCATTATAAAATCACTTAAACATTGATTAAAACATGCAGTGAGGTGTAGAGCTGTGTAAAAGTCATGCGTTTGAACTGACATATGAGCAGTTCCATGTTGTGTAATGTGTCAAACACCTTTCCATTGAGACTGTTGTGTAGCTTCATCAGAGGAGATTTAACTTCATCTGAGAGCTTCGCCAGAATCTTCAGCCTGATCTGCAACACAGTAACAAACAGACCACAACATAAAAATGTGTGCTTTTTCCTATCAACATTTATTGTTTTGTGCAGCCAATTGAAGCTGTAAGCTGCTTCTAGTGGAGAATCCGAGAGAGTTGATGTCTATGGCCTGGTCTCTCAGGAGGTCACAGTGTTGATGAGCTTCCTCTCGCCCTGCAGTCCTGCTCAGATCTGATCCAAACCTCTGCCTCAGCAAACACAAAGCTATACGCACTGCAAACGCTGATTTTAACCCATTATCATTCTGTGTCTGGGGTTCAGTTCAACCAAATTTACTAATAACAAAGTGGAAGCAGAATGGTTCAGTCTAAATTGAAGTCTCGGACTACTACACATTAATTTCCCAGCAGCGGGGAGCAGCACGGGTGGGAGCAGAGGGTAACCGGCTGTGAATGCGGTTTATGTGACAGCAGTAGGTCGTACCTCACTGGTGATGGCAGTCGAGCTGTCCGAGGTCATATGCTCAGCTGCCACAAAGCTCAGCAGCACATTGGTCGCATCCGTACATACGGTCTTCAAAACATGCTTAGCGATGGTAGCCTGTGTCTCATCTGGTGTGTACAGGAAAAAAGCACAACGTTTGCGTCGGACAGACACTTCTGTAAATTGTGCATGATTGATACACTATGAAAAGCATGCAAGGTTTTCTCTATAGAACAACTGAGATAGACACAAACAAACCTGAGAAGAGTTTGGTTCCTTTCTCAAAGAGGCGGATGTTGTTGTACAAGTTGTTGATCTCCTCCTGAAGATCCTTCATGTTCTTCTTCCGGCTCCCTCCTGCTCCGGCTGAACTTGTGGACATGAAAGCTGCACTGACCACTTCCTGGTACATTTTGCTCAATGGCCTGGCAAAAAAAAAATAAAGTTTTAAAATGAGAAACTCAAGGTCTGCTCACAATAAAACGAATGTTCTGCATGAATTGGTGGGATAAAGATTTGAATGTGGAGAACGAACAGAGGTAAAGGTGCTGTATGTAGGAATGACACAGAGTGGCTGAACCAGGTATCACAGTCCAAATTCAACACACTAGAGAGGGTTTCATTCACTCAGACACTCCTCCTCAGACCTGAGGCACATGTAGGTTTAGATTGAAGACACCAACAGGAATGAGTGCACTTGACGATGAATGAAATGAAATGCGCTGTGTTTTCCGCCAACTGGCTCTTTTATGCCTTAGTAGAGTCAAAAACTTACAGCACCTTCAATGCTTAATCTGCTCAGACCAACACTTACAAGATACCATTCATGGAGCATTTTTTTTTTAATTGAGAGATGTTCTTTCAAACTATTCCAATTTCAATCAGTACTTTTTTTTTTACACTATTTTGTGGTCTCTATATGCTTGAATATGAGGGTTTGAACCTCTGTATCTGCTCTGCTAGTTCCTGCAGCATCTCCTCGGAGCTGTCACACACTTTCTCCCCCAGCACCTCCATGATCTCCTCCACTGAGAGGAAGGGCACGTCTCCTTGCTTGTTTCGGCCTGTAAGATCACAAATTAAAACAGGAAGTACAGCGGATTCCTTCTTACATCATACATTTCACCAGAAAGGTTTTAAAGTGGTAAAACTTGTTAACATTAGTTATGAAATAGCTCATGTGAATTAAAAATAACAATACTTCAACACAAAGCAAGGTTAGTAAAGCTCACAAATTTATATATACACAAAAGTTACATAATACAAATATAAATAAACATTAAAATGATAAATATATAAAGATATATGTATATATATAGTGGTTAAAAAAATGAACAGTAACTAATAAATGCGAAGAGTATTATTTAGCGGATCTGTGTTCGTACCCTGAGAGGTGTGTGTGGTCTCCTCGTCACTGTCGTCCTCCCTCCTGCCCTTCTTCTTTGATTTGCGAATTCGGATCTCTCGGGCATTTCCTCCTCCTCCTCCTCCTCCTTTCACGCTTCCGCTGCCCTCTGAGGAACACAGAGAGCCAACAGCAATTTCTACTACAAGAATGAAAAACTACTGCAAAAAATCAAATTAAAATCTGAGTGATGTATAGTGTTGTTGCTCTGGCTAGCTTCTAGCTTTTATTCTGCATCACAGCCGTTAACGGTGTATGGCTTCTCTATATTGCTAAGCTGTGTTAGATGGTATAGCAGAGGAAAAAAAACATTTGCATATGACCCTGAATGTTTTCTTCCCAGAGGAGAGAGACTGTACATCTTAACCTTGGTGTTTATTTGCCCTGCATTTGGTCATTTTAATACACTTACATACAGATGGTTACAACACTAAGAGCATGGATGAAAAGCCACACTGATGAATTACTCCGATTATCTGAAATAAACTCTTTACCTGAAGCCTTCTTCCGGCGTTCGTCTCGTTTGTCTTTCTTTGAAGAGGCTGAAGACTCCAACAAAACAGACGCTTGTTTGACATCATCCTCCGTTATCAGAAACACTGGGTTATTCTTCACTTCCTGTTGTTCAAGCGGAGAAGTTCAACAGCTATTTCTTGCTGGAAACAGCGCTTTCAAGCCAGTGTGTTCACCAAAAACGTGCTGACGTCTTGTTACTTGTTCATCCATTAGTATTTTTGATTTAGTTTATATATTTTCATGTCTAGTTTTTAGTTTAGTTTAATGTTTAGTAATTCGGTTCAGTGATTTGGTCAATTCTGTCATGTTAATATGAAGTGTGCAGGTACTCCAGGTGTGTAGTGTACAGAAAAGGCTTGCATACCTTCTGTGCCTTCTGTTGCATGATATCATCGAACAAAGCGATGCATCCTGTGATGAACTTCTCGCTGACCACACACGTGGACAGAAGCCTGGCACTGGACTGCACATTCATGCCCCTCAGCACTTCATTCAACAGAATTCCTACATCCTCCTCCGACAGACTGCTCGGGATCATCGGCTGAACAAGAAATTAACATGACATTTATACAGGTATTTATTCAAATAAAAATAAATGTCTGCCTGACTGTACCTGAAGGTCGACCCAAGTGGCTGAGCTGATAGTCTCCTCCACAGAAGCCTCCAACTGATCTATGATGCCTCTGCCAACACATGCAGATTTGAGAAAGAGCAGTTTGCTAGACTTAAACCGCCTCTTTATGTAGCTGACCGGATCAGGTATCCCCAAACGGGTCAGCGCCTCAATCTCTGCAGGGAAAGAGACACAGCTGGACTGAGAAGAGCTTTGCAGGACTGTTCTTGGATTAACATGAACTCAACTCCAGAGCTAGATTAGTGTCAACAGTTTTTCTGGAGAAGGAAAACTGAACATTTTAAATGAATAAACGAAATATACTATAATTTAAAATAAACGGACCTAAATATCCATTCTGCTTGAGAAAGGACTCGACCCATGAGCTCTGGGTTTTGGAGTAGATGTCAGGAATGTAGATGGCTTTATCCTGCCTGCCTCCGACCACAGAGCCCTTCAGACGGCCACATTTAACCAGCTCTTCAAGCACCGCTGGTCAACAAGAGAGAGCCAACAGGCGGTCTGTACGCAGAATGCTCAAATACTGTAACAAAGCCAAACTGCAATACTCACAGTACATCAGATTCTCCTGAAAACCATAGAGATTCAGCAAGTTGTTGATCTGTGTAGGCCTAGGGATCGAATCACAACTGTTAAACAACTACAGAGAAATACATCTTTAAACACAAGAGAGACTGTAGGGAAAAGGTAAGACATAAAACGATGTATTCTATTGACAAATATGAGAAATCAGAGATTTATAAAAATAAATCCACTGTTCACTGGTTCAACACAATTAGACCGATAGTTAACCTGAAATGTTAACATATTTCACGTGTTCTGTGAGTCCTGGTCAGTGGTATATGAGAATAAAAGCTTAAACTAAATCTGTTAATCATATTGATTACTTTTCATGATCACTTTATGAACTTTTTGGATGAATGGACTTTTTATGAAGGGACAGAAATCTCATAAAAAATACATCTGTGCTTCAAAGATGAATAAAAGTCTAAAGGGTTTAGAATGAGTCATTTTCATTTTTGGTTAAACTAATCAATGGGCTACTAACAGCACATTATTTGGATAACTTTGTAATAGTTACTGAACACCTCTTATTCTAGATTTTCCATCATTTCTCTATTGAGACGGGGGGTGGAGTTCCTTACCTCGTGATGGCACTGAACAGGCCGCAGATGCAAGCCTTGTGTCTGGAGAGGAACGCTTGTGTGAAGATCACTCCTCTGTTGTACTGATCTATCTGACCCTGGATCTCTCTGCCCAGCCTCGAGTTCAGCTCCTAGCAGAGTGTTAAACTCTCCGTTAAACTGGCCAAAAAGGCAGTCAAGAGATCATTTCGTTACAACTGGAAAATAATTATTGTGTTGCTCATTTTTTACTATACACTACCATTCAAAAGCATTCCATTATTTTTATTTATGTAGCTCTCATGAAATCCAAAGTGAGCCAGTATTTGGCATGACATTTCAAAACGTCTCACTTTCAACATTTGATATGTCATCTATATTCTATTGTGTATAAAATATAAGTTTATGAGATTTGTAAATTATTCCATTCCTTGTACAGTTTCCCAAGTTTTTTGGAAACACCTTATTCAGGACAGTTCTAAATAAAAAAACAACATGCAATTTTCATTTTCCCTCTTATTTTGTATCAATTATTACCATTTTGCACATTCTGCAAGGGGTGTGTAAACTTATGAGAACTGTATATGCAGAGACATGCAGACAGACACGCCACAGTTTGACAATTACTGTAACTGCGATGCAAACGGGTTTCCACAAACCGCTGAAAGTGGTCATGAAGATGCATTCTCACAAGAAGAATCCCAATAGTTCACACAGACTGGACTAACCTCGGTTAGAAAATCTCCTGGTAGATCATACGTTTTGCAAAGCTCTGCGATGTTCACCTGGCCAGCCTCTTGGAGTTTATCATTCACCTCCTCAGCAAGTCGATCTAAGTATGTTCTTAACAGGAGAAGACTCATTTAAGAAGAAATGTGTAATACACTGACAGAACCGAAGAGCATTTTCAATAGTTCCCCTCTATTCTACAACTAACACTCTTAAGAACATGTATTGGTTTCTCACTCACTCGTCGATCAGTTGACCCAGAATGATCTGTGTGCCTTTGTCTGATTTGGCGATTTCACTTGCTCTGCTCTCCACATGCACCAAATCGACATTGATGATCTGTGACAAACATTACAGAATAATTAAAGGAATAGTTCACTCAAAAACCCTCAAGACATGATGATGATGATGTTCCTTCATCTGAACAGATTTAAAGAAATGTTGCATTCCATCACTGGTTCACCAATGAATCCTCTGAAGTGAATGGGTGCCGTCAGTCCAAACAGCTGATTAAAACATCATAATAATCCACACCACTCCAGTCCATTAGTTAACATCTGGTGAAGCCAGCTGTGTGTGAATTAATTAAACTCATCACCAAGACATTTTTAACTTCAAACCTCAAGCTAAAATACCAGTCCTCCATCCAAAATATTGGTTATTTTCAGTGGAAAAGTTTGTCTGAATCAGGAGAGAAATATGCACCAATCAAGCAATGATTACAAGCAGAAACTGTACTAAACAACACGTTCATGGATTTTGATGTGTGTTTACAAAAAGCGATGGATTTTTTTCACTGAAGAAAGCATTAATAAGGAAGATGCGACTGGAGTAGTGTGGATTATTGTAATGTTTTTATCAGCCTTTAGGACTCTCATTCTGACGGCACCCATTCACTGAAGAAGATCCATCGGTCCTCCTTCATAAGTTGTATATAAAAACTATAAATGTTTATGTTATGTCATATATCAAACCAACCTTTTGAAGGTCCACAACATTAATCCTCCCTTAAAATATAAAGCAAAACATTAGATTCAAGCAGTCGTGTAGTAGACTCTGTTACTCAAAGAGACACTTATTAAAGTCAAACACCTCTGTGCATATAGAGCTCGTCGCGCACTTCTCGGTTGATCTGTGCAGGAGTCACATACTCTTTCCCATCCAGAGTGTGAACCACGTCTAACTTCTTCTCCTCCACCAGCTTGGCCACAATCTCGATGCAGTTCCTCTCAGACAACCTGAGGTCAACACACAAACACATCTGTAGTTAACTAAACTAATTCTGAGGGCAAATCGTACATGACAGGCAGCTACTTTCACAAAACAATACTGTTATTTCTGGTTTCACTCAAAGCAACAGGGAATTAACCATTTCATCAACCCTACTACACATATTCAATCAGGTTTGAATTTGTAATACTTTTAAACCTGATCAAAACTTTGCATCTTCTACGAGTCCCCGAGTGATGCGATATATATATTGTTATCTTTCTAAAAATGTCCACCTTCACTTTTTTTTGTTCTGAAATCTATAATGGTTTTATAATATAAGCATAAGAGTAACTTTGTTATGGTTACAGACACTTGAAAAATGAACATGTACTGGACAAATTAGGTTTACTTGATTATACACACTTTTATATATATATATATATATATATATATATATATAAAATCATGCCAGAATGCATCATACAACATGCTTTTTTTTAAGGAATGTTTACGTATACATCTGTCAATCATCATTGTATTGCATTATTAAGATTATTTAAATAAAATATGACTCTAGTGACAGCTGATGTTAATATGCATTCTAATAATCTGCTAAACTTTTATAATAAATCTGACTTACTCTCCATACTGTTACAATAATGCATATGCTACAACGTGCTTGACACTGACAGACAGTCCAAAGAACATCATTGTGCATCATGACACGGCCAAAAACATGAAGTTACAACACAAGAGCTCGGTACTGGACAGAAATGATCAGTTCCGACGCGTCATACAGTGATGATGTTTATAGACACCGATGACGTGTTATTGCGCGACCGTTAATGTCGCGTGAAACGGAGTCATCAGTTTAACAATATTTTTTTGGATCAAGACTCTTGTCAGTTTGCAAATTCTTGTGCAGGATATACTGCTTTAAAGACATTAGAAACCAGATGCGGAATGAAGCACAACAGCTAAACAACTACAACAACATGGTTTTTACCTTTGGATAGTATCTGCAAACTGAGCTCTCTGAAAGTCCGCAGCTAGACGCCGGATTTCCTCCCAATCTGCCGCCATGATTTCACTTAGTTACAGAACTAGTGTTCTCGTAATGCTAAAGCATTTAATTAATTCTTGATTTTCGAATCAGTTCTAAATAATCTCACGCTGAAAGGTCTGAGAGAAAAGACACGTCAGTATCCTGTAAATATCAGACGGAAACTCACGAAGGACAAAACCCGCGTCACCCTGCGTCAGCACGTATGCAAGGTTAAAATACACTATGTTTTAAAAGTTGCTTTTACTTATTTGATAATATTTTAATTTTTGTTTATGACTTATTAAACAATATAGCCTATATAAATAAATATAGAATCTTTTTTGTAAATAAAAAAAATTGTCCATGCAATTGTAAATAATATTATTTATCATGTTGACCAGTACAGTAAATTTGAAATTTTCTGTCTAATTAAAAAGATTAAATTAAAACTTACCAGTGTCCATATGAAAAATTATAAATACATTCTTGCAAACTAGGAGACTCCTGTCACGATTTTCTTCAGTTCTTCAGCCTTTTTCTGGACAAAGGCGTATTTTACTTTGTTATAATTCTACAGTTGCAAGATATTATCATTGAATAATTAATTACTATGTCATATAGGCCTACTTCTATATTTTTCAAATGGGTTTAAAGTTCAAGAAAAACGAGTTTGACGTCACTCAATATTTCGCGACAGTCCCGCTGTGGACCTCTAGGTGTCACCGAAGCCCTTCTGAACACTGCTGGACATCTATCTGCGTTCAGTCCATTAGCTTTTAAAGCAGTTTCTCAAAATAGTTTCTACGTTTTGGATGTTTATAATGTTATGCATGAATGAAAACAACAAATCCACTAAAGAAAGAATTTGTTCTGTTCAGTCAACAATAATCTGTCTCAAAATAATGTACAATTTTAATCATCAGTTTAACATTACAAACCTATCTGGTGACTCAAATGATACCAAAAGGGAAACAATGTGGTTTTTACTCGATAATATGAAATGATAATCTCCTTTTACTTTGCATTGCATAACACTTGTTTTCAACATTTTTGAAAGAATTGCTTCAGAATACATAATATATCGATATGATATAATGACAATGAATGTAATCAAACATAAAGGACTGTGAAAATGTGTGCTTTTATCTGTTCTTAAGTGTGTACACAGACTTAGTATCTTAGTAGCTTAGTATTTATGTAGAATAAGACTGTGATGTTTTTAAACGTGTTCTTATCGAAGCAGAATGTCGACTAAATAAAGTTTTTATTTATTTATAAAAATAATTTAAGCTAAGTAAAACACAAAACAATTAAAATCACTCTATGAAAGTTCTTATAGAGTCTTGTGGTATTGTGAATTTTGTGTTGCACAATTAAAACACATTAGTTTGAATATTAGTGCAAAGTGGAGAGAGCAATGAAGAACAGTATTGTGTTGCAAAATTCTTCACATTATTCATGAGACGAAATGATTTCCATCAAACAACTGTACTGACAGATACAAGAGATCCAGATCAGCTTAGAAACAAAAACACCATCCAAATTCCTTCAAAAAATTATTTACTTTATTTTTTCTAGAAGACAAAACTTTCTAAATAATGTCCTTAATTTGTCTTTTTTTCCCTCTCTCTAATTAATTTTCTTGAGGCAAAATATTGAGACTCAAACCAACACTAAGGCTATCAAAATACTTTAAAGCTGAACATGAATATACAGAATATTATGGATATGGAAATCACATTTTTCAATATTCCCTAATAAAAGGATTGATTGAATGTATATTTTCCAAGTGGAAATGTAAATAAATCAACAAAATAACTTTTCTGTAGTTGCCTTTTAATAGAAGGGTACAAAACAACATCCAAAAAATATATATATACTTTGCTTCAACATATATACATTTTACACATTTTATGATGAAAGATAGTCCACGTTGTTATCAAGAGTGTATAGCTTGCAGTAGGTCTGGATAATAGCGTAGAGAGAGAGTCCCACTTTAATACGGAGCCCCAAACATGACATTCGCAAGAGAGTAAAAAAATAGATACTTTAATCAGGATCTAGAAATTTGTTCTCACAACTTTTGTTGCCATGTTTTGTTAATTTGTTGCCTCCTGTCAGTTAAACCGTGGCCATAATTGAACTAAAACGATGGAATATATTACTTCCAACATGCCAAAGCTTTAACAATATTTTCCCTCCACAAAATGAGTAATGTTGTGGAAGTGAATTCTTATTTTTTTCCCCTCTCTTATGTCACATGCAGGGCTCTATACACTTTTAAAAAGAAAGTTTCTTCACGATGCCATAGAACCACCATTTTATCTAAATGGTTCTACAAAGAACCTTCAACATCTGGAGAACCACAAAAGGTTCATGGCAGAAGAAAGTTCTTCAGATTATAAAACGGTAAGAAAGAGATGCTTTTTTAAAGAACCTTTGACTGAATGGTTCTTTGTGGAACTAAAAATGGTTCTTCGATGGCATCACTGTTAAAGCTGCGGTAGGTAACTTTTGACGCTCTAGCGGTTAATAAACAGAACTGCTAGCGTCTTGCGGAAGAACATCGTAGCCGGAGCTACTTCTCTCTGTTTATGTCTATGAAGAATCACAAAGGTACTGGGTTACTCCGCTTCGGTACCCCCGAAACAATCTATAATAGTCCGAATATAAACACTTATTATAGGTGTACCCTAGTGATTCAGGACAAGCTAAAAACACGGTTTGGAAAATGGATTCATGGTGTACTCGCTTATTATATACATTTTTCTACATTTTGAACACAAACAAAGTTACGGACCGCAGCTCTGATTGGTTGTTTCTTAACGGGAGCGATGTATTTCTGCAAATGGCAATAGGAGCACTGGGAGGAGCCAGAGGAGCTTGATTTTTTCACAGATTATCTGTCTCATATTCTACTGTCAGGACATAATGACAGGTTTAACAAATATGTAAAAAATATATATTTACAAAAGTTACCTACTGCAGCTTTAAGAACCTTTTAAGCCTTTATTTTTAAGAGTGTACTTCAAGACAAAGTTCATGTAAACTCTTTCAAAGCTCCACAAAAGCTTTTGATCTGAGGTGGGCTGGCTTCGCAACATCTCTTCCCAGACACCTAGGTAGCACCGACTCAAGCAAGCCAGCACTTGTACGCACTGCTGCTGCAAACAGGGATATTCTGCCGTAGAATTGGTGTCAAAACTTGCTGGAATGAGTCATTCTGAGCGTCCCACAGTGATGTTAGTCAGCACTGCGCCTGAGAGCAGGAGGAGTACAGACAGAGCAGGATGAAGCTGTCTATGAGGAGGACGCAGTACAGACAACGCTGCGTATGCAAGCTCTGCGCCCTCTGGAAGCGCGTCAACAGCACCGCCAGCAGGACGAAGAAAGTGGCTATGTTTAAAATCAGGAAAAGGCGAATGTACGAGGTGGCGTTAAACAGGTCGTCGCTCTCTGCCGTAGCCCCCAAGCGTACCTCTTTGAATTTCCGCCCCTTGACAAATCCCACTTTCCTGCCCTTTCTGAAATCAGTGTAATCGATGAACGCCCTGGAGTCGCCGTCGGCCTCCTCCGGAGCCTCCTCATAGACGCGCTTCATCGTCCTCTGCCTCTCCTTCTTCTCCCTCGCCTCGATCTGAGCGAAGATGTCTGGGAGGCTGTTGGAAGAGCTTGCCTTCTTGCCTCCCTTCCCTTGCTTCTTAGAAAGAGAAAACATCTTTTCCACAGTCCCCGGAGTCTTCCTCTTGTCCGAGGACTTCAGGAGGCGCTCTGCAGTTTTGTGGAAACTGTCCGTGTTGAGAACCCGTGAAAGGACGTGCCTCTCCAGCTGCTGGAAGACTGGTTTTACATGCTGCAGATTGTCCTCCACAACATTAACGTATTCCTCCACCTCCTCCAAGGGCTGCTCATTTGTCCCTGCTGTCCTTTCAAACACTACTTTCTTTTGGTCCATCAACACCATGGCCATAGGCTTGGAGGAAACCACGTCTGTGTACAGATAGACGGTGTAGGTGTGATCCCCGGTGACCAGATAGATGTCCAGTGTTTCCGAGTCTCCGTGCACGCTGAAACTCTGAACATCCACTCCGGATCCGAAGAAGATGTAGGCCACTCTGCTGAAAGGGTGCCTCAGTGGCAGAGTCACATTCACATAATTCGAACCATTGTAGGGGTATCCACGGGGGTAGCTCCTGTATCCCACTACTGCCTTTTCACTGCTGCCCGTATCGTCTAACCAGAACATCTTGGATGTTTCGTTTCCGTGCCTGATCAGAGCCCCGTGAACTCCATCGACTTGGGTTTCCTTAAAGGGAAAGTCAGTGTTGTGGAAGAAGGCGCTCATGCTGCGTGTCTCGCTGCCTAAATGCAGCTGGATGTGGTCGACCATCAGCAGCAGCTGAGGATGAAGCAGCAGTAAGTTCCTTTGAAAACTCTTGATCTTCAGCTCAGGGTTGTAAGCTCCTTGACCCTCCCCACGAATAAACACCATGCCCTGCCGCTCCAGAGCCGCCTCCACCCGCCCCTGGCAGTCTGCCGCTTGACCGTGCTTGTACTTCAGCCATTTAGAGTTACAAACCTCTGTAACTTGGCCTTCCCATGGTGCAAAGCAGCTCTCCGACACAGCAGGCCCGAACATGACGGCATTGTTGAGAGAGGTGTATTTGGGACCGTACAATGCCTCTGTGATAAACGGGACTCCATTTGGAGCAAAGGTAAAGGAGTTCTGGTCCGGGTGCTCGTGGCCCGCGTTAAAGTTCCTCCACCCTTTGATCCAGTCTTTGTATTTGTTTTGGTGAACCATGTCGAAAATAGCACGTCCCCCGAGCTTGCCCGACTTGAAGGACAGAAATGTGTGGTTTCTCCCAGCAGGCAGGGCACTTCCGTAGGTCACCACTCCCCAGTCTTCGAAATAATGGAGGTGCGACGCACCATAATCAGGAGGAGGGGTGGGCTGCAGACTGGCATCATACCTACACAGAGAGAGAAGCACACACAACAGTCAGTTAAGACACAATGGATAATCAGAAAATGGTTAGGTTTCAGTTTGACCATTTTAAATCAAGTGGCACATGCATGTCATTTCATTTCAATCTCAAACAAGTCAAGAACAAAAAATGTATCATCTCTAAATAAAAGTAAAATAACAGGTGCATTTGCTGTCAAACACTTTTTCTCAGGTTTGGTCTCTTTAAAAAAAATGTTATGTACATAGACTTATACATATACATACAAACATCTTACACATACACACATACGTGTGAGCATATTATTCTTGTTATGTACTGGTTTTCTTTTTATTTATTAAAAAACAACATGAAACATCTTGACCCTCTAGCACTTGTTCTATTTTTGCTATATTCGAAATCTATTCTATTTCTAACTCAATTTCTTTTTTTTTTTTTTTTATAAAAAATTACCCTCTAACACTATTGTTCTCTATTCTTTTTCCATTCTATCGACTCGTTTTCTTTTAATTTAATAATAACAAAAAGCATTGCTATGCGTATTACATTAGACAAACTGAGCACTCATATAATTGCTCCTTCACTGGTTTTGATTGCGTCTGTTGTCCTCATTTACAGTATTGTTCAAAATAATAGCAGTACAATGTGACTAACCAGAATAATCAAGGTTTTTAGTATATTTTTTTATTGCTACGTGGCAAACAAGTTACCAGTAGGTTCAGTAGATTCTCAGAAAACAAACAAGACCCAGCATTCATGATATGCACGCTCTTAAGGCTGTGCAATTGGGCAATTAGTTGAATTAGTTGAAAGGGGTGTGTTCAAAAAAATAGCAGTGTCTACCTTTGACTGTACAAACTCAAAACTATTTTGTACAAACATTTTTTTTTTTCTGGGATTTAGCAATCCTGTGAATCACTAAACTAATATTTAGTTGTATGACCACAGTTTTTTAAAACTGCTTGACATCTGTGTGGCATGGAGTCAACCAACTTGTGGCACCTCTCAGCTGTTATTCCACTCCATGATTCTTTAACAACATTCCACAATTCATTCACATTTCTTGGTTTTGCTTCAGAAACAGCATTTTTGATATCACCCCACAAGTTCTCAATTGGATTAAGGTCTGGAGATTGGGCTGGCCACTCCATAACATTAATTTTGTTGGTTTGGAACCAAGACTTTGCCCGTTTACTAGTGTGTTTTGGGTCATTGTCTTGTTGAAACAACCATTTCAAGGGCATGTCCTCTTCAGCATAGGGCAACATGACCTCTTCAAGTATTTTAACATATGCAAACTGATCCATGATCCCTGGTATGCGATAAATAGGCCCAACACCATAGTAGGAGAAACATGCCCATATCATGATGCTTGCACCTCCATGCTTCACTGTCTTCACTGTGTACTGTGGCTTGAATTCAGAGTTTGGGGGTCGTCTCACAAACTGCCTGTGGCCCTTGGACCCAAAAAGAACAATTTTACTCTCATCAGTCCACAAAATGTTCCTCCATTTCTCTTTAGGCCAGTTGATGTGTTCTTTGGCAAATTGTAACCTCTTCTGCACATGCCTTTTTTTTAACAGAGGGACTTTGCGGGGGATTCTTGAAAATAGATTAGCTTCACACAGACGTCTTCTAACTGTCACAGTACTTACAGGTAACTCCAGACTGTCTTTGATCATCCTGGAGGTGATCATTGGCTGAGCCTTTGCCATTCTGGTTATTCTTCTATCCATTTTGATGGTTGTCTTCCGTTTTTTTCCACGTCTCTCTGGTTTTGCTCTCCATTTTAAGGCATTGGAGATCATTTTAGTTGAACAGCCTATCATTTTTTGCACCTCTTTATAGGTTTTCCCCTCTCTAATCAACTTTTTAATCAAAGTACGCTGTTCTTCTGAACAATGTCTTGAACGACCCATTTTCCTCAGCTTTCAAATGCATGTTCAACAAGTGTTGGCTTCATCCTTAAATAGGGGCCACCTGATTCACACCTGTTTCTTCACAAAATTGATGACCTCAGTGATTGAATGCCACACTGCTATTTTTTTGAACACACCTCTTTCAACTAATTCAACTAATTGCCCAATTGCACAGCCTTAAGAGCGTGCATATCATGAATGCTGGGTCTCATTTGTTTTCTGAGAATCTACTGAACCTACTGGTAACTTGTTTGCCACGTAGCAATAAAAAAATATACGAAAAACCTTGATTATTCTGGTTAGTCACATTGTACTGCTATTATTTTGAACAATACTGTATAAGTTGCTTAGGACAAATGCGACAGCTAAATTAATAAATATACAAGTTTTTTTAACCCCGTGCAAACCATTCTCAGCAATATCAACAACATAACAGGTAGATAAAAGTATAATCAGAATATTTTTTTTTTTTAAATGACAAAAAACGAACAAAACAAAAAACAGTGCGTTCATATTAGCTATTTTTTTCTTGCAGGATAAAAAGGTCTATTTCTTCTCTTTTGTGAATCATGCAGCAGTAATGAAGCACAGCTCACACAGAAATCACTCTTAAATCAATGCTTCTAAAGAAAGTCAAATTACTTAAAAACAAAAATGTACAAGAAAAGGTTAAATTTTGCAACATTAGGCACGTTCCCATTACCCTTTAAACTGTGCAAAATTTAAATTGCAAATTGAAAATATGCTTAAAGTAAAAAGTTTCACAAAAATTCTCAAATATCGCAAAAAAAAGTTAACACTTGTACGAGGTGGTTTTTCAGGCAATGCGAAAAAGGAATTAGCAAACTGCAATGGAAATGTTTTGAGGGTTACATACACAGTATTCAAAACTAAAAGTTTGGGGGAAAAAAAGAAAATACAGGAAAAAAAATAGCTAAAAAGTTATAAGTTCCATGCTCAGGAAGCCAACAAATCTCACCAGAGGAACTCCGTGTGCAGCGTGCACCAGCGCTGACCCCTGCCAGCCTGTCCTGGGCCCTCCACTACCCGATTCTGTCTGATTACCTCAGCCAGCCAGTTCCCGCTGCCGTTCCGCATCACATACCGATCCAAAAACACCAGCTGACTCTCTGGCCCATAGAACCAGTTATAGTTGGAATCTGCGATAGCAACTGTTCTCTGAAAACCTGCAGGAGCAAGAAACACAGTGAAACATTCACAACCTAAGACGAGTGTGAAGATTAGGTCCACAGGAATAAGCTCTTTTTTGTTTCCCACAAACTGCACAACAAGTGTTTATTTCTCAGTCGGTGAGTAGAAGCTTGTTTGACTGCTGCAGAACTAAACACTTTTTAATTAAGGAGGTTGAGCGAAGATTAAAGGAAGAACAGCAGTTTACTGTGAAAAGGGATATTAAACCTAGCAACCACTAGAAAATATTTAGCCAGAATGAATCACTTGTGTAAAAGAAGATCAGCAGTAAGCGCTGTCTTTAGAGGGGTGCATTTAACTAATGAGAGTTTGATGTTAGTATTTTCACCAGTTTGTTTCCACAGAGAGTTTGCTACACTGCTAGCTACACTGAAAGTAAAGTACAAAAACGACTAAGAAGATGCCGTATAGTCCTAACAGTACTGCATCTGTGTGCATTACCAGAGGGGATAGAGTCTATTGTGACTGCAAACCCTCTCTGTCTCTTGATTTTTTGCTCAAGGTTTTGGTTTCCGCTACAATAATATGGCCTTTGGCAGGAGGTTGCAAACTGTCCAAACCTGACTCGTCTGTGTACACACACAAACAGCTTGATGGCTCTTAGTGCTTTGATGTGCACAGAGAGCAATTGTTGCGGTTACAATTCATGGTCTGAACTTTGGTTTGGTGCTGGCCGGGTTTACCTGGTTATGGTTTTAAGGTGAGACCAGGCAACTGATCTGTAAAAGGAGTTTATTAATGCACTAGGCCTGGCGTGTACAAAGCACTTTATTATCAAAATTATCTGCTAGTTACATTTTTAAAAGGAGAGGATCCTTGGAAATTAAAAAAAGGTCAAAAGATTTAAGCAACCAAAACATATTGTAGGTTTTGAAAACTGAAGTTGCATATAGTGTAACAAAATGAAATGTTAAAACCCTTGCAATATGACCCCTCTAAATGCTGTGCTTGTAATGATCACAGAATGAAGCAAAGCAAGGTCTTACCAGGCAACACGGTCCTGTAGAGAAATGCAAAGTGTTTGTGCAGCCAGGGGTGATTGAAGTGGCCGATATCAAAGTGTCTCTGTACCAAAAACATGTACTGAAAGAGTGAACGAGTGGTGTAAGTTCCATACGCTACACCCTCGTACAGAGACCCATCAGTCACATCTTGGAGAAGCACCATGGACTTTTCCATGATGGCCAGAGCCTGTTTAGTCCAGAGGTACGCTTCCTGGAGGTATCCTGAAATACAGAACAAAGTTGTAAAAACGGCAGCACAGAGATCAGAAGGCTCTTTTCATGAATATGGTGAACTTTGGGCAATATCTTTTAACAGTTCAATGTAGCTAAAAACTAACATTAAAAAAAAAAATTCTCTATTATATTCTCTACTGAACACTATTATTTTTTTTAGACGCAGCCCTAGTGAAAGTGAATTACAATTTAATAATTAATTTAAAAATTATTCATTGGTAATGTGCAGCTGAATTTTCAGCATCATTCCTCCAGTCTTCAGTGTCACATGATCTTCAGAAATCATCCTGAAAAACATTTCTCATGATTGGGATGAAAAGAGTGGTGTTGCTAAATATTTTTGTGGAAACCACAACATTTAATTGCTAGAGGTAGTTTATTTAAATAAACAGGACACAGGTGAAAATAATCAGAAGCAAAGAAACAGACAATGAACTAAATGATAGCTACAAGGAAACAAATAAACTAACTGAGGAACTAGGGAAACCACAACAGCATATGAATATACAGCAAATTTTCTAATAAAATACATTTTTTTCAACAAAAATGCCAGAGACTCAGGCCTGCCTAAAATGAAAATATCCAGATATGTCCATAATATTTGTTTATCCATATAACAAAAATTAAATTAAATTAAATTTATGCATTTAGCAGACACTTTTATCCAAAGCGACTTACAGTGCATTCAGGCTATCAATTTTTATGTTTTTATGTTTTAGGTTTATGTTTTTCAATCATGTGTTCCCAGGGAAACGAACCCCCAACGCTTGACAAAGCAATGCTCTACCACTTGAGCTACAGGAACACATAACTAAATTTAATTTCTTAAATGGTGAAAGGAAAATAGCACTCAATTTTTACACAAGTGCTGCTTTCTGCAATAAGCCTGGAATAAGTCGTTTTCTCATGTGCATGTACTGTAATTTATGTTTATGTACTGTTTTATAGCTCATTTCATCAGAGACATCATACAGAAACCAGAGATCCCTTAACCTCATCAAGTTACGTTTGATGGTATAAATGATGAATTGTACAAGTTATAATTATGTCCCTGGGAATCAGAAGACACAGACGCCAAAACTTGTTGCAAACCTCAGTAAACCTTTGCGAATTCCTGTACTAATTTGGACTTCCACCTCCTCTGCCTGCATGCTTGGGTGAGTATGAAAAGAACAAATATTTAGACCACAGCTCATCAGTTTATTGAGTAATCCTGTCACACCACACATTTCCTGGAACACACTATAGGTCCACCCACAAACAGCTATCTGAGTGATTCCTTAGACACACACACACACACACACACGCACACACACACCAAAGCCCTTTATTTTCTTCCATCTAAATATTTTCCTCATTTTCATTGCTTTTCAAGCTATATATGTTTTTTTATTATTATTGTTTTTCTACTACAGTCTTTTTCTGTTACATTTCACAAGAGTACATAGTATGTTCCAATATTAGTCATGTAATTTTGAGCTCAATGAAGGCTTGGTTGAGAACGTTATGTTTGGAGAGTCGTACCACCACATCACTTATGCTATTTTTGCTGTTTGTGTATTTGTGTACTGTGTACATTTGACTAAATGTGCATTATACAAGCAGAGTACACAGCTGTACCACACAGCACTGGACTTGATGTCTGGGACAGAAATGAGCTGTATGGTACAGCTGTGTACTCTGCTTGTATAATGCACATTTAGTCAAATGTACACAGTACAAAGTCATATTTTCAAAGTTATCACATATTCCAACATACATGTTACTCGAGTACTTATTATGGAATTGTTTCAGACAATTACAAAGTTATTTTAAATTAAATTAAATTGTATTGCATTTTGCATTTATATTAAATACAATTTCTTGAACTTCAGACTTTTAAACAGGACTTTATGGATGTAATTTCGGTCACACTTTAGTTTGGGGAACAATTCTCACCATTAATTAACTAACTAACAGCGATCACTTTTACCTCAGTAAACTCCTAATTTCTGCTTGTTAATAGTTAGTAAAACAGTTGTTGAGTTTAGGCATGAGGTCAAATGAAGAGATATAAATATGGTCCTGCAGTGTAAGGCAATAATCTGTGCTTTAAGTACTAGTAATCAACCAATAAGTTAGTACTATGCACGCTAACAAGCAACTAGTTAATAATTAGAATTGGTCCTTAAACTAAAGTGCTTCCATATTTATTGCTACTGTCTTTGGAATACATCATTACTGGAAATGTCACTTCTATTGAAATTTAAATATTAAATGTCATATAACACGGTACAGTTAAAATTCAATAAAATACTAAGTAATCACATACTCAAAAGTGCACAGTAATTTCAAAGGGGTGTCTTCTTAAGAGATGTAAAGGTCTCAGTAGATCAGGTGAAGGTTGGAAGCTCATCCCACCACAGAGGAAATGTGAGCGCATACTGGAAAGTCACTTTGTACCTTGTTGTGATGAAACCTTCAGACGGTGCTGGAATATAGACGCATGGGACAGAGCTGAGGTAGGACAGTGCTGTTCTAGTGGTGGTTCTCATGGCCAAAATTAGAGCCTTGAGTCTGGTATAGGGAGCTACAGATGAAGCGAGACCAAAACAGTGTGATGTGGGCTGTTTCTGGTTGACTGGAGATCAGATGTGCCATGTAATAAAGTGTGAAACTGCAAAATCAGGCAGTCTTCATGAAGTGCCAAGTGAAATGTAAGTGGGAAATAAAGAAATACACACAAGTTCCTGACTGTCCTGACCTAAAAGATGTTGAAATGAAGCGTTGGTTGGGATTACTGCTCTGCATACACAAGCCACAAGGTTGCGCTTAAAGGGTTAGTTCACCCAAAAAAATGAATACTCTGAGGCAGCATTTACTCGCCCTCATTTCGATCCACAACCATAAGACTTCCCTTTAACTTCAGAACACAAATTAAGAAATTTTGTCCATCCATTGAGAATCCATGCAACCAAAACTGATGCATCAAAAAGTCTAATAAGTAATTCATACTTTGTCGATTGATACTTTTTGCTGAATCAAAGTTTTGTTTGGATAGAATTTTTAATAAATGAAAGGAAGTCTTAAGGGTTTTTAAAACGACATGAGGGCGAGTTAGAATTTGGTTGAATAAAACTTTTAGTGGGTGTTCCTTAACCAAGGCTCTCCACAAACCCACATCATTTACGGCATATCAATGCTGTTAGTTTATATAGAATCTTCTGCTTTGAAATGGAGCTGGGAATAGTGGGAAGAGTGGGGTAAGAAGGAGCTCCAGATATTTGGACAGATATGAGAGAAGTGGATTCAAAAGGAAAAAGAACGGCAGGACATACTTTCAGGGCCAAAAACTACAGATTATGTTATGAATAGCTGCAGGGGAGGAATATAGACAGAGAGAGAAACACAAAAGAGCAAGAGAGAGAGGGGAAAATATCTGTTCTGAAATACTGGAGTCATGTGGAGAACTGCTTCACTGGAGAAATAATTACAGAGGCTTAAGTTCAGCTCTGCAGAATGACCCTGAGCAGCCTTAAATTCCAGGCAGGAATTCTGATCTTCATAATGTGTGTGTTTGGGGGGGCACTGAAATCTCTCCAAAAACCATGTGTCAGTTCAAGTGGGAGTAACAGAGTGTGCACAGATTCAGTTCTGAAACTGAGAATAACTGTTCCGATTGGTATTAAAAGAAAGGTCTGTTACGTGCTGTTAAAGGAGTTTTCTGGGTTTAATAAAAGGTCATGTGGAATATTGTCAATTATTGGCCCTACAGCCCTAAAATATATTCATACTGTTTTTCTTTTTTCAACAATATCTTTATTTATTTTCAAACAAACTGACATATACATATAGCCATTGGGACTCATACTCTTGCCCCAAACCACGCAGAACCCTGTCCATCAAACAAGTGAAGTGACATTCAGCCAAGTATGGTGACCCATACTCAGAATTTGTGCTCTGCATTTAACCCATCCGAAAATGCACACACACAGAGCAGTGAACACACACACACTGTGAGCACACACCCGGAGCAGTGGGCAGCCATTTATGCTGCGGCGCCCGGGGAGCAGTTGGGGGTTCGATGCCTTGCTCAAGGGCACCTCAGTCGTGGTATTGAAGGTGGAGAGAGAACTGTTCATGCACTCCCCCCACCCACAATTCCTGCCGGCCCGAGACTCGAACTCACAACCCTTCGATTGGGAGTCCAACCCTCTAACCATTAGGCCACGACTTCCCCTTCTCAGACAAGTCTTTATTAGCAAGGAAATTATTAAAGAGGTCCCAGATATTATCAAAAATTGTTTGCCTTCCCCTGATTGCATACGTGATCTTTTCTAAGGGCAGTGATGTTAATTCTGAAAGCCATCTACCTATCCTTGGTCTGTCCACCTCTTACCAAGCAATTGCAATTACTCTTTTGGCCAACAACAGACCGATATCTAAAAATAATCTATGCTTCTTCCTTATGTTAGTTAGCTGGGTAGATACCCAGCAGAAACATTTTTGGTTCTAAATGTAATTTTATCTCTAATATTTCCCCAATACACTGTTTCACTTCTCCCCAGAAATACTTTTTTTGAGAACACTGCAACAAACAATGGAAGATTGTGTCCTTTTCCTTGTCACATTTTATGCAACATCTGGTATGTCATTATTGAATTTGTTAAGTTTATCTGGGGTCATATATGAACGCATTAACCAGTTGCACTGCAGGAGTTTCAAACGTGAGTTCACTGTTTGTATTTGTGCTTGGTACACAACCCCACTCCCACTCCTCAACTGAGATATTCTCCTGTAGGTCCTCTCTCCAGGACTCAAGTTTACCTACTGACGTTTCTGAAGATTCACCAACCACTTCATTATATATTTTGAAAATTAAACCCCTTCTCTGGCAATCTCTCACCATCATTTCTTCGAGCTTTGATAGACTAGGAATGGACAGGGACTGCTTTTGTTGAGTTCTAATAAAATCTCTCAGTTGCAAATATCTAAAGAACTGACTGCGAGCTATGTCGTGCTTGACAACAATTTCATCAAAAGACATCAGATGTGTATCATCAGTATTTTTAGCCATAGGATTCTTTGTGTTATTTTTGAGTTTCTTAGACTTAGCTGAGTACAGGTAAATGGGCAAAGGCAGCTTCACCTTCCATTTCTCTCCACAGCGGCACATTCTCCTCAGAGAAGTAGAACATCGTTGTTCTCAGTTGTGCTGCCCAGTAGTACCAAAGTAGGTTTGGGCATTTAAGCCCTCCTCTATCATACAGCAAGTACAACAATGATAGGCGCTGCCTGGGGCATCTATTGTTCCATAGAAACTTGATGAAAAGTGTCTTCAGCTGCGAAAATAAATTGCTTGGCGGTGGCAGAGCCACATTTTTTAACTAATACAACAGTTTAGGAAGTACATTCATTTTGAGAGTATAAATTTTCCCCATTAACGACACTGGTAGAGCGGCCCATCTATCTAAAGAAATTGAGATCCCTTGCATAACTGGTCTATAGTTAATTTCTATGATATTGTTAAGCAGTGGAACAATTTGAATGTCTAGATAAGAGAAGCAATTGACAACTTTAAATCATGCAACTACATTAGTTGGATTTTCCCTGTCTACTTGGTTTAGTAACATAATGGATGTTTTAGACTTATTAATCTTATATCCTGAGATCTCACCAAACTTCCTAATCAGATCTAGCCGGGATGGATTTGTTGGTATTTTTGAGAAAAACAATTATGTCATCTGCATATAAAGCTAAACGATGCTCCATCTGTCCTATGGATATTCCAGAAATGCTGTCATGTGACCTCACTGCAATTGCCAAAGGTTCAATTGCCATAATGAACAACAATGGAGAGAAAGGGTCCCCATGTCTACACCCTTGCTTTATTTTTATACTTTGAGGTATTACTGTTAGTCAAAATTTGTGCATATGGCTCCTTATCCAATTCTTATCCAATCTTATCCAATTACAAAACATCTAATAACACTAACCTTACCCTCCCATGCTACCATAATTGAACATTATAAACTTTCTTTCATAAACCTAATTTTACCATAAATCAAATCAAATTTCACTCTCTGAAGGCACTATATTATTCTAAGAGAATCCGAACACAAATGAAGTACAGTAGTATCCCAATCCCAATTATTATAAAGTGAATGCAGTGGCAATTGCCAAAGATACATTTTGCCTATTAACTATTGTTTATAAAGAGTAAAATAAAAAAATAAATAAAAGTATTAGTTTTAAAGTGTGTATATATATATATATATATATATATATATATATATATATATATATATATATATATAGATAGATAGATAGATAGATAGATAGATAGAAAAAATAAATAAAAAAAATATATAAAAAAAAAAAAGGGGGACAAACCTAAAGAGCTTAGACTCGGAGAAAGGAGAGTGACATATCTTTAACAGTTACAATAAACTCTGAGAAGAAGCCTTGAACGTACTATAATCGGCTCAATCTTGTAAACTGTTTGTAAATCGCTTTGTAAACAGCTCCAAGTCATTTTCTAATAATTCAGTCCAGTCCCTCTTCTGACCTGATCCGTTTGATGAAGTCCTCTGCCTCAACACGGTTGTTAAAGAGGTGCGGCCATTCTTTATAAATCACTAGTAGTCGGGCAGGAGGGATGATGGCGTATCGGAGCCCCATTAGACGGAGCTGCTGTCTCGCCTCGTCAAACATCTTTTGCTTCTTGTGGACACCGGCCGCCACTTCTTGGTAAAATCTCACTGTATGGTTCTTGTAACGTACTTCTCTTTTTTGTCTTGGCTGCTCTCGTCACCAGTTCAGTTCAGAATCTTCATTATCAGTGTTGGGGGTGAGGGGTTATTGTGTGCTCCTGGCCCGATTCTCTGAGCCTTCTCCTCCGTTAGTTTTGTACGCCCCAGTTCCAGCGCTTCCGGTAGCCAGTTCTCCAAAAAGGCACACGCATCGTCACCCTCCGCTCCCTCAGGAAAAATAGACCAGGCTCAAATTGGAGCACCTTGATCTTGTCTCCAGGTCCAGTAGTTTTTCCTCCTTGTCCTTGTTTTTGTTTTTTTTTGTTTGGTGCGTGGCGATATTATCTTCAGTTGTTGAAATCCTTGTTTCTGCTTCCGTGACTCGTTCTTCACAGTCAGTGATGTCTTTCCTGACACTTTCAATAGCAGACAATATGGCATCAAACTTGTTGGAAAACTCAGTTTTCATGTCATTAATAGCAGTCAGAATGGTAGCTGCCATATGATCAGACTCTCCCTCCACTGTATCATTGCTTCTGTCCGACGATTTATCCTCAGGAGTCAAGCTAGCATTAGCCTCATCGGAATCCATGGCTTCGAAGTTAGCCAAGGTTTTCTTACTAGAGTTAGCCGTCGTAAACTCCGACAATTAAGCTTGAAGAGTTTTATTTCTCCCCTGACCAACTTTCTTCTGTGACAACGGCATCACCCTAAGCTTATCTATCCAAATAGAGGTATTATACCCGTTCAAGTCCAATATTAATTAAGGAATTAGCAAACAGGGTAGGAGAGCAGGTTAACACGCGTTCACTCGGCTATATATACATTTTATTTTTTTCACAAGACTTAAGCAGAGATTATGAAACTACTGCTATCAGCCCATAGGAGTTAGAGGAGAACAGGGCAACATGAGCTACTTTAATGATTTTACTGCAAAATAAGTTAATAATAAAAATAAAATAGTGTATTTGTTTCAAATAATAGTTACTATATATTTCAGGGTGTTGTATCCATGAAAATTAAAACAAGTTAGTCAATTAATATGATCTTTCTAAAAGAAAGTTTGTTGTATAATACATATTTTCCTAAGTCAGGGTTAAATGCGGATAAAAATAACACTAAATCAGACAAATTCAAGAGAATTTTGAATGTAATAATCCCATTGATTTAGGTCAAAATTACGTTGTGTTGTTCAATTTGTCACCTAAACGGGTCCAGTAAAGACTACTGTGATCTTTGTGGGTCAGCAACAAAGAATCTATGAATAAATTATTTTGTGTGTGTGTTTTATATTATAACATATATCTACAGTATATAGATATATCGATAAAGAGTTCATTTGCAAAAAAAAAAAGGATAACTCTGTTTTTAAAAAGGTTAAAAAATCTTTTTTATTATTATCCTGCATTCAAATTAATATAAAATCAAACTGCAATTTGGTTGTTTTAATTACAAAAAAAGAAAAAAAAGAAAAAAAGCTGACAATGAAATGCAATAAAAACCTATCACCATTAAAAAAAAGGATTTAGGAAGATAAAGTTGCGCTTTAGTTGAGATTTGAGAGTTTAGGAAGAACTACTTTTCTTCAATTTATGGTCACTTGAATACTTTTGTTATCTACAGGTGCATTAAAAATTTTTTAAATATCATGGAAAATGTATTTTTTGTAATTTAATTAAAAAAAGCAAACTTTCTTATATTCTAGAGTCATTGCAAACTAACTGAAATATTTCAAGGTTTTTTAATTTTATTTAATTCTGATGGTTTCAATTTTTAGCTTATGAAAAAGTAAATGTCAGTATCTAAAAAATTTGAATATTCCATTTTGAGCTTGATTAGTTTGATTAATTTTGAGTATAAATACTGGGTACCTCATGGGCTAGTTTAGAACATTCAACCACAATTATGGGAAAGACTACTGACTTGACAGTTTTACAGAAGACAATCATCAACATCCTCCACAAGGAGGGTGAACCACAGAAGGCGTTGATGAAAGGCCTGGCTATTCACAGAGTGCTGTATCAAAATATATTTACAGAAAGTTGACTGGAAGGAAAAAGGGTGGTAGGAAAAGGTGCAAAAGCAACAGGGATGACCACAGACATGGGAAAATTGTCTGGAAAAGTCGGTTCAATGCCTCAGCAGTGCCACAGGCATGTCACACCACATTGAAGAAGTAATTTGTGCAAAAAGGAGCCCCAACCAAGTATTGAGTGCATAGTTAAACCTGCTTTGGAGATCTTGAACATTTCTGTTTTTGTGAAAAATCTTTTATCTTTTATGTGAAAAATCAACAAATATCTTTGATGCCGAATTTGTACAAATTTCCTTAGCTGTAAGTCATAACCATCAGAATTCGATACCCAGCCCTAACTAGAATAAGAAAATTTGCCTTTTTGAATAAAATTACAAGAAATAAAATAAATTTTCCATGATATTCTATTTTTTTTTAGATGCACCTGTAGAAATATAGGGTGGTTCATTTTATCAGCTGGCTCATCTTACCCCTTTCTGCCCTACCTAAACACGAAAAAAGTGTGTCTAGGGTGTCACCATGATGTCACTTGTCTTGAAAGGCACCTTGATGGAGCTTCACACATACAGGTATGCAGATGCTTTTACACTGCCTGGACATAAAATACTCTGAAGGATTGCCAGACTCACCCTGGTTCATGACCACGAGGCTGCCGGTCAGAAGAGCAACACAGTTTGTGGGTTGATGGTTGTGGAGGTACTGGAATCCCCAGCCGCGGTGGTAAGATTTCTCATACATGTATCGTGAAGCATTCCCAATCACCTGCAGGAAGCGCTCCTGCTGAACTTTACTGAGGTACTCGTGCAGGAAGTCATAAGCTGTAGCAAAGCCCACCAGAGAGTGAGCAATGGGAACCTCATCCCACGGAGCATCTTTCACCATCCTGAAACAAAACAGCTGCCTTTAAAACTCGGAAACACTTACTCTCACAAGCAAAGCAAACAGTGTTTTCTTACTCGGACAAATACATTTTTTCAGCTCTTTTTGTTTAGAGAGAGAGCTATAAAAGAGCTAGAAGTAAGCCTCTGGATGGCTTTTGGGAGGAAAGCTGCTCTAGTCTGCTAACTAAACATATATTTGTATTGGCAGTCATAGAGATCACAAAGTTCCAGTTATGTGAAGTGACCAAAAAAAAAAAATGTTGCTGATATTAATTACAGAAGCTATGTATAAAAACTCTCTGCTGACTAGAACCTGAATTTAAGTTTTTGTTGAGAAAAATGCATATAGAATAAAGAATAAGGTCAGATTAATTAAATGTGACCCTGGACCACAAAACCAGTCTTAAGTGGCGATTTTTCAGAATTGGGATCTTTACATCTGAAAGCAAAATAAATAAGCTTTCCATTGATGTATGGTTAATTAGGATCGGACAATATTTGAACGAGATACAACTATTTGACAATCTGGAATCTGAGGATGCAGAAAAAACAAACAACAAAACTTTGAGTTTGTCCAAATGAATTCTTAGCGTTTTACTAATCAATATGTTTTGATATATTTACAGTAGGAAATGTACAAAATATATTAATGGAACATGACCTTTACTTAACATCCCAATGATTTTTGGCATAAAAGAAAAATCTATAATTGTGACCCATACAAAATGTACCCCAGCGACTTAAAACTGGTTTAGGGGTCAATTTCACGACAATAGACATGAAATATGGCTTGGGATGCAAATGTTACCGTTTTATCACTGTAGTATCTTTAATAGCATTGCAAATTGCTTTTAATAAGAGCTGATTCATATTAATACCTAGATAAACAATGTCCATATAGATTCATGTGTTATATTTGAGCATTTGAGAGACAAGTGAAGTGGGTTTCAAGTCAAGTCAATTCACCTTTATTTATATAGCACTTTAAACAAAATACATGGCGTCAAAGCAACTGAACAACATTCATTAGGAACACAGTGTGTCAATAATGCAAAATGACAGTTAAAGGCAGTTCATCATTGAATTTCAATTGCATTGATTTCATTTGCAATTCAAAGGACAGTAGTATTACGATCTAGAAGTGAAATTGCTTACAAACCTGCATGGGCTGTTTTTCTTGGTAAGAAAAGAAGTGTAAGCTAAATGTTGATATTTAAGCTTCCAAAGAGCAGTGGATGCTGTAGATCTGAATCTATACCTACACTCTGGAGTGGGGACAATAATGACAACAATGTTATGAGTACCAGAAGCTGGAGGTTTGTGTTAGGCTGGTCCTGGTTGGCCACTACATGCTGGCGGCAGTGTAAATGAGAGAGCAGAACCGCAGCAGTTAACCCAACCATCAACATCTGAACACACTGGAGTAGAGAAGGAAAAACTGGCACTATGAACGTTTAGGACTTGAAAATATGTTTAAGAGCTGTGCACACATGAGAACTAAAAACCTCTCTAACATAACTCCAAATATGCAAGCAACAAAGACCCTGTCATATGCATATAACTGCGGTTCCCCGAATGATGGAATGTGGTGCTGCTTCAGTGGCCAGTGTGGGAGCTCTGCCCAAAAGTGAATCATTCCACAGAATCGTCCCAACTGTGAGACATAAAGACCGTTGTGTTTCTGAATAAATCGGATGAATAGATGATTCATTGCCATGACTCTAGACAGTCTCTTGCCCCCACATATTCAAGGACAGGAGCGAACTTGTATAATTATAAAAAACAAACGCCATCCATAACTGTTCACAAGTGTTTAAGACAACTGAAGATGCACCCCAAAGTAGCTGGAGCAATCTTGTAAATTCCTGTTATTCAAGAGGTAGAGGTCACAAACTTTCCGAAAAAGAACGAATGTGTCGGAATAAAATGATGACAGTGGAATCTGGGTCAATGTGATTCGCAGTTCAGTGAACAAAGAACATCCATTGGCTAATTTCTGTGTTGGTTATTGAATACATGCAAACCAGATTTTGTGAGGACAGTGATTAAGACTTTGATAAATTTGATGGGCAACATTCATCAGAGGGTTATCACAACACTGTAAAAAGTGATTCTCCATATTTACTCAATAAAATTGTGACAACAGATTACAAGCAATATTATTAATTAAATTTAACACATTAGAATTAATTAGAATTAACCATTCAAAATGAGTAGAATAAAATGAAAAAATAAAGTAAAATTTACACAAAAATATTGATTTCATTGGACAAAAAACAAACAAACAAAAAACATTATGCCAAAGAATACTATGTTATGCATGCAAGGCCAGTAGTTGGCGATCATGAAACACCCTGTGAAAACATTATATGCATGCACATGATGTCAACCTTTTTACAAATTCGCATTTTTGTTGCTTACATAGATATTATTAGAGTTATTGAAGACACCTAATGTTCACGAACAGAATCACTAAAGGAGAAAAGGGTAAATTATTGGTTACCATTACAGTGGTCAGTGTTTGCTTTAGTTGTGCTCTTGACCCTTGACGTTTTAACGTCACATTTTGTATGGCTGTTGTATCTCAGTTATAACACCTAGACAAGTTAAGAGAAAATATGATCAGGTGGTGTTGGTTATGCTTTGACATAATCTTTGTTTTACCTGAATATCTGAACTTATTTAGAGCCTGAGCTCTGAGTTAAATTAACATTTGTTATAGCCGCCCTGTGATTCAACAATAAAAGATCTGGAATTTTCAGTATAATCTAGAGTTTAAGAATTCTGATTTTAAAAACCAATGTAGGGGGAGGTCTTCTTTTGGCGCACAGTGACATCAAGAACCAGCGTATGAATCTCAAGAATGGTGACAAACAGCGTATTCAGATAAACAGATGATCTGTAAGCATCACAAAAATTGTTGCTCATAATTTATTCATGCTGCAAAGCATGATGGGAGCCATAAATGAGTTTTGGCACCCAGAATGCAGTGCAACATGCTTTTTGATGGTCACCATTGTTGAGGTTCTCAGCTTGATTCTTGATGTCCGTGTGCCTAAACGAAAAATTATCTTCCTTTTTTAACAAGATTTTGATCAGAAGTGCTTCTAAGAATTACTCTGATTATCCCGAAATACCAGAACATATACTGCACAACCACAGGAAGCCTGTTATTGAAAAGACACACCCAAGTCAGAAAACCAGATCAAAGGATGATGTCAAATCAAATAACACCATCTGATCTATTTTTTTTCATGGCTTGTCTAGCTGCTGTATCACAAATGCACTAACCAAAATCTGCATAAAGTATTAAAGGTCAAGAGCACAACTAAAGCAAACACTGACCACTGTAATGGTAACCAATAATTCACCCTTTTCTCCTTTAGTGATTCTGTTCGTGAACATTAGGTGTCTTCAATAACTCTGTTTTGGGGGCCTTAAGACACAACATTTTGAACATGATGCCTGTATCATATCTATGTAAGCAACAAAAATGCGAATTTGTAAAAAGGTTGACATCATGTGCATGCATATAATGTTTTCACAGGGTGTTTCATGATCGCCAACTACTGGCCTTGCATGCATAACATAGTATTCTTTGGCATAATGTTTTTTGTTTGTTAGATTTTTGTCCAATGAAATCAATATTTTTGTGTAAATTTTACTTTATTTTTTCATTTTATTCTACTCATTTTGAATGGTTAATTCTAATTAATTCTAATGTGTTAAATTTAATTAATAATATTGCTTGTAATCTGTTGTCACAATTTTATTGAGTAAATATAGAGAATCACTTTTTACAGTGAGGGCTGCAAATCTTCTAAAATTTTAAAAGAACAGTTCACCCAAAAAAGAAATTACTGTCATCATTTACTCAACCTCAGGTTGTTGTTTCAAAGCTGCAGGAATTTCTCCTGCTGAAAAAAAAAAGAATTTGGACAAAATTAAGGAAAAAAGTCAAAAGTACCAGCAACTGGTTTCGACTACCCACAATATTTATTTTTTTTTTTTTTTAAATGTTGTCTTTGGTTGAATACAAGAAGAAGAAAAAAACACCATGCAGGTTTGGAACAATGCAAGGTTGAGCATGACAGAAAATTTCTTCTTTTGGGTGAACTATCCCTTTTAGAGCTTTTGTTTTAAAATCTACTTTTACGCATATTAGTCCAGATCTAAATCTGCAGATAATTGGTGCCAGTAATACATGAACACATATTGATCTTCATAAACTTTAGCAGTGATATCAGAGGTAAGGCAAGCACATAAGAAGCATCAGGTACAAGTTCAGACATATCAGAGGCGAGTCTAACTGTCAATCCCTGCATTCAAGGCTTTTGTGGTTGTAGTGTCAGAGGCAAGTTTGGCTTGTCAACATTTTAGAGATAAGTTACAAGAAGCGATATGGTTGAAAGGGTTTTGGAGGTTTCTCTGAAAGTATTATAACGATCAAGCTCTCGACTGTTAAAGGGAAAGTGACAGTGAACACAAAACAGGCTAGGCACAAAATTTGTGTGCAAATGTTTTCACGCAGAAATCCTGATTCATCAAGACATCCTCAATTGTTTTTTTTCTACATGCAAACTCAAACCACGTTCCTAAAGAGAGAATCATTGCGGAATTAGAAACATGGAAGGTGACCCCAAAGAACTCGTTAATTATAGAACGATCTCAAATCTCCCTTTTCTGTCCAAGATACTAGAAAAGGTGGAATCCTCACAATTATATAAATTCTAAAAACTAATGGAATGCATAGTCGATATAAAAAAACTGGATGACGAGTAATTTCTTACTGCTAAATTCAGAAAAAACAGAGGTGTTAATTATAGGACCTAAAAACTCTGCTTGTAATAACCTAGAACACTGTCTAAGACTTGATGGTTGCTCTGTCAATTCTTCGTCATCAGTTAGGAACCTAGGTGTGCTATTTGATCGCAATCTTTCCTTAGAAAGCCACGTTTCTAGCATTTGTAAAACTGCATTTCTCCATCTCAGAAATACTGTTTATCTAAATTACGGCCTATGCTCTCAATGTCAAATGCAGAAATGTTAATCCATGCATTTATGACCTCAAGGTTAGATTATTGTAATGCTTTATTGGGTGGTTGTTCTGCACGCTTAGTAAACAAACTACAGCTAGTCCAAAATGCAGCAGCAAGAGTTCTTACTAGAACCAGGAAGTATGACCATATTAGCCCAGTCCTGTCAACACTGCACTGGCTCCCTATCAAACATCGTATAGATTTTAAAATATTGCTTATTACTTATAAAGCCCTGAATGGTTTAGCACCTCAGTATTTGAATGAGCTCCTTTTACATTATAATCCTCTACGTCCACTACGTTCTCAAAACTCGGACAATTTGATAATACCTAGAATATCAAAATCAACTGCGGGCGGCAGATCCTTTTCCTATTTGGCGCCTAAACTCTGGAATAACCTACCTAACATTGTTCGGGAGGCAGACACACTCTTGCAGTTTAAATCTAGATTAAAGACCCATCTCTTTACCCTGGCTTACACATAACATACTGATATGCTTTTCATGAGTTCACACTTACATATAATTAGCTGAAGTATTATAATGCATATTTGGCGTGCTGTCCGGGGAAAGGGCTCCGAGCTCGGGAATGGCCCGAACCTAGAGCACCCCCCATATATAAAAGTGTAAAATGAACTCTATTGGAGGAGATGGGGTGGAGGGGGGATGCTGATAAACCGTCAATGGAGACAGGTAGGCTAATTCAGCTGTATTTACACCCTAAGATTGATTATCTTAAGTGGTTCCACCTGCGCTAATTAGGCTAAGTATCTGACGTGCTCCTCCTGAACCTTGTTATGAAACTACATTTAATATCCAAATCCGTTAAAGGATTTTTAGGCTGCATTAATTAGGTAAACCGGAACCGGTAACACTTTACATTATTAGAAGAATGGCATCTACGCTCATATTTGTCTGTTTCTCTCTTGTTCGAGGTCACCTTGGCCACCAGATCCAGTCTGTGTCCAGATCAGAGGGTCACTGCAGTCACCCGGATCCAGTACGTATCCAGACCAGATGGTGGATCAGCACCTAGAAAGGACCTCTTCATCCCTGAAAGACAGTGGAGACCAGGACAGCTAGAGTCCCAGACACAGATCCCCTGTAAAGACCTTGTCTCAGAGGACCACCAGGACAAGACCACAGGAAACAGATGATTCTTCTGCACAATCTGACTTTGCTGCAGCCTGGAATTGAACTACTGGTTTCGTCTGGTCAGAGGAGAACTGACCCCCCAACTGAGCCTGGTTTCTCCCAAGGTTTTTTCTCCATTCTGTCACCGATGGAGTTTCGGTTCCTTGCCGCTGTCGCCTCTGGCTTGCTTAGTTGGGGTCACTTCATCTACAGCGATATCATTGACTTGATTGCAAATTAAAACAGACACTATTTCAACTGAACAGAGATGACATCACTGAATTCAATGATGAACTGCCTTTAACTGTCATTTTGCATTATTAACACACTGTTTTCCTAATGAATGTTGTTCAGTTGCTTTGACGCCATGTATTTTGTTTAAAGCGCTATATAAATAAAGGTGACTTGACTTGACTTAAACTGACATACATTACTACTAATAACAGAACTAATAATGCGTTATGCTTTTATGTAATTGATATTATACTATATTATATATCAGAGTGCATCTTTAGACAGCATAAGGGAAAATGTGTACCTGGAATACTATGCAAGTCGCTTTGAAAAAAACAAAAAACAAATGGCTGTATAGAAGAGGTTTTGCAGACTGGAAATGGAAATTAAGTTTAGAGGATATTACCAAATTTGTGTACATGCACCTGTTGTAAATATGGCAAATATTTTGTGTGAGAAACTAAGAAACTCTGAAATCACAATACTGCAAATAAATACCTCAAGAGATCATCAGCTGTTGCCGATCATTTTAGTACTTAGCATTCACTACAAAGGTTTAAGTAGTGTTTTAGCTCAAAAACAGGACACATTTCTATCAAATCAACACTTGTAACTGGTCCTACTCAGGTTTGAAGCAGGCTTAGCAGGTTTCGAATCAGCATCCAGGTGGGCACTCGAACAACAATGCTAAAAGACAGTGACCATTAGTGTTAATTACTAGTTTGTCACTTGAGGTCAGGTGAGGGAGGTTTACCTGCATAGCTCTTACTAGCAGACCTACATAATATTCACCCACATTAACTACACTGTGTTACGGCACGTTTCCCTAAAACATGGCTAGTTAACTACAGAAGTGTCATTAAACTATTGGTAACTTGTGACCATAGCTGCTTTTAGGAAATGCATCCCCAGAGCAGGATTTGAACTATAGCTTCAACCTGCTTAGACTGTCTCATTAACGAGAAATGCCAACGACTCTGCATTTACAAGCACAGCTCTTCACTAGGGCTGTGTGATATTGATGAAAAATGGAAAAGATAGAATCACTACAACTTCTGAAAGTGATCTGAAGTGTTTGAGCTAGTGCTGTCAAATGATTAATTGCATCCAAAATAAACATGCGCGCGCACCTTAGGTGTGTGTGATGGCTGTGAACACAGAAAACTGAACAGATCACACACTGACTGTGATGTGGTTTGTGCTCATGCTTCAGGTGTGTGTCAGACAGCAAGACAAGATGGCAAGGAGCCGTTTTCTGCAACTTTTTAAACTCAACTCTTTTTAACATCAAACTATTGTCTGCTATATGCATGGACCTAAAACTTTTAATTTTTGCAACATTTTGAAGTAACCTATTTTCAAAATGATTCAGACATTTTAAACTGCCTTTAACTGTCATTTAGCATTATTGACACACTGTTTTCCTTATTAATGTTGTTCAGTTGCTTTGACAATCTTTTTTAAAGTGATATATAAATAAAAGGTGACTTGACATTGCATACTGTCATAGCAATATGCATATTTCAATATATAGTATGGAAGGATTTTCTGGACTTTTTTCAAATGGAATTGCAAATTGTATTTTCATTTCCGTTTTCAAAATGTGGACGCATAAATTGTCACATAATCCAAATGCAATTGCAAATCTTGCATTGTGCGTTCGCGAAAGCAAAAATGCAAACGGTAGTGTCTGCCAAATTTCAAATGAAAAAGCAAAGTCCATTTTCAAATGCATTTCTCATGTCTTACGAGCTATGAGCCAAGCCATATTTAAATAGCAATATTAATTACCACATTTGCTTTTTCACTCTCTCTGCACAGCACATGTAAACTGCCAAAACTCGAATGGAATCGCAATTCCTTTTGCATTTGAATCCGACGTCTACATTGAAACCTGTCAATCAAGTGACAGGGGTGGGGCCATTTTATTGGGCGTGTTTGCATTGGGATTTGACGTCACTCACGGTTGACAGTAATAAACAATTATTAATAGACGATTTTGAACGGTAATGTAAGATTTGCAATTGCATTTGGATTATGTCAATTTATGGGTCCACATTTTGAAAACAGAAATGAAAATACAATTTGCAATTCCATTTGAAAATAGTCCAGAAAATCCTTCCATGATATAGTGCAGCCCTACTCATTACACAGGCACACTTTACCAGTTTGGCTGTGCAGCCATGCGCTCCATGTATTCCTTGGCTATGTCCAGTGCACCTGCTCGGTGTGGGTACAGCAGGCAGAACATAGAGAGCAGGCCCAAGTTGTTCCCATAGACTTCATTCCAGCGGGCACTAAACTCAGTAGGGTTCCAGGGGGGCAGATACTCCTCCGGTCGCTCCAGTATGTCCTCCCCGGCCTCCCGGATCTGTCGGGCCAGAGCCTTGTGTGTCCCCACCGCTGCCCGCTGCAGCTCCTCAACTTCTGCCTGGCCAAAGTACAGCATGGGGTGAGTTCCCTCGTAGTTCCCTCCAAGGAACGGAATGCCTCCGCTGGGGTCCACTTTAGCCAGAGCCGGGGACACTAGAATCCACAGTGCACTTATAAAGAACACAGTTGGTGCCCCACGGGTGTAAGTTCTCATTCTGGCATCAGAGAGGTAGAGACCACATCACCTTGCTCCCTCTCAGCTGAGGAGACAGAAAGAGAGAGACGTTATTTTCCCTGCTACACTGCTGGGTCTGAATGCCTACAGTAATTAGAGCCAGCTGTAGGCCTGATCTCTCTGGGTTTTTCTATGCATTATGAAACGGAGACGAAAGTTCACCCTGCCGCTTTTCTTTTCCAGGCTCTCCAGGAAACACCTCTTGCCTAAAAGCTCCCTAGATACAGTACTCAAAAACACAATTCATCAAACTTCAATGGTCATCATGTCTGTATGATAATAGTGGAGTGTTTAAATAGAGTTTTTAAGTGGAAGACCCAGCCATGACCAATCTTCAATGCTCTTATTGGGGGTGGGGGGGGGGTCATCTTGAATTTCTTCCATTTTCTAATGATTGCACCAACAGTTGTTGCCTTCTCACCAAGCGGTTTGCCTATTGTCCTGTAGCCCATCCCAGACCTCTGCAGGTCTACAATGGTGTCCTTAGACAGCTCTTTGGTCTTGCCCATAGAGAAAGTGAAGTGTTGAAAGTTTAAAAGGTTCAATGTGATTTTCTGGATAATTTTATTCTGTCTGTCTCTCACAACTGAGGTGTACCAATGATGAAAATTACAGATCTCTCAATTCTTTGTAAGTGGGAAAACTTGAAAAATCGCCAGTGTATAAGATACTTATTGGTCACACTAGATTTCAGTTTACATTTTTAAAGAGTTATTTTTGGTGTTTCACCTTAATTGCGATAGGACAGATCAGAGTAGACAGGAAGCAAGGTTGGAGAGGGATAGGGGCAGAATCGGGAAAGCTCCTCGATTCAGGATTCAAACTCCGTAGTGTGACAGCTCTGTGTTCAGCGCACTGGCCACAAGGTTATCAGCACCTCAACTTAATTTGTAAAAACTGTGTTAGTTTGTGAAGATTATCCTGATGAACAAAACATGCAAGTATAATTAATTGTATTGCCACAGAGCTTATCTTCTGCAAAAATCCAGAAGCGAATAGGAAAACACCATTGGCTTGCTTGTGTGTGTATATATATATTGTTATATATGTTATATATTGTTAAATATGTTATTATACACACACAGTACTGTGCAAAGGCCACTAGTATTTTCACCAACAAAAAATGGTTTTAAGTCAGTTATTTCTATGTTTTGCTGTAGTGTGTCAGTAGGAATTCATTTTACATTTCCAAAAATTATTTTTGCCATGAAATGTAATCCAGTAAGATTTTTGTTTGCACAAGGAGTCTGACAGAGGCCAGTGCTCCACACAGAGATCTGATCTGATCATCAGTCTGTCTGGAATAACATGAAGAACAGAACAAACTGAGACGGACTCAATCCAGAAGAACTGTGGCAATGTCTCCAAAACGCTTCAAGAAACCTGCAAAGATAAAGTACTGTGCAAAGTTTCAGGCACTTTGTAAAAATGCTGCCAAGTGAGGATGTGGTCAAAATAATGCAATAAATAGATTTTATCAAATCAATATCAATTAACTTAACTAAATTAAATAAACATTTGGTGTGCATTAAAAAAAGCTTTTGTCCTGGGTGCACTTGAGCATTGGTTCTCAGGTAGTTTTGCAGGTAGGTTTCTTGAAGTTTCTTAGAGACATTGCCACAGTTCTTCTGGATTGAGTCCATCTGGTTTGTTCTGTTCTTCACGTTATTCCAGAAAAACTGGATGATGGTGAGATCAGATCTCTGTGTGGAGCACTGACTGCTGTCAGACTCCTTGTGCAAACAAACAAACAAACAAAAAACTCACTTGATTATTACAATTAGTGGCAAAAAATAAATTATCAGAGTAATTAGTCACATACCATTTATGGGATCATTATTGGCTCAAAATAAAATATCTGAGGGAGGCATTCATAAGCTAAGCAATTGCCATTGAGATGTGGGAATGCTAATGTATAGCGTTCTCCAGGAATCACAGACCTCCTTAGTTTGAACAAACAAAGCCACAGTGTTTACACGTTTGAGAAAGCCTACCTACTTATAGCTGACTGAGCATACAAGCTGAGAAAGGTGAAAGTAAATGAATGTTCACCTTTAGTGAGCGAGTAAAGAGTCCAGACACAGACACTGCTTACATTATTTTATTTTTTTTGATTAGCAGCATTTAAGCTTGTTGTGTCTGGGAAAAAGTCAGAACTTGCTAATATTCAGCGAACCACAACCGCGTCTTTCCAAGAACAGGAATGTGTGCTCTCTGCTCCTCCTCCAGACTGACTAACACACAGTTGGTCAAATGGAAAATTAGCTGGTCCAGTTTTATGGGGTGTCTAGACATGCGTCCAGTGCAGCCGGTATCTATTACCCCGGTCTTACAACAACAACAACAAAAAAAAAAACTTCAGAAATGATCCTTTCATTTTCTTCAATATGAATGATCGAATCACAATTTAAGATGCATCATTAATTCATAATTTCCTTCCAGTTAGTACTGCACTCATTGGATTCCGGATAACTCTTTAGAAAGGTGAAACCGAATAGGGCAAGTCACAGCAGTGGCCCTTGACCCCTCAACTTCTGCATTCCAGCTAGGAAACACATGGTCAAACAACTAATGCTTGCATTAGCTGTGTGTGAAGGATCGGAGCGCGCGCACACACACACACACACACACTCAAAGATGTAGAGAACAGGGTTGTGTTAATCTAGTTCGTCTCTTGAAGAAAACAAAAGTAGCTACACTGTATGCCATTTCTATTGTCCTTCTATAAATCTATCACATAGAAAAACCACATGCCATCAAAGAAAGAGAAAGCCCATCTAATTATGTTCTTCGGCTAACCAAAATTGTACATGGTTATCTATATTGTAATTATATATTTTCATAAAAATTATGACATTTTCAGTGCAAGTCACGCTGACTGATCGCAAATATCCCAAATAAAAGATCTACGAAAACATTGTGCAGAAAATAATAATAATAACACGGTTAAAATAAAGTGGTTTATCAATTGTATACAGTAGCTATAGTTAAAAAGGAAAACAAATATCTTTAACTTTTTTTTGTTGTTGTTAACTTCGTTTGAGGATTCAATGTTAGACTCTTAGAATCTGGACTTCAAAACGCTCTTTAACGCTCAACACATGAAAACTTACGTCAAATCATAAGACAAGTTCAAGTTTCGTTACCTCTCAGATCAACTGGCGTTATCTTAACCTTGCCAAAAAACGCCGAAACCGTGGGTCTCATGCCTGACGGAAAGCATCCGTGGGCCTGAAAGAGTTCGTCGTCGATAGATGCGCAGAACCGCAATCAGCTGCGCAGAAAGAAAGCCACTAAACCAACGTCACATCTGCTGGAGGAGGTGCGCTCTGGAGGAGAGGGAGGGGAAACATTCCCCCCGTGGGTCCATGCCTTCTCTCTCTCCCAGTAACACTTTCAATGTGGCCTGTGTGTTCAATAACCAAGACATGGAAACCTTTAGAATGAAATTTGGCTAGTGGATATTTTCATTCTTGAGAGTTGTGGTTCTGACGTTCTACCATCTACATTTTAATGAATATACACTATATAGTAAAGAATTAGGCTACTATATTTATTGACACACACACACACACACCTTCCGTTTATTTTTTACCATAATTTAAATATTGCATTGAATAGCCTAGTTGTACTTGTTATATTTGTCATATAAAATGAACTAGTGTAGGCAACAAACACACAAAAACATATGTACACATTATACATTTTCACAGGACCTAAGAGATTTCCTCTTATATATTCTTGTAAATTTGAATCCACCATCCTGATTGTAATAATAATAATAATAATAATAATACAAATAAAAGATCTTGTTAGGTCTAGGTGTCAACTATTCAAATAGAATATAACTGAATGTTTATCATTTATATTCAAATGAAATGCATTTCTGTGCATCTACCTTACCTATCTCCTTTAAATAGAATAAAACATTTGTGCTGTTGAATGTGAGCAATAAGCAAAAACTGCATAGTTTGCAAATACGCAGTGGCAATCAGGAGCATCAACACATGAAATTTCTTAAACACTTTTATTTTATCTGCACATATGAACACTTTCCCTGCACCTCAATAAACAAGCACTAGTGCTACTCACGACATACAGGAGACTTTTTTTTTTTTCATAAAAGTAGGTCATGCTTATGATGAGGGTTTCCATACGTCTGTACTCATGATGAAGCTGCCAAGTGTCACTTAATACTCCGATTTATAACACTGTACCATTTTTTATGTAAAATCCATAACAGCCTCCCAATGCAGAAACCTCATCAGAGCACACAACATAAAAACATCTATTCCACTTACATTGTTTTAAACAAATCATTATTAAAGCTCAGGGCCAGCACACACATGAAACAAATAACAGGTTTTGGGTGAGAGATGTGCCCTGACACATAAAACCACTGAATGGGAGGGTAAAGCTTGGCACCATTCAACACCGGTCCTGCACATGACAGAAACTGACTGTTTACACTGACTATCACCCAACAGCACAATATATTTTTACACAATATGTTTCTATAACATTACATACACAGAAACAAATCACCTCTCTTCATTCAGTAACAATGAAGACCTGAAACGAAAGGCATTTACAAGGAATAGTTCACCACTAAATGAAAATTCATTCTTTACTAACCTTGTGTTGTTCCAAACGTGAATGACTTTCTAAAACAAACATAGACTCTTAAATATAAAGGTGCTTAAAAGGTTCTTAACAGCGATGCCATAGATGCACCAATTTTTGGTTCCAAGTCTGTCTTTGAAAAACCATCTCTTTCGAACCTTTTTATAATCTAAAGAACCTTTTTTCGCCACAAAGAAACTTTTGTTAAACAGAAGGGTTCTTCAGGTGTTGAAGGCTCTTTCTGAAACCATTTAGACAAAAGGGTTCTTCTATGGCATCGTGAAGCACCTTTATTTTTAAGAGTGTAGGACTTGTTTGCTATATTTCCTGTCTTCCGATGTGAGGAACAGACCAAAATGTGAGTCCTTTTTCACTGATAAACTTTTCCCGTCAGTGAGCCATTAGCCTGAGAACTGCTGTAACTGGATCATCAAGTCTGCAAGTTAAACAAATCAGTCTGACTGTAAACACATCATTGAGAAGATCGACGAGAAAAGAGCCACCTCAATGATCCAGTTCTTGAGTTCAGCTGACTAAATCCATCAACTTATGCATGGGCTCTTTAGCTAACAACTCACTGGAGGAAGAAATGGTCAGTAAAATAACAACTTGTGGCATCAGAAGACTTGAAATGTAGCACATTAGTCACACAGACTAGTTTCCTGTGTACTTCTTACAAATTTTAAACTGTTGCTGTATAGAAAGAGCTGCATGAAGATTCTTCAGCAAAGCCTTTATGCTCCATCAACAACTCAGTGGTTTGGAACAACACGATGGTGAATAAATACCAACAATTTTTTTTTTAGTTTTGGGTAAACTATTCCTTTTATTACTGGCGCTTGGAAGTATGACGTCCATTTCTCCATTTATTACAAGAACATCTGCAGAATACAGTAAGCTACAGTAAGCTAAAGTATTGAAATCATAATCAAATGTTGGAAAGTAAAACAAACCGGCCCAGGTCTGAACCAGTTACAAAACCTGCAGGTTACCACCCTCTCAAAACACCAGCCAATCATGAAAAGAGCAAAGAACTCATGGCTGTTTCTTGATTGCATGAATACTCAATATCATTTGTGCCTTGCTTTCCTCAGAAAGCATTTACAACAGCTGCAAGTACAAATCCTCTTGAGGTCATATAACATTCCCTTCATAAAAACAGGACAAAACAAAACAAAAAAAAAAACACACATAGCTCAAGGGAAAGCTATGTTTTCTTTTCTCTGTACACCATTAAAAGTAGTTTAATGGTAGTGGGAGCACAATACACTGTGACTTCCTCCTACATCCAATGATCAATGTACAGATATTCAGCATGTTTACAGACACAACTTCATACTGTGGATGCTGTAGTGATTTGGGAAGGGGTGAGAAGAAAATACACAGACAGTGCTCTGGGTGTTACATTCACACAGCTTTATCACTGATTGGACGAATGGATGGTCTAGCTCTGAGGTGAAGCTCCAGAACGTAACGATGAAACAATCTCTTGGTCTATGCTCACAGGTGTGAGGGTTTGGGGCTAGTTCTCTTCCCATTTGAGCAGTGAGTCTGGAGGTCTGGGGTAATAACCTGTCGTGACGGGCCTATCCGAAGAGAATCTCTGGAACTTAAAGTCTAGAGGAAGATCTAGAGGAGAGATGGAAAAGGTGGAAGTTTTACAGACAAACTACATGTACAATTATAGGGCCAATAAATATTTACACTGAACAAGTCTTAAGACTGAAATATTTAATTTTAATATGTATATAAAAAAAGGCCCTAGATGGTCAGGGACAATTGCACCAATTAAAAAGATGCATTTTAATGCCAAATAAGAATACGCAAAGTAATAGAGTAATGATGACGAATGATATTGCTGGATAAATTATTTTGCCTTTCAGAAACATGTTCTTAATGGGCTAAATTATATAAATGTACTGATAATCTAATCAGTCAAAATAGTTTAAATGTAATAAAATGTAATATTAGTTAGAAACACCATAAATAATGTTTTGTACAAAGGTCAATATTTGCGGTGTTGACCAGCATCAGGCCTGAACCAGTAATTTTCCACAGTTACCAGGGGAGTATTCGATCTGCATTCGACATTTGGTGCTTTGTAACTTTGCAGACTGATTACATGCAGAAATACAAACAACACACAAAAAAGAAAGATCCCCTGGAAGTTTTAAGTCTTTGATTAGTCAATTAAGATTAACCAAACTCTACAAAAGATACTAAAAGTCATTTAATCCTCATTCTCCCATGCTGAGGTTAAGATAATTGTCATAAAATGACAACGCTGATGATATTAAAAATCTGAAACTTTTCAGTTAAAATTTTAAAACAAAACAATACGATTTTGAAAGTTACGATGTACCATGATTAATTTTTTATGACTGTGCACCATTTCTAATTCATAAAAATTCACTTTTTTTTCAATAAATGCAAACTGGGATATAGGTTTAATACACTTACCTGCAATAGCCTCAATGCTGGGTATAGCCATGGTGCTGTATGTGTGAATACTGTGGCAACACCAGGTGAGCCTCCGTGTTTCCTCTCCTTCATTCTTTTGCACATCCACAAAATATGAGCCCCACTGGTTTGATACAGCTGAAGGAGATTTCATTCCTTGATCCTAAGAGAAAGATTATAAGAAAGGCAAACAAAAAGAGAGAGTGAGAGAAAGAGCACAAGGTCAGTCAACCTTGAAAAACCCATCTGTGCAGCATCATGCATAATTCTATATAATTCAGCATTCTCAATATTGTATACTGGAGAGATTGTGTTGAGATTCGTGTGATATAGTCTTTTACTTAAAAAATGGATCAAAGGTACGTTCTCTTCTGAAAAAAAAAAAAGTTAACTGAAACAAAAGAAATAAACCTGTGACAATAGCCAGTTGGAGTGCCCACAAATTCTGCTAGAGGGAACTTCACCCTGTACCTTTGCCATTCACACCGAAATCCATTTCCTATAAACCTTTTCCTGGACTCATCAGATCTCATCATCAGTTCACAGCTGTCTTTTATTAGTATTAGTAGTAGCCCTTTATTGTTACTAATCACAAGTACCAGTGAAATTAGCCATCAACCTGTCCATACATACATACATGCATACAATATGAATATGCTCCTATTGGGAGTACAGTGTGAGAACAGAAAAAACACATCAGCAACAAAGCACATAATCAATACAAACACAGAACTTTGCAAATGGGGACGGAAATTGGGGGGGTTGAGGTAATCCAGCGCAGGCAAGCAGCCATCCAGTCCATCTGTAGAAGTCTATAGAAGGAACGCAAGAGCATCTCACTGCAGGTAGATGTCTTCAATGTCCTCCACGGAAAGAGCCGACAGACACACGACCCGCCATCTCTCCCACGCGTCCATCGTGTAGCCAGCTGCGAACGTTCCGGCAGGGCAGTCAGTTTCCCCTGAACCCAAGCTTCTCATCGAGAACATGGTGTCAAGTGCGTTGAGAGACCAGTCAACCAAATCAAATCAATGTTTTCCAGTTTTGGAGAGCAGTGCATAATTATGAGGACTATAAAGATTACACTCACACATCGCTGTTTACTGTTAGCCTGTAATGTTTTCTGGTCTTCTGTGTTGCCTTGCCTTAGTGTTTTTGTTCTTGTATTATTATCTTTTTTTGATTGAGACTGGCATCAAATGTGGAAGATCCAACATTATTGTCTGTCTGAGCTGCGGGCATAGCAATGAGCTCATTGGGCATAGCACGTCTCTCTCAGAAATAGTCACATGCTCTCCGTCTTAGCTGTGATGGCTAGGGCCATTTTATGAGTTTGGGCCTCACACACACCATCACAGTTCCTGAGTTTAGCCCAGAGAGGGCTTCTGATATAGAGTTTAGCCTAGAAAATGCTTCTGTTTCCAAGTTTAACCCAGAGGTTGCTTCTGATTCAGAGTTTAGTGGAGAAAGGGCTTCTGTTCCCAAGTTGAGCCCAAAAAGGGCTCCTGTTCCCGAGTTTAGCCCAGAGAGGACTTCTGTTCCAAAGTTAAGCTCAGAGAGGGCTTCTGATCCTGAGTGTAGCCCAGAGAGGACTTATGTTGAGCCAAACAAGGGTTTCTGTTCCCAAGGTTAGGTCAGAGATGATTCCAGCCCCTGACCACAGCCCATGTACCCCCCCCCCCCCCCCCGTCTTGTCTGCTTCAGCCTCTGAACAAAGATCAGTATTCACTCCAGCCCCTGACCTTAGTCTAGTAATGTCTCTGACCCCTGACAGTAATCTAGTGTTGATTTCAGCTCCTGAGTACAGTACAAAGATGGCTCTAATCCCTGAGCCCACTCCAGTCCATTAGTCTGATCCAGGACCAGATCCAATCTATGAATCTGCTCCAGAGTCCACTCTAGTTGCAAAGTCTGCTCCAGAATCCACTCAAGTACTGAATCTGCTCCAGAGTTCCCTCTAGTCCCAGAGTCCGCCCCAGAATCCACCCTATTTCCTGAATCCATTCCAGAGCCTGCTATAGTTCCAGATTCCATTTACGAGCCTCCTCCAGTTCCAGATTCTGCTCAAGGTCCCTCTGAGGTGGCAACTTCCATTGCAAAACCTCCCATGGTGGTGATGTCCACTCCAGCTCCTCCTGAGACAGCAGGAGCACTCTACCCAAAACTCTAGGAATTCTCAGTCACCTCTGATCCAACCATGAACACTATTTTTGAACTATCCCTGTATCCTGGTGCCTTTGTTGTGACCGCAAGTGCCATCTCTGAACTCTGTGTTTTTAAAGATCCTGTTGCTACTGCTCCAGAACCTCCAGAGGTGGCAAGGGTGTTCCCTTAAGCTCCTCTTAAGACAGGGGTGCTCATTTATGAACTCTTCTCTGTCCTGATGAGGTAATTGAGACCATTAGTGAATCCCGTCATACCAGTCTTCGCCAAAGAAGCTGTTCATGAACTCTCAGCTCTGCCTGTTATGGAAACTGCCTCTGAATTCACTCAAGGAGTCCAAGAAGGCTACCTGTGAACTCTTTGTTTGTCCTGCAATGACTAAGGTGGTCTGTAATTCTTAACACTTAGATTACCCTGTCATGGCTAAGGAGGCTATTTCCGAGCTCTTCATCTGTCCTGTCACGGCTATAGAGGTCATCTGTGAACTCCCTGCCTGTCCTGTAATGGCTATGGAGGTCATCTGTGAACTCCCTGCCTGTCCTGTAATGGCTATGGAGTCAGTCTGTGAGCTCTCTTACTGTCCTGTCATGACTAAAAAGGCAGGTCCTGAACTCTCCCTGAACTCTGCCCTATAACGGAATCACAGAAGCTGTCTCTGAACTCTCTAAACTATTTTGTCATGGCCACGAAAGCCATTTGTGAATCTCTGATTATCCTATTACGTTCTAGGAGGCAGTTTATGAAATCGCAGCCAGTCATCTTTGAACTCTTTACCTGTCCTGTCACGATCAAAAGGTCTGTCCCCGAACTCTCTGCTCACCCTACTATGGCCAAAGATGCCATTTATGAACTCCCTGATGGTCCTGTTATGGTCATGGAGGCAGTTTATGAATGCTCATCTTGTCCTGTCACAAACAAAGGGGTTGCCTTTGAACTCTTTACCTGTCCTGTCATGGTCGAAATGTCTGTCCCTGAACTCTCTGCTCCCTCTGCTATGGCCAAAGATGCCATTTTGAGGTCTTCTGCTAGGTGATTATTTCAGTGTTGCCTTGCCTTCCCTTAGTGTTTCTTTTTATCATGCACTATTAATCATTTTGTGATTATTTGCTGCCTACCCTGAACTCTGTCTGTTGGATTACTCTTTTGGACTGCATTTAATTTAATTGTTTGTTAAATAAATAAATAAACAAACTATATAAAAATACCAAAGAAAAAAATGTTTATAAAACTTATCTTCAAAAAGTAAATTTAAAACTAAAACTGGTCTCACTTCATTACATTTTCTTTTCATAACAATCAACCAAAGAGTAAAGAGTCCTAGAAGAGATCAAGCCATCAAAGTCTGGCCTCTGACATAAGAGTTAAAGGACATGATTTTGAGATCTGAAGCAAACTATTTCTCTCAGCATGTTGTAAAGTTGTAAGCCTAACTGAACAGAAGGACATCAATAGAATGAAACTCTATGATCTAAGAAAAAAGGAAGCGTTTGATCAGAAATTCCCATAGTCTTACAGAAAAAAAAAAAACTGTTGCATAGCACTGGCTTTGTGACTTTTTCTAAGAAAAGGGAAAAATTTACCACAAATACAAATCTAAGACGTCAGTTGGTTAATTCCCCAATAAAAATTTACCCCTTATCAGCACTTCTTTTAAACAAGGCTTTTAAAAGTATCAGTATAATAAAACTGAGCATAGTAAATACTGGAATAAATTTTTTGCATAAGCAGTGAGTAAATGTCACTGCGGTCACTGAAACTAAACAGCAAAGAAAAAAAATTGAGTTGTGTAAAATGTGTCATTGTCTTAATCTAAGTGCATGGTTAACCTTATGCATGATTTAAATGGCACATAATTCTACATTTAAATGGAGAAAATGTTAATCTTGTCTAGTTGAGAAAATGTAAAGTGGAGTCTTTTTTTTCCTGAAAATGTACAATTCTACTAATCATGTATACTTTCGGAAACACTTTCTTTTTTAAGATGTCCTTGATACATGTACTTACTACAAACCCAATTCTGAAAAAAGTTGGGGCACTGTACAAATTGTGAGTAAAAAAGGAATGGAATAATTTGCAAATCTCATAAACTTATATTTTATTCACAATAGAATATTGATGACATATCAAATGTTGAAAGTGAGACATTTTGAAATGTCATGCCAAATATTGGCTCATTTTGGATTTCATGAGAGCTACACATTCCAAAAAAGTTGGGACAGGTAGCAAAAAGAGGCCGGAAAAGTTAAATGTAGATATAAGGAACAACTGGAGGACAAATTTGCAACTTATTAGGTCAATTGGCAACATGATTGGGTATAAAAAGAGCTTCTCAGAGTGTCTATCAGAAGTTAAGATGGGCAGAGGATCACCAACTCCCCCAATGCTGTGGACATAAAATAGTGGAGCAATTTCAGAAAAGAGTTTCTCAGAGAAAAATTGCAAAGAGTATGAAGTTATCATCATCTACAGTGCAATATCATTCAGAGAGTCTGGAATAATCTCTGTGCGTAAGGGTCAAGGCCGGAAAACATGCATCTCTGATGGTATGGGGTTGCATGAGTGTGTGGCATGGGCAGCTTACACATCTGGAAAGGCACCATCAATGCTGAAAGGTATATCCAAATTCTAGAACAACATATGCTCCCATCCAGACATCGTCTCTTTCAGGGAAGATCTTGCATTTTCGAACATGACAATGCCAGACCACATACTGCATCAATTACAACATTATGGCTGCGTAGAAGAGGGATCCGGGTACTGAAATGGCCAGCCTGCAGTCCAGATCTTTCACCCATTGAAAACATTTGGTGCATCATAAAGAGGAAGATGTAAGACACTTGAGCAACTAGAAGCCTGTATTAGACAAGAATGAGACAACATTCCTATTCCTAAACTTGAGCAACTTGTGTCCTCAGTCCCCAGAGGTTTGCAGACTGTTATAAAAAGAAGAGGGGATGCCACACAGTGGTAAACATGGCCTTGTCCCAACTTTTTTGGGATGTGTTGATGCCATGAAATTTAAAATCAACTTATTTTTCCCTTAAAATGATACATTTTCTCAGTTTAAACATTTGATACATCATCTATTTTGTATTCTGAATAAAATATTTAAATTTGAAACTTCCACATCATTGCATTCTGTTTTTATTCATAATTTGTAATGTCCCAACTTTTTTGGAATCGGGTTTGTATTATAACGATAAATGATGCATAATTACATGCAAGTAACCCCAAACCAAACCCTAATACTAATCCTAGCCCTAACCATGTAGTAAGTACATGTAGTTAATTAACATTAGTTGTTATATATCTCAGTACTTAAATGTATAATTACACTGGAACAAGGACAAGTTAAAATAAAGTATAATTAATTGTAATTATATTCTAATTATTTAAAGTCATAAAATAAAGTATAATTAAAATTAATTAATTGAGTTGCATTTGTTTACCAGTAATTGCTCCTTAATTAAAGGACAACTTTAGCAGAGTAGCTTGAGTCACTCTTAAATATCAAACGAACATTTTAGACAGTTAACTTTCCAAAGACCAGGAAAAATTATTAGAGAATATTTTCAGTGAAAATGTAGAAAATATAAAATACATAGATGTAAAATATATACAATAAATCTCAAATTATAAACCCTAAATGACATAGTAAGGGGATGAGTGAAGTAACAGCTGTCTACAAAAAGATTTCCTCAAAAATGATATTTCTGCTGTATAAACACATTTTTACAAGAACATCTACCATCTTTCCTGTAATTCTCCACTTCCTCCTTCCTGCTAACTGCATTTCCTGTCAGTGGTGTCTGTATAAAAGAACATCTGATTGCAAGCAGATTCATGCTGCTGTTTTTCAGATCTCTGATAAAACATTCAAGATCAAAATATATGTATTTTTATTGGAATTACAAGCATAATTCAGTTACACAAAAATGTAACTAAACTGAACAAAATTTGATATTTGATGTTGCTTTAAAGAAACAGATATACTGTATATTTGTGCCACAAACAGATGAGCACATAATGCCAACTCACAGCTCCTCTGAAGATGGAGCATGGAAAAGATCCTGAGCTTGACTAAACAGAAACAGCCTTTCACTCTCACCTCAAACTTGCCCTTTTTTTCCACCGGGCCTTCACTCGGAGTGGGGCTGTTACAGGGGGTCGCGTTAGCACGTGGAACGCCCTCCCCCTCCATCTCCTCCACAATCATCACCGTCTCCCACTTTCCAAAGCTGCAGGCCGGGAACATGTCTGAGCGCATGCTGTCTCCGAAATACACCACCTGCATCAGATAAGACACAGATCAGTGCACACACACACATGCTGACACACATGCACACATTTGTGATGCTTAAATGATCATGAAAATAACATTTAAACAGTCGAAATGTCACAAAACTTAGATTTTTAGGTATTCATATTTGCATGTTCATAGTACTTTAGTGCATATACATTAGCATTCTATAGTGACTTATCAAAGATATATTCATACATTTGTAGCAAAGCCATAACCAATAATAACATATACATATTATATATACATGTTACAGTCATACAAGTGGATATTTCATATTTCAATCATTATAGTCTAGGAGTGGGATTCTTTAAGCACCTCACGATTCGATCCAGTTCTGATTCTGGGAATGACGATTCAATTCTAAAACGACTCTCAGCCTACATTACCTTGGGCTCAGTTTTGTTGGTCATGTTCTTCAGAAGTTCGTGTAGATGAGGCCAGTTGCCCTGAGAATACCATCCAGGCTTTTCCAGAGATGGCAGTCCTTCACTTTCTTCAACATCATCCACTATTAAGACAGAGATGAGAAAGTGTGTTATATATTTCAGAAACGCTGAAAGAAATTAAACGTCTACACATAATCAGCTAAATAAAAAAATACTGCTGTACCGTAATACTTAATATACTTGGCTTTTCCACAGTATGGATGGTTTTATAAATATGAAAATATTACAAATATTGCACATTTGTGCAAGACTACTGTAAGTTCTATGCCTGAGATCAATCTTCTTACTACAAAAATAACCAACTGTAAAAACTATTAGCCTGTTTGTGAAAATAAGGCATGCTGTTGGAGAATTTAGAAAATAATCTATTTCTATAGTTTATGTTTTGTATGAGTTGAAAAAGCTGGGTCCATTGAACTAATGGCATGAACTCCCAGTGCCAAAATATCCCCAAAACTTCAGTACCTCGACTTGAATTGTGAACAGATCAAAACAATAACAAGAAACACACCACAACAAAGGCAAACTAAAACCCTGAGAGTCGCAGAAACGCAGCGTATCACAAGCATGACTTGGGTTAGGAACAGAGAACTGATTCTAATTTAGAACTGGCTCCATTAAAAGAGGAAAATAATCATGCAGCCAAACAATTTTCATCAAGTTCAGTTGTTTGTGTGTCTTGAATGAGGGGAACCGCTTTAGCAGAAGTGTGAATTTGAAGGCTGAACTGACAGACTAATAATACAAAGACAAAAACATCGTTCTGCACTTTCCTCACAACATACAGCTTTACTGCAGTGGGAACATCTGTGAGATCCTCACCCAGATTTCTGAAGGGTCTCTGCTGTGGAACCAAAGAGAAGAATCCAGGCTTCAGAGCATTAGTGATAATGATGTCAAACAGCTCCTCAAAGTCCGATCTGCAAGAGTGAGAAATTATTGTATGGAGATATTTGAAGGGCAAAATCTCTGTATTGCCCCAGTGCTAAGAGTTGATATTTGATGAGCGAGCGTATGGTGCTCACCCGAGTATGTGCTCACACACGAGCCGGCAGTAGTCCGAGTGTGAGCTGGTGATGAGCAGCAGGATTTTACCGCTGTTCTTCATGCTCCTCAACCAGGTCTTCACCGCATCGGAGCAGGGCTGCAGGTAACGGCCAGGACACTGCTTCACACTGGGGAAATACGTCCCTGCATCCTCTAAACACAGTCAGGAAGAATCACAGGCCTCAAACACAGCGTCGCTTTGAGGATTTGTTTTTTTTTCAATTGTCAGAAAATGATGGATATGTAAATTCAACATATGTACACACCTTAATCAGTAGAGGAAACTGAAATAACTTTAGGCATCACACAGAATTACTTAATAGAGTAATATTTCTATAATTAGTTTAAACAAAAAATACAACAAATAATAGGACTTTCATAATAGTTATTAGAACAAGGCATCACATTTATAGTAGCATGAAATTAAAAGACTAACTAGCAACAATATAGTTTAGATCAAACGTAAAATATATTAACTCATATCAAGCATAAAGATTAAAGAAGATGTACAATTATTAAACAAGTATTTTTTTTTAAAGATAAGAAGCTTATTTTAAGAACATATATGCTCATCGAGGCTTCATATATTGATATATATCAGAAATCATTCTAATATTTTGATTTGCTGCTCAAGGAACATTTATTGTTAAAATCAATGCTGAAAACAGTTGTGCTGCTTCTTTCAATTCTTCAGGATTCTTTTGATGAAAAGAAAGTTCAAAGTAACAGTGTTCATTTGTTATATAATAATAATAACAGTTTTTACGATCACTCTTAATCAATGCCTCCATAAAAGTGTTATTTCTTTCAACATAAAAAACAACAAAAGATAAGAAAAAAAGAAAGAAAGAAAGAATTAGAATGGAAGTGAATGTTTTCTTTTGTAGCCGATTTAATAGTCTTCAATCAAGATTTGAGAGCATCACATTATCAGCACTTTTGTCTAAATCCGGCATCATCTTTCCTATTAATTTTCATTTGTGTGTGTGATCATTTTGGACCCTGTCTACAGCACTGCCAGTACTCTGCATATCTGAGATGATTTCCACCTCATTTTTATTTCTTATCCTAGCGCTCTATCGGACCTAACCCAGCCCATATGGTTCACATCAATCAGACACACACAACTCATGATTCAGAGCCTTTCCACAGCCCACATCTCTCAAACAAAAACAGTTGGCCAGATCGCAGGCTTGAGCATCAAACTGAACTCAGCATGAGCCGTACACACATCTAACCCTGAATCTGGAACACACTGAACGTCCAGATTTAAACAAATCCGTGTAAGAACATGTCAAATGCTTCGCTTCCTCACTGAGAGCTTCTGCGTGAGGCAGTCCGATCCTATCAGAACACACAAACCACACAAAACAGAGTTACTTGAGGGATAAAACCTAGACGAATGGAAAAATAGAGGCACTGGAGGAGTGTGTGGATTGGCGAGTAATAGTATCAGTATACACGGGGTGGCCGGCTGACTAAAACAGGAAGTGGACTGTGTTTGCCTGGAGTGAAGGAATGCGCTCCATATGTGAAAAGTACTGTGTCTTCATTTCATGAACAGAAGAAAAGGAGACGTAGGAAAACAGGCATATTCACTAGTCTTTAGTTTATACTGGCAAATACTGCTGCACCACGTACACACAGCCACGTCTCAGAGCCCTCAACTCATCTCACACACACACACACACACACACAGCAGCGGCTGGCAACCTACAGCACATATATGCACACTTCCATGTGTATAATACAGTTTAATAATATAAGTATATAAAAAAACCCAAATGGAAACATTAAAGTGGTGGTCTCTTACAGAAACCATAAGTTTTTGCACAACTTATGTTTAGATGCATAAGTGTTGTTTGCAAACATTCATATCTTGTGTATTTTGGAGTGTGTTAAACTAGACCGGGGCTGTCATGTATGTTCCCTCCAGGAACAGGACAGTGTTATCTTATCAGACTACTGCTGTAACAATAACAGTAATATAGACGATCCTGTTTAAACTGACTTTTGTCAGCCTGAAAATGTGTACAAAAAAACTAAACCGACAGCAAAGGCTTGGTAACGGAGTCATCAAGTGAATACTGTTAGCGTGCTGCCCTCAAGTGGTACGCATCCAGTGTTACTCCCACACTGCCCCAGCTTCATCTGGTCATCACATTTTTAGTGCAAGTATCTACAGACTACTGTGAAACTTCTGGCTCTTATTAGAGATGTTTTGTTCAATTGGTAGAGAAGACGAGCTTTGGTCTATGATTTCAGGAGTTTTAAGACATTTTGATGCTAAGGTCCTCAAATAAGCTGAAGATAGTTGAAGATGCAGATGGAGTTTGTCAAGATGTTTGTGTGGTAAATAGTTTTGAAAGCTTTGATGTTTTATTGGACACACTGTTGGTGTGACAGCAGAACTTTGTCAAGCAAACAGAATGCGAAGAATCCCTTTCCCAAAAAAAAAAAGGCAGCTATGTATTTTTATGTACTGCATAAGGACACTTTTCTCTGAAATAGTACAGAATGCTGGCATACATAACGTAATAATTTAAATAATTGTCTTTTATATTGCCATCATACTAACAAACCAAAATTACTTAAACACTATCTGAAAGATAATATTTGATTTATTAATCTGACACTGATTTTTTTTTCTTATCTTATTTTCACAATCTCTTTTCAAATATTCTCATTTTAAACAGGCAATCTACCGCCGCCTGGTGGTCGATGGATATATTGCACATAGGGCCAGATTTACAAACAGCTCGCACAAACACAAAACCTATTTTAGAGTCAAAAAACTAAAATAAATACATAATCAGGATTTGCTAAACAAAAAAAAAAAAAAAAAAAAAAATTGGGCTTTTTTTGTGCCTGACCTTATTGCATATGGGAGAAGAGAATTTAAATGTATAAAACAAATTGGTTTACTATGGTGTGCAGTAGTCAGTTTACCCCCTTTATGCTTCACACGGATGCAATACATGTCCATTTGCACTGCTTTTGGTGCTGGTAAATGAGATGGCTGCATCTATGAACTTTAATTTGTGTACTTTAATTGTTTAGTATATATGGCCCTTGGTATTCTTTTATTTGAGAAAGTCACTTCAAAATTTGAAAGCTACTAACAATTAAACATAAAATCCCACTCCACAACAGCTCTTACGTGGTTTAGTGACTACGTGCATCTCTTTTAGTGACAGAGATTAATACAATGTCAAATCCAGTTTACTAAAAGACTTCTTCCCTTTCAAATGAGCTGGACTGACTCTCTTTCAATCTCAGAGAAGATGCCTCTAGATCTACTGTACAGTAAATGTGTCATAATGACAAAGATAAGTATTCAAATGACCACAGTTGGGTTTAAGTGGTGTTAAAAACCCAACAGGGCTAGTATCCACCCACCACACACACACAAACACACACACACTGTAATGTGATGTTTACAGAGGGAGGCTGTTCAGGGGGCCCACACAAACCATAGTGGCATGACTTTAACATAGATAATGCAACCAAATGCATCAAACAAAAAGACTCCTATTACCCAAAACACTATTAGATGATAACATGTAACAAATGCTTCTTTAGCAAAAAAGGAACAGGGAACACTTTACAATAGAGGGGGATGAATATAAAAAAAACATGAGGATACTGATGCCTGTTAATTTCTTTGTGTCTGCTTTTGTGACTGCATTTTCTACATACAGACAAACGCAAAGGTGCAGCATGACAGCAGAAAAGTGACGCCCCCCGGGTGGACCTGTGATCTTATCCAGCATTCTGATGGAAGCAGCAAGCAAAACTGGGAACGTCTACCCAACAAAAACAACAGCTCTTTGTAGTTTTGGCGTCTGAGCACAGCCAGCGACCACCCGCATACACAGTGATTACGATCAGAGCTCACGTTCAGAGCTCTAAAGGGCCATGTAACATGTAACAAGATTTTAAGAGAGATCTTTGCATTGCATCAAGAAGCTTTCTATCCCTTTTTAGACTGTAATGCAACTGACATGTTCAAGGCCCAGAAAGGTAGTAAAGTCATCGCTAAAATAGTCAGTGAAATCAATGGTTCTGCATTAACTTTATGAAGCTACAATAATACTATTTGTACACAAATGCTGCATGCATGTGGTGCTGCTGATGCACTGATGCTGGGCAATATCAGCTACGCAGCGCTGTCATTGGTTTAAAAAGGTTTACAGAATAAACCAATGGCAGTGCAGTTGCACTGCGTTATTGGAAAAAGGCTTCAGTATCGAGGAAAAAGGAGCTTTTCCCCATACGCAGTATGAGTGAGGTATCAAAAGGGAATAAAGGGAATGCTTGCTGCTGCTGTTATGTGAAAAAATCATGCTTAGTAATTACTCCTTACGCGAATAACCTGCGCATAGTGTTACAACTATTATGTTTTCTGGTTTAAAAATGTACATCTGATAAACGCACTAATGCACTGAAATCAGAGTGAAAACCATTTACTTATCTAGCTGAGTTTAGGATAACTCTGAAAGCGCACTGCAGGAATCTCCAGTGAATACTGGCCAGCCATTTATATACAGGCAGTAAGCTCATATGCAGCATGAACCAGTCAGTTTGTGCCAAGTCATTTAACTCTCTTAATGTCATCAGTTAAGTTAAAACCCTGTCAGGCGGCACCATCTAGATTTTCATGAATAAAATATATATTTATTAGAGGTCGACCGATGTATCGGTTTTGCCGATTAATTGGCACCGATAGTTGATTACAGGAACGATCGGTTATCGGCAAAAATCCATGCCGATAGTTTTCCGGGTTGCGTCCATTGCTGGAGTGACTGAGAAGGCTCTGTTTTCATTAAAAGGGGGGTGAAATGCCAATTCGTGCATACTGAGTTTTTTACACTATTTAAGAGTTGGATTCCCATGCTAAACATGGACAAAGTTTCAAAAATTAAGTTGTACGTTTGAAGGAGTATTTTTGTTCCCAAAATACTCCTTCCAGTTTGTCACAAGTTTCGGAAAGTCTTTTTCGAGTATGTCTCTGTGTGACGTTAGATGGAGCGGAATTTCCTTATATGGGTCCTGAGGCACTTCTGCCGGAAGAGCGCGTGCTCACGTATAGCAGAGCAGAGAGAGGCTGTGCACAGACAATCACTGATCAGAGCGAGAGCGTCGCGAAAGTCACAAAAGAAGTGTGTTTTGGTTGCCAGGGCAAGACAACCCTGCACAGATTACCAAAAAAAACAGCATTAAGGGACCAGTGGATGGAGTTTATTTTTACAGAGCATCAACGGAGTTGTGCAAGTGTTTTTGTTTGTTCCCTGTATTTCTAAGATGCTTGTTTTACAAACAAGGCCCAGGTTGACGCTGGATTTGCACATCGTTTATTTCTTAAGGATGATGCAATCCCAACGAAAAAGGGTCACGATCGTGTGTTGGAACCACAGGCGGTGAGTAAAACTGCTTAAAATATCTCTGCCTCCTTGTTAGTTTGTCCGCCTCCCATGTGGAGACCCGGGTTCGAGCCCCGCTCGGAGCGAGTCGTTGCTGCTCCTGCTCTCGTTCAGTTTCAGCCTCGGGATCTGATTCTGGATCATAAATAAATGGCTGAATCTGACTGTTAGCCATGGTTTGTTTTCGATGGTTTTGTCCTCACGGTAATGTCACAGCTTCCACATGCTCTCAAAGTAAAAGCCTACTGGCGCTCGTTATTCATTAGCTCCGCCCACACGTCACGCCTCCAGCCGGTCGTGTTTTTCCGGGAAAAATCGGTACAGACTATCTTTCTCTTATGAATATAATAAAACTAAAGACTTTTTGGAGTTATGAAGGATGCAGTACTACTCTATAGGTACTCAAGATTAACAGGATATTGAGTGAAAACGAGCATTTCACCCCCCCTTTAAAGTATGAGAGCGGTCTCTAGTGGCTGAAATCACTGACAGCATGTGCTGTTTGTTTAGACACCTGATGCTGCACACTGAACAGAGCCAGAAACTTCAGACCCAGATTTAAAAGCAGCTGACAGAAAATCCTGCTACGCCACAGAGCGGCATTCACATAGTTTTGCATTAAATTACATTATATTTGCCTGAATCATTGTTAATGTACATGATGAATAGTATATTGAGCATTTTCATCAACATTTTTGTCTTTCTGTATCTCTAATAAAGTCTGTATGCTTCATTTATAGAGCTATAATATAGATCAGTCTTTCCATTTGCTCCGTTTTTTTGAACAGTGAACTTCAAAATTATCTAAACCTCATTGTTCATTCTTGAAATCAACTTGTGTCTGTTTGGTGAATAAATAAACTGTTTTAGACCGCTGCTTGAGTTGAACATGACACGTCTGGAGTGTGTGTGATACCGGTGAGTTCTCTCAGCATTGCTCTTTTATTTTGATTAGATAATCATTGAAGTGTTCAAGGATATAAAAGTAGTTAAAGTGTGAGAGTATACATTGTGCTGGTATAATTGTAGGGCCCTATGTTTTCTGCGATGTGGAAAACGTGGACGGAATCGTGGAATCCATTCATAGAAACGGAATTTACAGTTTATCGTGGAATGAAGCTCGCTGTGATTTCAGCGTCTACCGACGTAAACACATGAAGAACATCTCCAGAACTGCTCTGAGTCACTTCATGAGCATTTGATCATTTGATTGAGCAAAAGCATCATATCACATGCACAGAACTGTAAAGGTATTCACAGCAACCCCTCAAAATAAAAGTCCGGTTTCTATTTTTCAGTAGATGTACATAGCCTACTACTGCTAGTAAAATGAAACAAACATTATTTTTTTAAGGATTAAATCACACAACATTTCTTCCATGTTTAAATTTTAATAGTAAATCCCATTTGTTTGGCAAAAAGGTACTGCTTTGTGCTTTACAGGTATGCGTGTACAATTTGCGGTATTTTTTATTATTATTTCCTGCTCTTATTCGCTTAAGAACATCTTAAAGGTGCAATAAGGGATTTCCGTTGCTTTGCTTCAAATTCAACTACACGGCCTTTCTCCAAAACATTCAACAATCCAGTTCACAATATCCAACAGTTTCCTGCATCCTTGGAATAACGGAACAACTTATTGAATAATAGTGCTGTCAGTCGATTAAAAAAATAACCAAATTATTCGCATTTTTTATTAAATTAATCACAATTAAAGTAATCCCACCTAACAATAAGTTTTTAAATACAATTATAAAAATATTAAAATAGAATTAGAATATATAATCATATTTAATGCTCTTATACTGTTTTAAAACACTTAAACTCTAGGCTACATGTGCTCTGTAAGCTCTGCTTACCATTGTTTATTTTGCTGTCCATGGAAATCTTTGACCTAGCAAAGTTATTGGTGGGAATTTCATGTTCTTTAATATATTTTTGTAATGTTGATTTTTCTTTATTGTTAGCTACTACCTTATGCACTTTAAGTGTTTTGAGATGAAATATTTGACCTGGACAAGTGGATTTTGTGAAGGGGCAAGCAAAAGAGAATTTTACTTGCCATACATGACAAGTAACCTGATAATTTTTTTAATAACAAACAATAACTAGGGCAGGACAATCTGGCGAGAATGATTCTGATTTCAGTGTACACGGTGACTAATAACGGACAGTATCAAGATGCCGTCAGTTGTTGGCAGTTTAGAACGCGATGAGCGATCCAGTCATATATAGATCAGTGCTGATAACGCATCTTCATTTCTTCTTCGCTGCTGTAAACAGTGGTTGCTTGTGGCTACACAGCACAATGTTTGCATTCTGAGCAGCGAAGAAGAACTGTGCAGCGGTTAGGCAAAGCTAGCGGTCATAACTAGGTCTTGTTTAAGAAAATGGTATCGGATCGGTATATGGGTTCATGTACTCGCCGATGCTGATGCCAGAATTTGTTGTGGTATCGGAGATATTTCCGATACTAGTATCGGAATCGGAACAACTCTATTTTACAGTGCTGCTGACTGTTAAATAAAGTAGTGCACACTATCAGCAAAGAATTTATTATATGAGATGACCTCAACTTCAGTGGCTCTACCATTGGAGAACGCACAACTGTCAATCCAGATCACATGTGCCCCATAAACCAATCACATTATAGTATCTTACAACTGTCAACCACTGTAAACAGATACTATCTGAATGAATGATAGAGTCGTTGTTAATAGAGAAGATGCGCAAATCACGTTAATTTTCAGCGTTTATTGGCGCATCTTCTCCATTAACAACGGCTCTGTGTAGTAACAGCTGCTCTATGTGAAATCACGCACCTGATGGAATTAACCGCTGATTATAGAACCGGCTTTACTGACGAGATGTGCATTAACGATCGGCCGATCGTGATCGGAGCACCCCTATAATGAATCAAAGTGTAAGTAACTCTGTTTTAAATTTCAAATATAGCTCTAAAATAAAAATAAAAATTTGCAAACAAAGATTAGAGGACAGACTGATGATTAATTAAATAATAAGCTTTTTCCAAACAAAAGCAGTCTATTTAGTGTACTGGAGCATCTCCTCCACTGAGATCCAGCAAAAAAAAGCCATTTACTTGCCTTGCTCTGCTATCAGCACAATAAAATATTGTCCAAGATGTTTCATTTCTTAAAAATGCAAAGTTGTCTTTTAACACACATTTGAACCGATATCGGTATTTTCTGTTAACATTACAACCTATCCAATGTTCTGTCATTTAGTATCTAAAGGGTAGGCTAGATGTGTAGACTAAAACAACACCTCCTCATACTATAAAATAATTCACACACTTTAGTGGTAGCACTATAAAATATAAATATACATTTATGAGGTAAATGACTTAATAAATGAAACTGGACATTTGGATCATGTCAGCAAATGGAAATGTCAGTCAGCTTTTTATCACGTCAATTATTGTGCCTTTAGTCCCCCAAAATGCCAAATGCCATATTTTTACATATGCTTCAGTTACATATGCTTCACACACACACACACACACACACACACACACACACACACACACACATATATATATATATATTTTTTTTTTCTTTTCTTTTTTCTTTTTTTTTTATTACCTTGAACTGAAAACCAACTCCAAGATTTTTGTTTCGAAATATATTTGGTAATATATAAATGTATATATATTATGCATTACTGCTTGTGATCACATCAAGGATCAGCCAAAGTTCAAGGTGCACAGGAAAGTGCCACGGGGAGCTTTGCCTTTTAGAGGTTCAGAGGAAAATAAAATCAATGCACCCTTTACTCTGTTGCACCTTTAGCTCTGTTGTAGCCTGAATAAAAAATTTTAGACACATAGCACAAAATACCACAAAGTCGCAGATGCTTTATAAAAAAAAATAAAAAATAAAAAAATAAATAAAAAAAAACTTGTCATCCTATGCTTTATTATGTGTTAACTTACTTCACTGTGTTTTAGTGCTGTGCAGGGTTGGCAGTGGAAGTGCTGAGCATCTGTGAGAAGCTTGAATTAGATCCTCAAATACTTCAAAGCCTAAATGCAAGATGATGAAATAAGCTGTGCCACTCCATTCAGAACCACTCACACCGCAGTTTATGACAGTTTATGGGAGGAGAGAGCTCAGTTACCTCCTCATAAAGAAATGAATCAAAGAGATACTGACCATTTAAGACTGCAAAGTACACACACCCATAATTCGCTATTCATCTCTCACAAAATAAAGCTATTTGTATTTTTACAGCATCCAGCCTATTTATGAAAACTTAAAAAAAAAGGCCTCAAGTTGTATTTTTGTTATTTGCATGGCTGATTGCATATTTGCATGAGCATGCAGTGAACTTATTTGACTTTCCGCTGTACACCTGTTTGAACCCTGGTAAAACAGCCTGAAGAAACCACCCCTCACCATTTTTAGCAGCGAGGCCACTAATGAGTGTGTGTCCCATGTGGCATTTTTTGTGCGGTTTCTGAAAGACAAGAGAGAAACTAAAAGTGCAGTTCCAGAGGGTCATCAAAAAACCAAGCTGAACCTAAACACAGTGAATGTGAAACTCTGCAAGAGCATCATATGCCTCCCTTTAAACTTATAAACAGTGACTTATATAGAAGAGTTGTGAAAGCTGTGCCACTTTTTCCTTTTAATCTACATAACCATAAATGAGGTAAAGCTAATGCTTAAAATGATATTCCATTATGTCAACTGATGTGAACTGTTATCAACTGAAATTAGAAGTGTCTATAACACAGTCACAGACATGTGCAATTTAAAATTAAAGTCGTCTATCTGTTTTTCCCATGGACCGCATGTGTAAACAAACAGACAGCTCGACCACGAACAAATAAATCCTATGATTCGGTTCTTTTAATGAATTGTTCGAAAGAGTCAGTCTGACTCTGTGGCACCTCTACAAATCTCCCCCTGAAAATTCTATCAATTTTAAGTAACTGAAGGACATCATTGAATAATTAAATAAAATTGAGCTGAATAATGGCACTCCATGTTTTTCTCTAGAGCTGCTTATCATTGAAATTGATTTAGAACTGAATTTATTTTGCAACATGAATGCATTACTGTAAAGCTGCTTTAAAACAACCTATACTGTATAAACCTCTATATAAATAAATGTATGTAATTTCTTTACTCACCAGACAAAGTTACTGGTGAAATACAAAATACATTTTATTTCAAATTAAAATATAATAAATCAAGGTTCGTTTTCAGCCAAAGCATTTAAATGGCTTCGCTGCCAGTTCACAAGTATGTATTACACACATATTTTTAGATATGAATAAGTTTGCTTTAACATAAAATAATTTGACCATTTGACCACAACTTTTCTTAAATCACAAACAGCTGTATTAACTGTCATTTTGCAATATTGACACACTGTTCAGTTGCTTTGATGCAGTGTATTTAGTTTAAAGCTGCAGTCGGTAACTTTTGACACTCTAGCGGTTAATAAACAGAACTGCTTGCGTCTTGCGGAAGAACATTGTAGCCGGAGCTACTTCTCTCTGTTTATGTCTATGAAGAATCACAAAGTTACTGGGTTACTCCGCCGCGGTATCCCCGAAGCAATCTAAAATAGTCCGAATATAAACACTTATTATAGGTGCACCCTAGTGATTCAGGACAAGCTAAAAACACGGTTTGGAAAATGGATTTACGGTGTACTCGCTTATTATATACATTTTGTAAATCTTGAACACAAAAAAAAGTTACGGACCGCAGCTCTGATTGGTTGTTTCTTACCGGGAGCGATGTATTCCTGCAATTGGCAATAGGACACTGGGAGGAGCCAGAGGTGTGACCAGACCCTTTTCTAAATATAAGGTCAGCAACATAGATATAGGGCCAGATTTTGCCAGCGAAAACCGTCTTTTGCCGTTAAAATTGTACAGTCAGAATTAGCGCTGAAAAAGCAAGGAGACCGTTATTTTTGCTCCTGACCTTTTAGAATAAGCATTTGTAGGAGTTTCCCTTTCAGATGAAAAATTTATGTGAGGACAGTATTCAAATTAATCATGCAACTTAATTACTTAAAAAAAATTATTTTGTTTGCGCTCATCAAATTGCGCTGTGCTTGGTAGATTGTGTTAGCTATTATGTAAATGAGATGTTGCGTTGGTGTTCTTTAATTTGTGCGTTGTCAGTAAATCAGCCGCATAAATTTTCCATCCCATCTTGCGCGGTTAAGTAAATCTGGCCCTTAGAGTAGCTAGCTCACTGACACATTTTAGCCCACTCTCTCTCTGTCTGATTTATTTATTCTCTGCTTTTTTCACTAACAGATCCACAATCGACACACATATCAAGAGATCCACTGCACAACTGTGTAGATAAAGGTGAAACAAAGGCCATGTTCTGTGACCACAAGTGCTGAAACAAGTTTTTTTCCTCTGGAAAGCTGTAAGTTGCGTTTGGTTTCCTACGTCTGCATATTCTATTCTTCCTCACAGCTAGGAATAAAGACCTTATGTCAAGCAGAACTACGCACTGTACAGAAGTACAATTAAAAACTCAATGGATGAGAAATGGTGTGATAGAAGAATGAATGACCAAAAGAGTTAAAACAGGGCGTTGGGTTTAAGGGTTGGATTTGGTTAAGATTTAAGAGTCTCAGACGCCAGTTCCAAAGTAAGTCTTCCCTTAACTCATCCCCGGAGGCTGTGGAAAACCATGGACATAACAATCTGTCATTACAGTAACCCCAAACAAGCTTCCAGATCTCTGGTAGTGAAGGAAAAGGTCTTCAGTATCTGTGCTTAGCTCAAAGACATTCAGATGGGGCGAATGATCTGTGAAATGACACGTACATATCTAAACATACTCGACACATTAATCATGAGAACTAGCCCAGCTGACAGTCTTAAGAGAGCTGTGTTAGTCTGAATCACCTCCTTTTGATTGGATATGTCTGTTAGGGAACATTTAGACAAGATGTGCTCTCACAGTATATTTAAACACAGCTAGAGGGAGCACAATAGATTGGAAGGGACAGTTTTTTTTTTTTTTTTTTTCAGTGAATCTTTCAAACTGGCAGACCAGCTTAATAATGCAACATTCACAGCTTGATACATGTAAACAATAGACGTAGAAGTCTTTCTTTTTCCAATCAAATTAATTTTGTTGTTGTTGAGAAGGTAGTTTTGAGTAAACCTGACTATGCCCATAAGAGAAATCTGTCAAGCTGATGATATCAATACCATGTGCCTGTGCAATTTTAGAGCAATTTATTAATATACTTATTTTCCATATAAAATTTTTAGTTTGTTTGTTTCTTGAGCAGCAAATCCACATATATGAATGATTTCTGAAGAATCATGTGACACTAAAGACTGCAGTAACGATTCTGAAAATTAAGCTTTGATCACAGGAATAAATTACAGTTAAAAACATATCACAGCAAAAAACTGTTACTGTTTTTAAGATTTGTAGACAACAAGTAACAGCATTTTCAACGTTAATTAGGCAGAAAAGCTGCAACATTTTGTCACACTTTAATCGGGACAGAGCTGAGAGGTTAATACATACATTACATGAAATCAATGCCTGAAAGTTTGCTCTAAAATCTTAGTGACAAGACAAAAGACAAATTTTAGAAAGGTCTAATTTGGCTAACTCTGTGGGATTTAAATTCAGTTTTTTAAACAAGGACTTTTGCATGTTTTAATAAATCAGATACAAAACCAGCTTCTAAACAGTGATTTATCATAATCAGGAGATTTGGTCCAACTACATCAAAGGTTTAAGAAAATATGAATGAAATTATAAAAAGTAGACCCCGAAAGATTAGGCTATATAATTATTCTTTTGAAGCAATGCATATATGGGGAGAAGAGAAATGAGAAGAAGATCATGACTGCTCTGCTCTCGGTTACTGAAGCCCTGCGACTAGCAAGAGCAGCTTCAATATCCTCAGTACTCACTACTGGACCTGTCTGCTGCTTTTGACACTGTTAATCACCAGATTCTCCTGTCCACCCTCAGAAAGATGGGCATCTCTGGAACCGCACTCCTGTGGGTTAGTGTGCTTTGGGGGTGGGGGGGGGGTTGTTTCTAAGTCACAACACCTTGCTACTGGGGTTCCTCATGGCTCAGTACTTGGACCACTTCTCTTCTCCATCTATCTGTCATTCAGAAGCATGGCTTTTCTTATCACTGCTACGCTGATGACACCCAACTGTACTTCTCATTCCAACCAGATGACCCGATGGTAGGTGCTCGCATTTCAGCCTGTCTCAGTGACATTTCTAGCTGGATGAATAACCATCACCTTCAGCTTAACCTTACGAAGACAGAACTCCTGGTGATTCCAGCTTACCATCACAAATTCTCTATACAGCTGGGTTCATCAACCATTACTCCTTCGAGGACAGCCAAAAACCTAGGAGTTGTGATGGATCATCAGTTAAGCTTCACAGACCACATTGCTACAACGACCCGGTCCTGCAGGTTTGCCTTATACAGCATTAGGAAGATTAGACCCTTCCTTTCAGAGCAAGCCACCCAACTTCTTGTATAAGCTCTTGTTATCTCCAGACTGGACTATTGTAATGCTTTCCTGGCGGGCCTTCCTGCATGTACTGTCAAGCCTCTGCAATTGATCCAGAATGCAGCAGCAAGGTTTGTCTTCAATGAGAGAAAAAAAGCTCACGTTACTCCTCTCCTCATCAGGTTACATTGGCTACCAGTAGCCACTCGCATCAAATTCAAGGTACTGATGCTTGCCTACAAGAGGACCACTGGCACGGCACCAACATACCTAAACTCACTGGTTAAATCTTATGTGCCCTCCAGAAGTTTGCACTCTGCAAGTGAACAATGCCTTGTGGTGCCATCCCAAAGAAGTTTAAAATCACTCTAACGGACCTTTTCCTGGACTGTGCCCAGCTGGTGGAATGACCTCCCAATCTCAATTCGTACAGCTGAGTCTTTACTCATTTTCAAGAAACATCGAAAGACTCATCTTTTTTCGATAGCACTTAAGCAACTAATACTAGCACTTTCCCTTCTTTTCTTGTCTTTTCATAAAAATAAAAAAAACCTGGCTATGCGTTCTATACTTGACTAACTGAGACTTGTCATGGCACTTGTTGTTGTTCTCTTGTTGACCTGACTGCTTCTATTGTTCTCATTATAAGTCGCTTTGGATAAAAGCGTCTGCTAAATTATTAAATGTAAATGTAAATATGTACCATCTATGTTTGTACTGAATGTAGGCTACTTACTGTGCAGTTACTGCCTTTAATTTCAGATGGTTATGGTTATTGTTTTCAATAGCTAAAAGCTATTTTAAATACCAAATAAACATCATGTTTATGCACACTTTCCTTCTTTCTTGTTAGTTGCTAAAAGATAAATTAAAAAATCGGAAATGATGATCGTGCATCCCTAAATAATAAGACAGCTTATGAACATCCGGACATAATTTACTGTTCTCACTTGTTTACTTTCACTTAAGACCAAAATGACAGTGTTTACGAGGATACTTGCAAAGACAGGCATTTTCATACATGTGGATTAACCATTCAAGGTCAATAAAGCAACAAAAATACTCACACAGCCTTTGAGCAGCGGATTCATGTGTGTGGTCTGCGTGTGCCGAACAGACCATGCTCAGAAAGAGACAGCACACGTATAGTGCTTTAAATGGCTTAAAATCATTCGTTTAAAAAAAAGCAATGCTTATCTGTGCAAATGATACATTTTCGTGACGATGGCATGCCACTACACTAAATGAGTGCATAAACATACAGAGACAACACAAAAGTCCAAAATCTCTATGATTTGACAAATTTTTACCGGCATACAGATTTCAGCCCCATCCCAAATCAAACACACCTGAACCAGCTAATAAAAGTGTTCAGTGTTGCTGAATTAGAAGTGTGTGTGTGTGTGTTGGAGAAGGGTTGAAACTGAACTTTCCAGGAGCAGGACTGTCCAATATATTTATGGGTACTAGACATGTGCCAGTACTTGGTAATGTGATATATCATGGTAATGAACATGCACTTCTAAATGCTGTGAATAATTACATATTACAAATTATTCCGAAAATGGAATGCATTTTAAGAATCCTATTCCCAATAAACTGGTTAAAATGCACAACACCACGACGGGACCCGACGGGTTTGGTTGGGTTCGGGCTTAATTTCTATCATTTTACACGGGCTCAGACTTGTGCTTCAGTTTGCGAGGTAAACGAGTGGTCATGTGATGTGTTTCGATTGGTGAAAGAAAGATGCAAAAATGGATGACACACCATCAATGAGCACATATTAATTGAGTCTTAAATGCATAATGTATACAGAGTATAAAGGCTAATGTTGTCATTATTCTTTTATTAAATGTCAGCTGCTAGAGGCGAAGCAAATCCGGCAGAACCTTTATTTTAATTTCGTTATTGCCAAATACCCATTTTAATTTAGAATTTATCTTAATTTAATTTGTTAAGAAAGACTTGTTTTATTGGTGCGTTGGTCTATTTATAGGTTAAATGAGCCTATGTCTATTTAGAGTGCTGATATATTAAGATGTCAAAGAGGACTTATTTTATTTCTTTATTTCAACTTCCAAGTGGCATATAACCTGCGTTAGTCATGAATAAATTATTTGAAAACATGTATAAATAAATCATTCTTGGCAAAAGAGCCCCGCAAATTAAGTACAATTTCTTTATCTGCCCCAACCCGACCCAACCCGTGCATCGGGGACATCATGAAAATTACATTGCTACTTAGACCTTCGTATTGTAAAACATAATAAAATATGAAAATATATATTCCAAATATTTAATATAGGCTATAGGAAACTGCACAACTGATGGTTCGTCCGTGAACAAATCTTTTAGGTGAACGAATCGTTCTAGTTCACGTAATCCCTTGACTCATATTTCTTGTTCACTGAAGTTCCTCCCTCCACAGCAGCGTGCAAGCTATTAGCAGCGCATGCAAAGGCAGCTCATAATCAGCTCTGTGAACTGTTTAATCCTGTCAAAGAGTTACTCATACTCGAGCCAATAGCCTTCAAGTATGAGATGTGACGGAGCACGTGATTTGTTGAATGTAGTGAACCAATACACCCTTCAGCAGATACAAAGCGCAGTTATAGGTACTGTGCAGACTCTTGAACGAGTCATTATCTGGCTTGGATCGGTATTCATTCCCTCTTCACAGCAGTTCAGTCAGTGTACTGTTTGAGTAAATGAATTACTCCGGGATATTGGTTTGTTTGAACTCAGATGGAGTGTCAGCCACATTAAAAAAGTGAACAGCTTAAATCATTTGTGGATTAATGCGTATTGGAGACGCGAACCGTTTAAAATGATTCAGTTCGATGTGATGAACTGGTTCAAAAAGATCGAATGATTCGTTCACAAACTGGACATCACAAACTGCTTTGTTTTGAACTCTCTTACAACAGACACGGAAGAGAAGACAATGCTGAATAAAGTCGTAGTTTTTGCTATTTTTGGACCAAAATGTTTTTTGTATGCTTCAAAAAATTCTAACTGACCCTCTGATGTCACATGGACTAGTTTGAAGATGTTTTTCTTACCTTTCTGGACATGGACAGTATACCGTACACACAGCTTCAATGGAGGGACTGAGAGCTCTCCGACTAAATCTAAAATATCTTAAACTGTGTTCTGAAGATAAACGTCTTACTGGTTTGGAACGACATGAGGTTAAATTATTAATGACATAATTTTGCTATCTGGGTGAACTAACCCTTTAACATAAACTGCCAATGAAAAATAATATTTTGGACATTCATTCATTTTAAGTATTCCAATATTTAATAACACATTGCTAAAATCAAAAGTTGCAACTGTATTATTTAATGAGCTAACATGAACTACCTGGATCACAACAATGCCACCTCTTGCTTATTGACTTTAATCTAAATTCAGAATATAGAACCAAATTCCCCAAAGATTGAGTACTAGGCTTAAGGATAGTTGAGGCACTTTGGGGCCACATATCTATGAGAACAGTACATATATTAATATTTGTTACATAATCATTTTCAAGCCTGTTGAGGTTATGCTTTCCTACCCCCTATAAAAAAGTTTGGACACCCCAGGTCTTGGGCATCAGTGAAGGTTTGCACCCTTTGTAATACTTGTGTAACTAAGTGCCTCTACTGTGACTGTCCTGAGAAAACCCGGATCTCAGAACTCAGAACTGTTAGAACATTTTGAATATCCAAAAGATGCTTAAAAAATTAAGAATAACAACAGTAAGCAGTTTAACTCTCAAGTACTCTGGTGTGTTATCACATGACACTGTCATAGTTCATTTCCACAAACGTGAAGGTCAAATTAAATCTGGAACACACTGTGTTATTACAATATAGTTATGACTACAATAGAGTGAACTAAACACAGCAGAAATAAATGTAACTTTTTTTGCATATACTGTATGCAGGTAACCCTCCTCTAGCACAGCTGCAAACAGTGGCAACAAATGATCTCAGTCTAGTTTGTACTGAACAACAGAGTGTCAAATACGGATTGCAACACATATTCTGACTTGGGACCTGATCAAGTGCATTAGCAAATAATCTGCAAATTAGCAACTCGGGAAGTTTGTTCTGGGATCAACTATAACTTTGGACATCTAGTGTCCTAATTTTACCTGAATGAGAAAGTGCCTAGTAGGAGGACACATCATGTCTTCTTAAAGTGGCTGACAAAGAAAAATTATATATATATATAAAAAAAGTGTTAAATTCTTCTTTAAAACAACGGACATCATACATATGTGGAATGATCAATATCAAGCCTAAGTACAGTACAAGTACTATTGGAAGTGTTACAATTTTCATATATATATATATATATATATATATATATATATACATACATACATACATATACATACATATATATACATATACATACATATACATATACATACATATATATATATGAAAATTGTAACACTTCCAATAGTACTTGTACTGTACTTAGGCTTGATATTGATCATTCCACATATGTATGATGTCCGTTGTTTTAAAGAAGAATTTAACACTTTTTTTTTATCACAGCATCACTTGAATTATATTTAAATTTCTTCAAAAGGGGAAGATTTCCTGTATTGATGTGTTGCCCTTGAAAAAAAAAAAAAGATTTCTTTGTTTTTTTAAATATAATTTTTAATTTAGTCATTATAAAGTTCAAATACCACATAACCACATTGGAAGATGTAACACCCTCCACAAGACTGCAAAAATCTTTTAAATATACACCTTTTTTTTTTTATCTGATTAATTGAAGAAATAATTGGCAGATTAACCAATTACCCGACTAATAATTGCGGCCCAGGCTTTAGTTATGTCACCGTCTACTTGTTAGTCAGAAAAAGCAGTGTTGTGCAATGTCAAATATAAATATATATATATATATATATATATATATATATATATATATATATATATATATATATATATACATACTGCATAGTTTAAATGCATATACTGTATCTGCCAAAAAAAGTACTAAATGACCTTCCACAGATTTATAGGGTTATGGATGTAAACACACACACAACTCACAGTGAGTATCTAGGCCAGTTAGAGAAGTGAACTGAGGGGCGTAATTGGCTCTGGGAGGGAACATACACAGCATTAAAGTGAATGTAAATACTGCCTGGTGTTGTTTGGGCTGTATTCTCTTTAGTACTGGCAATGAGATAAGTATACCAGCTTTGTTATACTTCGATCAGACACAGGCCCCGATGACCTAATGTTTAAATTCAAAGGAAAGCAGGAACAAAGTCCTTCATTTTTCGCAAACATATTTTGCAATATTTGTTTGTGGGGTGGGTATAGTGATTTTATATTTGGTCAAATAGGCCACGTTTGAATGTGTTTTTATATTGATGTAGGCTCAATCATTGTGTGTCTTGCAATAACTGGGCCTTGATACTGGGCACAGATTTCAAAGCAGGTCATTTTGTGCCCTAAGAAATCTATGCATATTTAAATGGCCTCTTAACTTCAGTCCTGCTTTATTCCTGACTGAAACACTGGACAAAGATTAATCTAAAATATTTATCTTTCTGTAATACCTTCTACCATTTATACAAGCTCCACTGGGCCTCGGGTCTGTTTTGATGGCATCACAGGAAGTAGCGAAACTACAATAATAGGCCTGTTACTAACCTATCAGTACTCAAAATCATTTAATTACATTTTTTCCCCATTTCTATTTGCCTTCCATGCTTAAATGTTTTGGTAGTTATTATTATTATTATTATTATTATTTATTTGTTTATTTTTTTGATAAAAGCATGGGGAGAACTCTTTCCAGCAACCATGCTTGGCAATTAGAATGTTTAAATGTACCGTTAAAGTTAGATCATTTGTTACATAACTTTTTGTCAATGTTCCATGCCATTATAAACACCTAAAAAAAATACAATTTAACTTGAAGGGTCTTTAAACTATGGAGCCAAAAGAGTCTCAATAAAGATAAATGCACACACTGCATTCACATACGCACACATAGGATTCATACATGCACACACATAATTCATAAATACACACACAGGATACACAAATGCGCACAAAATTCACAAATACACACACAAAATTTAAAAAGTACAGAAGATTCACAAATGCACACAAAATTCAGAAATGCACACAACATTTACATATCCACTCAAGATTCACAAATGCACAGGACAAGATTCAGAAATGTATTTCTGATGCACACACACATACATCTTGATTTACAAACTGCTTGCGGTCTGTGAACTTCACTGCATTTGTGTGTGAATTTTGAGACTCCTCTGATTGGCTAGACACACAAATGCCTTTTTTTAAACAGGGAATGATCTGCAACCAATCAGATATCTCCCTTGTTTTAGCCAATCACAAGAACGCACTCCACGTGGGGGATTGTTTACTTATAAGCCAATCAGCAAACGACTCACTTTCCTCAGTGAACAACTCACTTTCCTCAGTCAGCGAACGACTCAATTTCCTCAGCAAACTATTCACTTGACTCACGCAGCGAACGACTCCCTTTCCTCAGCGAACGACTCACTTACCTCACGCAGCCGGCGACCCACTTTGCGCAGCCGACACCCACTTTGTGCAGCAGGAGACTCACTTTCTGCAGCCGGGGAGTCACTTTCCTCTCGCAGCGAACGACTCACTTTCCTCATCGAACGATTCACTTTCCTCACGAGTCACGCAGTGAACGACTCACTTTCCTCAGCGAACGATTCACTTTCCTCACGAGTCACGCAGCGAACGACTCACTTTCCTCAGCGAATGATTCACATTCCTCACGCAGCCGGAAAAACCCACTTTTCGCAGCCGGAGAGTCACTTTCCTCTCTCAGCGGACCACTGACTCTATCTTCATGTAGGGACCGAATATTATAATTAAAGTGACTTCTATATTGCATCCAAAAGAACATTTATATATATTTAAATATTCAAAAAGGTGTTTTTTTTTTTTACTTTCATTAAAATATTTCAATAAAATGAAATAATTGCCTATTGCAAATTTATGAATCCATGGTTAACTTTTTTTCTGCAGTCACTGGGCTATATGTATTGAGACATTTTTTTATTTATATTTTGTACAAAATAATAAAAAATAAACCTGAATTGTAATCATTCTAAACATCTGTATTTTCATAAATAAGTAGGCTATAATATGCTGCACCACATGCATATCTTGCTGTGTGAACGCATGTGATTGGCTTATAAGTAAACAATCCCCCACGTGGAGTGCGTTCTTGTGATTGGCTAAAACAAGGGAGATATCTGATTGGTTGCTGATCATTCCCTGTTTAAAAAAAGGCATTTGTGTCTAGCCAAGTCAGAGGAGTCTCAAAATTCACACACAAATGCAGTGAAGTTCACAGACCGCAAGCAGTTTGTAAATCAAGATATATGTGTGTGTGCATCAGAAATACATTTCTGAATCTTGTCCTGTGCATTTGTGAATCATGAGTGCATTTGTAAATATTGTTTGCATTTCTGAATTGTGTTTTTATTTCTGAATTTTGTGTGCATTTTTGAATTTTTTATGCATTTGTGAATCTTCTGTGCTTTTAAAATTTTGTGTGTGCATTTGTGAATTTTGTGCGCATTTGTGTATCCTGTGTGTGTATTTATGAATTATGTGTGTGCATGTATGAATCCTATGTGTGCATATGTGAATGTAGTGTGTGCATTTATCTTTATTGAGACTCTTTTGGCTCCATATTAAACTGTTATTTTATTATACAAGTACAGGTTATAAATGTTTTAAGCAAAACCCACTCCCCTACATTTCTAAGTTTACAAAATAAAGTTGCATAGCGATTTAATAAGGGACAGAGCATTTTATATTTCAAAATAGGATGGTTTCCAACCCTAGTCATGAGTGTGTCAGTACAGTTCACTTAACAGTGCTATAACTGAATAGAAGCAGTTTGGCTGTTCTTCTCTTTCTTTCTCTAATGAATCCAGACAAAGTGTAGACCAACAAGTTAAACTTTCCACTGCAAAATTACTTTGGTCATAAAAAGTTTAACATGCATCAAAACATAAACAGTGGGAAAGTTGCCATGTCAACATATGCTTTGTTCACATGAGCACTGAGTATACAAAAAGCATTATTTCACACAATGCTATATGTATACAGGTGCTGGTCATATAATTAGAATATCAACAGAAAGTTTATTTATTTCACCTATTCTATTCAAAAAGTGAAACTTGTATATTATATTCATTCATTACACACAGACTGATATATTTCAAATGTTTCTTTTTATTTTGATGATTATAACTGACAGCAAGGAAAATCCCAAATTCAGGGTCTCAGAACATTAGAATATAATTTAAGACCAGTACAAAGAAAGGATTTTAAGAAATCTTGGTCAACTGAAAATTATGAACATTAAAAGTATGAGCATGTAAAGCACTCAATACTTAGTTGGGGCTCCTTTTGTCTGAATGACTGCAGCAATGCGGCGGGGCATGGAGTCGATCAGTCTGTGGCACTGCTCAGGTGTTATGAAAGCCCAGGTTGCTCTGATAGTGGCCTTCAGTTCTTCTGCATTCTTGGGATCTTCCTCTTCACAATACCCCATAGATTTTCTATGGGGTTAAGGTCTGGCCAATTAAGAACAGGGATACCACATCCTTAAACCAGGTACTGGTAGCTTTGACACTGTGTGCAGGGGCCAAGTCCTGTTGGAAAATGAAATCTGCATCTCCATGAAGTTGGACAGCAGCAGGAAGCATGAAGTGCTCTAAAACTTCCTGTTATATGGCTGTGTTGACCTTGGACCTCAGAAAACACAGTGGACCAACACCAGCAGATGACATGGGACCCCAAACCATCACTGAATGTGGGAACTTTACACTGGACCTCAAGTAGGGTTGCTGCGGTGAGGAAAATTTCCCACTGATTAATCAGCGTGCCACAACACCGGTAATACCGGTATCACCATGGGGTGGGGGGATAGGAGGGGATGTCCTCTTTTCCGCTTCCTCACTTTTAAATAGCTTATAAACGCATGCGCATTATGCGTTCACTCTCAAATTAGCGTCAATTGGCAATCTGGCGTCAACTGCTTAAATGGAGTAATTGCACAGGAAGATGTTACCACCTGCTGGGCATTGCTGCCTGTCGCACCTCCACCAGTGCCCATGGGTCAGCTGCAGGGTCATCAGCCAGAAACCACCATTCACCAACGTTTCGCTCCTTTAATTCTGGAACGTCTCCTGGTGGCGGAGCAGTGACAGGGACGTCTCCCTGTCACCCCCTGCAGCTGATCGCTGTTCTCCCTGCAGCTGTGTCTGGGGTTAGGTGTTCTTCCCCCAACATTTATCTTTCCTCCTCAGCCAGAGCCAAAAGCTACCTTTCTCTGCCTCCTCTGCAAGATCTTTGTTGCCCTCCTTAGCCTCCCTCCGGTCACTCCTGCTTCCCTCAAGAGGCGTATGGTTGACAACCCAAGGAAACCTCGGGATCCGACCTCCACTGGGTAGATGGTCATCTTCCAGCCAGCCTCCCGGCACTCAGCAGCGAGTTCGGAGTACCTGGCCTTCTTCCGTTCGAAGTCGGCCTCGATTCCCTCATCCAGTGGTACAGTAAGCTCAATGAGGTGTATCGATCTTGCCTTGGTTGACCACACCACTATGTCTGGCCGGAGAGATGTGATGGTTATCTGCGTGGGGAACCGGAGCTGCCTGTCCAGGTCAACCCTCATGTTCCACTCCTGGTTGGGGGAGAAGGGCCTTACTGTTTCTCTTAATCTGGTGCTTCTCCTTACTCCTCCTACCGACACAAAGATGGTGGGGTCCTTTGCTGATGGTGGTTGTTTGCTACCCTGTCAACACTCCTCCAGTACTTCGGCTAGTTTTCTCAGAACTTGATCGTGGCGCCATCCCTAGCGTCCCTGTGTGAGAGCGATCTTACAGCCTGACAAGATGTGCTGGAGACTTGCGTTGGGGCATTGCAGAGTACACATGATTCTTCATTCCCAAACCACTGGTGGAGGTTCCCAGGGAGGGAAGCGTGTCGTAGGTTGAACGAATGAGGAAGCTAAGTCTTGCCTGTGGGATCTTCCTCACGTCTGACCAACAGATGCCCCTGTTCATGATTCCCTCCCAGGTTGTCCAGCTTTCTTGTCGACCCTGCGACACGGCCTTGATTTTGTAGTGATCTTCCTCCATCCTCATCACCTCTACTACCACCATCTCCTTCCTTGCTTGCGAGTGGCCTTGGACAAAAAGCATGGCATCTCTCCCCATCCTAGCCCTGCTCTTACTGCCTGAACTCTGCCCATGATCTCCCGGTGTTGTAGCCGACCAACAGCTTGATCGACCTCGGTTTGGGCATTCCACTTTTCGGCCGGTAAGGACCTTGACATTTGCGTTCCTCACTGACTCGTCTGTGGACTCCCTCAGCTCAAGAACCAACCTGGTCTTTTCTTGCATGTAGCCCAACTGTATGGACTGTAGTGGCAGCTGCAGCATGTTTTTTCCAAAGAGACCAGTTTCAGATAGGCACCGTGGCAACCCCAACCACTTTCGGATGAATGAGTTGGCTTTTCCATCCATCTTACTTACGGTTGATGAGGGAATCTCACTCATTTTCAGGGGCCACATTACCCTCCTGTAGAGTGTAAACTGGTAGCACCAGACCTTATACTTCCCAGGGAGTTGGCTTTGATCGATCCTTGCCAGTCCGTCAGAGAGCTGCTTCATGACGGTTTTCCCCATCTGTTTGTCAGATAGGTCTGCAGTGTACTGCCTCCCCAGGCTTTTGATGGGTTGCTCTGATAGGAGTGGGATTTTTTCCCCTCCAACGACAAAGATGGTATTGTCATTTCTGACTCCTCTTCTGAGGGACAAGCTCCGGGACTTGGAGGGCTTGATCTTCATTTTTGCACATGATATCAATTCGTCCATCCTCTTTAACAGTCTTGATGTGCATGCTGCTGTCTGAAGGAGGCTGGTGACATCATCCATGTAACTCCTCAGTGGAGGAAGCCTCTTACCAGTTGGGAGTTTGATCCCCCCAACCATTTGCCTTGCCCCAATGAGGATTATCTCAAAGGCTGCTACAAACAGTATTGGAGAAATAGTACACCCCATCGCGATTCCTACTTCGAGCTGCTGCATCCGGTGGTGAAGTCCTGGAGGGAGAAACACATCTGCAAGTTGCTAAAGTACTGAGCTACCAGGTTCTTGACGCAGGTGGGCATGTGGAAAAATTCCATGGCATAGTTGATGGACAAAAAAAAAAAAAAGATCTCTGAGATTAAAAAACAGACCTTTTATTAACATAACAAATAAAAAATACCACCATGTTTAGCTGAAAAAAAATGGAAAATCAGCAAACCGTGGACCCAAACAAATAAGAACCAATGAACGTTTACTGCTTAGCCAATATTAGAAATTTTGTAAAAAGAATAAGATAATAAAATAGGCCTTAATAAGTTACACATTTACAGCTGTACGTACAAATTTAAATGAACTAAAATAAAATAAGAAACGAATATAAAAAAAAAAAAACTACTAAATAAAAACTCTATAAATTGGCATTTATTAATAGTTCTCCATTTTTTTTATTTTGGGCTGCGGCGCGACGTCAGCTTCCTCCTAATTTGTTCTTCCTCATCTCTCAAGGGGTGCGTTGACTGCGCTTTCCTACCGAGGATGACCATTTCTTGGTCCCTTCAACATTCGGGTGGGTCATCCAGTTAGCACGGGTCCAGGAATATTGTCTAGCGCATGAGCTGCCAGCTTGCTTCTGGCAGAGCTTCATATTTATCGTCTAAAGAAGGCTGTCACACACCGGATGAGAAATGCTGCGCTGTGTCTAGGACATCTGGAGGTATCGCACACCGGACAAGTAAATTCTATACGCACAAGCTCAATTTCCAGCTAATTTTATATAAATTATGCAGATGGTGCTCTGTGGCACAGCAGGAATTTGAACAGCATCCTGAGTCATAGCTGGGCACCGTGGATAGACGACGAATGTCGCCACGGTGTGCATACTTGTAGAAAACAGTGACGTGTTCGAATTTAAAGAAGTGGCACTGCGCTTCTCATCCGGTTTACAACGTCCTTAAAATAGATATGATGCTGGCTTTCAGGTTGGCTGTCAAGTTGTCCATCCTCTTCCGATGGGGACAATGTGAGACGCAGTACAGGGAGAAGATAGGACACGGTTATGCTGTGATGTGACTGTCTCTTGGCACACAGCATTGTAGCTGCGTTCAGTTTTTAATTATAGTGTATGCTTTCTTTTAAACTAAATTATTTATAATTATTATTTTTACTTAATTTCAATAAATATTTTAAGAAAGAACAAGTACTTAACAAAAATCAAAACAAAGGTGACGACGTGTCACGGTGGGAAAGTGACGTAACCGGTGCTGCGGTTTTAAAACAGTAACACCATCAACACCGTCTATCGTGGCAAGCCTAACCTCAAGCAACGTGGGTTGTGTGCCTCTCCTCTCTTCCTCCATACTCTGGGACCCTGATTTCCAAATGAAATGCAAACTTTACTTTCATCAGAGAACATAACTTTGGACCACAGTCCCGTCCTTTTTGAAGCGAGACGCTTCTGATTCTGTCTGTTGTTCAAGAGTGGCTTGACACAAGGAATGCGAAGCTGAAACCCATGTCTTTCATACGTCTGTGCGTAATGGTTCTTGAAGCACTGACTCCAGCTGCAGTCCACTCTTTGTGAATCTCCCCCACATTTTTGAATGGGTTTTGTTTCACAATACTCTCCAGGGTGCGGTTACCCCTATTGCTTGTACACTTTTTTTCTACCACATCTTTTCCTTCCCTTTGCCTCTATTAATGTGCTTGGACACAGAGCTCTGTGAACAGCCAGCCTCTTTTGCAATGACCTTTTGTGTCTTGCCCTCCTTTTGCAAGGTGTCAATGGTCGTCTTTTGGACAACTGTCTTGTCAGCAATCTTCCCCATGATTGTGTAGATTAAAGAACTAGACTGAGAGACAATTTAAAGGCCTTTGCAGGTGTTTTAAGTTAATTAGCTGATTAGAGTGTGGCACCAGGTGTCTTCAATATTGAACCTTTTCACAATATTCAGATTTTCTGGGATACTGAATGTGGGATTTTCCTTAATTAAATTTAAAATTAAATTAAACTTAAAATAATTCATATTAAGTTTCAGTGCAGCGCTACTTCGTTTACAGCAGAAACCGAGGAAATGCGTTAAGCCCCACCTGCTGGAAGAGAGTTTCATGCAAATATTTTTGTGTAGTTTCACAAAACTGAAGTCAACACATTATGTTTTTGCTTCAAATTTCGAAATTATACATTCTAATTTAGATTAAAAAAACTGCTCATGTTGCATGCAGCATCTTTGTTTGGATCATGATTAAAATGCAGTGGTTGCCTCTTAATTTTAAATGGAAAGAGCACAAAGAAAGCCTTATTTTGTTTATATGAAGATATTTATTTTCTTTTTGTTATTTATTTGATACTTGTTTTAAATTTTTTATTTAATTTTGTTATTTACATTTATATTCCATTTTAATTTTGTAATTTAGCAGAGGCTTTCATCCAAAGCAAATTACAAATGTGGACAATAGAAGCAATCAAGACCAACAAAAGAGCAATAATATGCAAGTGCTATTAAATATGTATATTATTATAAATATGTATTGTTATATTTCAATTTCACAAAGAAATGTGCAGCTTTTTCTCCAAGCAATAATAAAATTACGTTTAATTTATAAATTGTCTTAAATATAATTTTGTAAAATACATAAATGTATCGTGAATCAAATTGTGAAATTGAAACCATGCAGTGTGAAATCTAATCATACATTGAGCGAATTGTTACATCCCTAGATGCAAGCAACCCAATGGTTTCTAAGCTTGTTCCTAGTGTTTTACCACTGTAACCAGTCAAATGCAAATATCATTTTAGAAATAAATGGTACAGCCAAACATAAGTTGAAACAAACACTGTGGGTAATGCTTTTTTGAGGAACTAAAGGATGCACCAAAAACAGAGAACACACTGCAGAAAACATAATTGTCTTAATCTTCAGCAGCATCAAACCACTCCTTAGACAACATGGCAGACTGTCACAACTCATCATCCTCTCGCAAAAAAAACCTTCAATGTAAACTTAAGTAGAAAATAAGGATGTAAACAAAGTATGCCACAATTATATGTGTTCTCCACACATATGATTTGGGGTGGAACATTTGGCTCTAAATAGAGAGGAAAACAGGGTGACAACGGTGCAGAGCTCAAGAACAGAGCCACGACTGACTCTCAGACAGCTCAGACCGCCACACACAATCATTTAGATGGGAAACTTCAGCAAATCAAAGCATTCTCTACACACATGGCCCTCAATATATACATATAAGGTAATATTGTTCTCTAAAAAAATCAGCAGTGAAATGAAGAGCATGCATATTATCAAGAGCATGTGCATACTAAATTATTTTTTTACCTTTTATAATTAGGTACAGTATAAATACTATTCAATTCATTGGCTCTTACAGCAGATCATGAGAAAGAACCTCACTGGTTCACATGTCAAGGAAGCATGCTTGAGATTCTGTTTGACATTACTAATGTGTGCATTAATTCATTTGATAAGTGAATACAAGCCTAAATTAAATCTGTTCATATAAAAAGTGTCTTCAGAAATTGTGGACTAAAATGCTCAGCTCAAATCATTGGACTTTAAACAAAGACCATGTTCTTGTTCTTTATGGGAAGTGTTTATTTAATTTAATTTTAACCTAAAAGGCATGTTGTGTGTCACCGATGTTAAATCGTTACCATAATAAAACCTTAATATCAAACCTATAAATGAGTTTGGAAATTTTGGAGAAATGCTTAATAAATGCATTACACTGTTACAAACCTCATTATATTTTAGCCGACTATATTTACGGTAGATTTAGACAATTAAAACTTATATTTAGTCGACTAAAACTAAAAACGATTCAGATCACTAAATCATGACTTCATGACTAAAACTAAATCCAAAATTGCTGTCAAAATGAACACTGGTCTTTACACTCTGTGCTGTTCAGGGTTACCACTGCCTCAATGTGCTGTTATAGCCTAGTTTTATATTGATAATGGATGTACAGTACAAAGCCTATAATTTACATAATCAATTATATTTCTGCATCCAGATACATCACAAATATGGAAACATTTTAGAAGAATTGTTGTGGAAAGAAAGTAACTTAAATAGCCTATAGTTGAGTATATGATGTTTGATGATTTTGCTTTATGTAATGTTTTTTTAGCCGACATTATTTCTGAATATAATAATAAAATGTTTGACACGATGTATAATTTTTTTTTTTCATTTAATGCAGTTGGCAAAAAAAAAAAAGTTAAAGAAATTATGCTATTTTGACTATGACTAGATGTAAGATACCAGCCTAGTGGCCAGATTTACTAAACAGAGCAAATCTCCATCAATTTCATAATTGCATCAAAGAGGGGGGGACTTCTGCGTGTGATTTAGTGACAATACACACATTAAAGAACACAGACTCAGCCAGATTTGAATAAATCCTGAAAGTACTATTCTAAAGCTTCCTTTCCAGTTTCAGATTAACGTCAGACTGGTAGTTATTAATATGCAGTGGAAAGTAGTGTGGGAGCTGCATCGAGTCAATTATGGATCTGATTTGAGCTTCGGATGCATTAAAATATTCAAACTTCTGTGGCTAGACCATATGCGACCGTCGACCGGATGTGATGTATTCTAATCAAAACTACTGTTGCAAGGTCAGAATGACCAATATTCTGTTCTATATAACATTATTCGTTAAACACTATTTCTGTGAAATGGTGCTTTAGATTATAGCAGAAATATATTTTATAATATTATTACAGTATTGTTTTATAAGTCACATCAGTCCAAAAATATGTCATGAGGAGGAAAAAACATAAGTCGCACTGGACTATAAGTCGCATTTGTTTAAAACCAAGAACCAATAGAAAACATTACCGTCTCCAGCCGCAAGAGGGCGCTCTATGTCTTCAGTGTAGGCTACAGTAGCACTGAGCAGCATAGAGCGCCCTCTCGCGGCTGGAGAAGGTAATGTTTTCTATTGGTTAATTTCTCTCGGTTCATTTCAAATAAATTTTGATAAATAAGTTGCACCTGACTATAAGTCACAGGACCAGCCAAACTATGAAAAAAAGTGTGACTTATCAAATACGGTAAAATAATTATTTACATTGATTAGCCCCATAAAAACTACTCTTTTTATTTGGGTGGTGTGGGGGGGACATTTTTGGTTTTGTGACGATGCATTTATATTTATTAAAACTATTAATTATCTGGTGAATATGTGGAGGTAAAGGTTGCTGCACAACAAGTTTGAAAGTTCTTTGCGACTGCCACTAGGGGGAGAAATGTGACAGCCATGTCCGAATGTAATGTACAGTGGAAAGGCGGCTTAACGCTAAAAGTTGGTTTGCACTGGCAAAAGCTGTTAGTAAATCTGGCCCCAATTATTTTTTTCTTTGGAGTAAAGAAAATTCTATACTTATTATTAATGGCAAAAAGTTATAAATAAAGTTATTATCTGATATTTTTATACTCAAACTGGTTTTGGAATGGTAAAACAAACATTTACATTACAGGCGAGATTTTAATACATCGGAAAGTCGTGGCCTAGTGGTTAGAGTATGACTCCTAACCCTAGGGTTGTGGGTTTGAGTCTCAGGCCGGCAATACCATGACTGAGGTGGCCTGAGCAAGGCACCGAAGCCCCAACTGCTTCCCGGGCACCGTAGCATAAATGATGCCCACTGCTCCGAGTGTGTGTTCACTGCTGTGTGTGTGTGTGCACTTTGGATGGGTTAAATGCAGAGCATGAATTCTGAGTATGGGACACCATACTTGGCTGAATGTCACGTCACTTTCAAAAGGAATGAACGGACAAGAAACATTAAAATACCGATTCTGCTTGGAGTGAACCGATTGAACTGTTTTGAACAAATTTTTAAGCCCTGGTCATTTGTCACGATTACTAACTGATGTTCTGTTAAACACAACACATACTATATATTCAGTATCAACTGAATTGTTTTCCAGAAATGTAGAGACTTCAGTTCTCACTCTCTAAAGTAACCAAGTATAAACTTGAACTTTATTTAGCACCCCAAACCAGACCGGACACCTTATTCTGCTGCTGTGTGAAAGCAGCCAGAGTCAGAGTTAGAGAGAGAATTTGAGACAAATTTCAGAAAATTACCTAAACTCACTCCTTAAATTCTGCTAAAACTGACGTTGGATTCACCACATAACCAACGCCTTTACCAATGGTTATTACAGGACCATTTTAGAGTCTATGGCAATTACAGCATTTTGGCTAGCCAGCTATTGGTTTATTCAAGGAAGAATAATTCAAGCCTTCATAGTGACCCTCACATCGGTGAGCTCTTTCCATTGTGGCCTGTGACGAACTGAACAGCCTCTCATTAAGGGTCCATGCCTGCTTCAGTCCCGGTAACATTTCCTTATAAAAAGACCAACTGGCAATGGCCGGACAACTACCCCATGACTGGACACCTGTCAGAGAAAAACTGGTACTGAAAACCCGAAAGTAAACACACACACAGAAGCTAACGCAGTTAATTGTCCCAGGATACAATAGCAGCACGTCAGCCAGCCACAACCTTGGCACATCCAACAGCCCAGTAATGGTTTCTGGACATGTGAAGTATCCATTTTGGGAAACAAGACGTGTCAACACTATCTTTAAGTGTCCTTCACTCTAACCTAACATACTTCAAATCAATCTTTTGTCCGAAAAGTTCTCCGTTTTGCAGTCACTGGATGTGCTTTAAAACAGTAGGAAAATGAAAACAAAGCAAAACAAAACATAGCTTAATTTTTTTTATTCACCTTTTTAACCGACCTGGACAGAGTTGACTTTTCCAAAATACTAATCTAAGTTTCTCCGAATATAGCAGGTCTAAGGAAATAAAAGTAATAGCTTAAATAAAAATAAAACGTCGACACAGACAATTTAACTCCATTACTTGTCTGAAAGATGGAAAGGTACAAAACTATTTCTAGGCAGTGGTGTGCAAAAGGGTGGGTGGAGTTTGGGTAGGGGGTCTTGAGCGGCAATTTTATTTTATTGAAGTATTATTATTTTATTTTTTTGCAAACAAACCAATACACCCTACACCCCCCCCCTCCATCACCCACCAAAGCCCCCCACCCCCCGATCCGCGATTGTGCCCTTGTAACGCCATCTCGCCCCTGCCCCCTCCAGAGGTCTGTGCACGCCACTGTTTGTAGGTGAATTCAAATAAAGAACAAAAATGTTAAGGTTGCTAGATAATACATTAATGTAATCACACGTCTTATCTTTAAACTGTACTCAGCTGGCCTTGTTTATGAAACAAGAGCAAAACAAATGAGTACACCATCTAGTTTCATCTAGCTTGATAGAATGTGTTTCATAAGATCCACTCAAGTGTTTATGAGAACATGCCAAACAGCTCCTAGGATGAATGAACATGTATGTTTTGAGGACATGTGGGTCCTCTTTAACTTGGGTGGGCATGGTCATGTGTGTGTGGCAGCCCTGTGTTTAAAGACAGTGAACTGTGACAGTAAGATGGAGAAACCCTGCAGAGAGATGGATGATGCTCTGCACAGCTGCGCTTTTCCTAGGTTTAGCCAAAAACAAACAAATAAATAAATCCTATGCTGGCTGCTATGACTGAAGAATATTGAAATCCACGTGTAATAAACACACATCCTGATAAATTCAAGAGCTCTTGAAAGATGTCCTAACTGTTGGGTGGGTGGTGACTCGCAACTCCCTCCTTTCTGCTTTTAAAACTTTGACCAACAACACGCAGTTCTTCCACATACCAGATAACGTACAAGATAAGACAACACATATGCATAAATGATGCAGTACAATGATTTGCATTAATAATATTGTGCAGATAAATCATCCTTGTGCTTCACTGGCTTTTTTGTGATTTGTGAATGTTGAAATCATGAGCTTATCTTTTTATTTTCTGTGCTTGTAACTGATGGTCTATGAGGTCATGTTATAAGAGACACTTCTATATGCGCAGTCTACTGGTTTGAGGCATTTTTGGTTTAAATCAGGTTGTTATAGTTATACAACAGGCTTAACCAAACATATCTACACAACTGTTGGGATTCAACATAAATGTATGGAAAGCGACAGTAGTGTATTTCACTAAATATAGGACTTCTGTAAGCGAGCGTCAAGTTTTTCCGTCACCACCTCCTCACTCAAGACAGAAGCTCAGAGGAAGACCACATCGGAGGAGGTAGATTACCTCACCAGACGACAAAACCCAAACTCCTGAGGGCTCTGGGTAAACCACAGCAGAACTCATTATGGGGAACACTGTCTGGTTTGCTTCTGGTTCTTAAATCAGACACGACGTAAGAGATTAGACTGTCAAAATCTTTGGTATAGTTACTGTATGTAGGAGATCTTATGTGTCACTTTTGATTAGGAGTGAACCGTTATGAATTATATTACTCCATCCACTAGGATGTCAGGTGGCGACATTACACAGAAAATTGAGTTATTGAACTAAAATATAGCACATTCAACTAAAATGTATAATAATTATTTAACCAGCAAGCGAGCAGCACCGCAGGGTTAATCTTGAAACTTGAATATTGTCACTTATAAGGATACTTCACCCAAAAAGTCTGTCATTAATTATTCTCCTTCTTATCAGGCCTTCATTAAACTTCCAAACACAAAAGATCATATTTCTGATTAAATATGAGAGCCGTCTTACCCATCTTAGACTGCAAGGGTACTACAATGATCAAGGCACAGAAATGAAGCAAGGACATCGTTAAAATAGTCCATGTGACATCAGTATGAAGCTAAGAGAATACTCAATGCATGTAAAGAAAACAAAAATAACTTTATTCAACAATTCTCCTCCTCAATCCATCTGCTGTGGCATGTCGCCATTGTGGAGAGTATGTCAATGCGTGCATGTGCTTTCCTCTGCAAGTAAACAACACAAAAGCATGCTGCTGCTGCTTATGCTGAACGTGCCTGTGCTGTGCCTTGTTTATGAGAGAAGGACAGCTTGCACATGCATCATATACATGCAGTGTAAAAAGCATGTGTATACGTGACACTATTAACAATGGCAGCAACCCTGCAGGAGGTGGGATTAGGAGAAGAATTAAGGTTTTTTTTGTGCGCAAAAATTATCCTTACTGTACATTCTGTGCCTTGAACATGGTAGTACATTTGCTGTCTGAGGATGCTCTCAGATTTCATCAAAAATATCTTCATTAGTGTTTTAAAAATGAACAGAGCTCTTACTTGTTTGGAACGACATGAGGATGAGTAATTAATGACAGAAGTTTCATTGTTGGGTGAACTATTCCTCTATAGCAGATTTCTTATAACCAAAAACAACAAACAGTAACATTGTGCAAAGATGCTGTAATCCTCAGTGCCATGTGAAATGTTAGCTTGGCTTAAAACACTCCTAGTCACACAAAAAAAAATGTAATAAATTTTATGTTGCATGCGAGTATACCTGAACTAAATATCAGACAAGGTTTTGGTAAAAATGATCAACATGATTGTCATTATAATAGATTTTTCTGCAAATAATTTATCAACATGCACCCCTATGTATGATTTTGTAATTTTCTTTGCATAAGAGCCAAGGCCTTGTGGCCAGCGCTCTTGACATACTTCTTAACCCGACCCAAGTTTGACCCACGGATGAGGTCCTTTCCTGGTCCTGCCCCACTTTCTCGTCTCCCATTGCTTCCTGTCTCTTTCACGCTGGTGTTTTAAAGCTAAAAGCTCAAAAATATTACTTTAAAATGAAAAAACAACAACAATAGTCTCAGTGTTGGTCAGTAAAAGACCTAAAAAAAATAAGGAACACAAACAAATACGGAAATGAACACTCCTTTGACACAAACACAAGCAGAGACATTATTTTTAGAATGGAATGCTTAAATTTTGATAAGACACACAATACTGACATCAAAATAAGTAAACATGCACACCACTGTGCAGTCTTCTCCATTGGTTTGAAATCGTGTCAGGAACTGACTTAAAGAGACACTTCCAACTTTTGATGTCCGTGTTTTTTGTTTTTTTGTTTTTTTCTAAATGGAGCTGTCAGGGGGACCATGGATCTTCTGGTGAGCAGCTATGGGCTGTAAAATAAAGCAGCTTCTAAATCAGATACAACATTGTTTTTAAACAATAGCAATGCTTCAAATTTATAGTTTTGAATTTAATGAACAACAACAATAATAATAATAATAATAATAAAACTGGTGCAAAATTGTCTACTGCCAGTTTAATCATCATAAGACCACTAAACAATTATGTTTCGTATTAAAATTGAATATTTAAGGTCAAAATTATTAAAAAATTATAATTAATAAAATACTTGCATGGTGTTACGTGCAAGTTTTACACCTTTCTACAAGCAAAAAGAAAATGATTAGAACACGTAAGTGACAGCTATGCATTAAATCATAATTACAATAATAACTCCAACTGATCAATGTTGTTCATCTGACACTTTCCTATCATCAAAATCCTAAAAATAACCTTTGATGACCCCTTTTGCAAGTCCACCCAACAGTTCCCATGAGGACAAAAAGGACTTCAACTCTGCCCTCTGCTGTCCTACAGTAGAATCAACCACATTTCTACAAATATTTGATTCTGATCCTGATATGCTTTAAAGAAATAAATCTGAAAGTCAAAAGGATAGGAAATACATAGACAAAGACTACACTATTTTTAACCAGCTATCTTACTCTTGAAACATTATGCAATTATGTAACAACCATACTTCATGAACACCAACAAAATAAATGTCAAGGTACAGTAGAAAAGCTAAATAAATAAATCGATAGATCAAAACACAGCTCCTACACAGAACAGCCTTGAGGAATGATTTTGCCCCAAAATGTACAAAGTTAAAATCTAATCAAATATTTTTATGCAAAATACTTTCATGAAAATGGACGAAAAATAAAAAGTTCCTTTAAAGAACATTGTTTAATATATAGTGTCAACATCCCATTTTTCAATTTGGTGATTATTAATTATTATTATCATTGCCGGTTAGGATCAAAAGAAAGCATGACGACAATGCAATCAAAGTGATAGGAACTAGCACATTATGCAGGCACTCACAAGGGACACCATACCCTTCATTAAAACTGACATCACACAAGGAGGGAGGGAGATTTTGGGTGCTGCTGGAGAAGCAAATTTGGTATAAATAGCAGAATTCCCTCCTGTGAACAGGACTTCCACGGACTGACTGGAAACATACAAATATACAGATTGGCCGGGACAGCTGCCCGCCCACCTCTGACTTCTGGAGCTCCAGCCTGCCGGTGGGTACAGCTGCTCTATAGCCCTCTGCTCCAGCGTAACGCTGCTGTGGAAGTATGTGGTACTGCTGGAATGGATGGGAGATGATGATCTTTTAGATACTGCTTTGTATGTGTGTCAGTGAGCTCCAGGGCCACAATTAATACGAATGCAATTTGAACGGGGAGGCTCTCTGGTTGTTCAGGCATGAATCTGATGCTTTTTTAAAATTTTTTTATTTATTTTTAATTTATTTGGTTTTTATGTGGATTTTATTCAGATATGTTCTTGTTAATAATGCCCATTTTAAGTGTTAGGAGAGGGAGATTTTAGTCCTGTGATTCCTTTGTCACTTATTCATTATTGTTTTCATTTTACAACTTCTTTACAGGCTTAGCTTCAGACAATGGACCTTCGGGTAACAAGCATTCTTCTCCTTCTTGTGGTACTGGCTGAGGCGACCCCTGAAAGATACTATCATGTGAAGAAACAGCCTTATCCTGTAAAATCTCACAGTGAGTTTACTTCTGGAGTTTATACACAATTCCTCTGTTTCATTACTGTAATGTTTTGTCATGTAGAATGCTTTAGAATATTTATAAAGGATAACAACAGCAGGTGCAACATTAAGACGCTATACTAAGGGAGCTTGGCTTGCCAAATAAAATGCAAACATATGTTCAAATAACTAATCAGGTTGAAAAATTAGATTAACTTCTTTGCAACAAGGATATCTCAGTCGCTCAGATAATCTGTATTTACACAAATCTGGAACTATCTACAGTCAACAAATATATCAAACATGACTTTAGATATCCAGTTTCTCTTTAATTGCCAATTTGCATGCAATGCCCAGAATACATTACCTTTAAATAGAGTCCTAGTGAAAAGAGCATAACTACAAATACTGTTAGTTAATTACTCTTCATTTGGTATACACCAGAGCATATGCAATCTACTTCTTTTGAAAATCGTTAAATCTCCAAAACAGATGTAACCACATTATACAACAGCAATGCCCAAAATAAGCCACAGTGGTGTTAAATTATACCATTAGTTTCTGGACGAGCACTCTTTCAAATTGGAAAAAAAGGGCCTGTGTTTTCTGTGGTGGTCAAACAATCCAACCCAACTGTCCAGTACCTATGACTACATAACATTTATTAAACAGCATAATTTTAAATATATTTCTGCAGGTGTTTTTAGATCATTATAATCATCATAATAGACGTACATAGCACACATTAAAAAGTTAACGTTTAGTTCAAGTACAAGCAGATGTTGATCATAGAATCACTTGCAGTTTAGAAGGTCTCTTATCACTTCTCTAACCAAAGGGTATAACAAATTACAAACATTATAACACGCATTCGTTCACTATATTAGTGAAGACTAAATAATCTCTTAGATTTGCACTATGAAACATTCAACGTTCCTTCCACGTTTTTTATGTCAGGTTAATGACATTTTCTATGGCCTAACCCTGCCCTTAAAGACAACACTCACAAAAACTGATCAAACACTAGATTTTAGTAACATAATTTGAATGAACTATTAGACTAAATACTGTAACTCAGTAGTCTGTACTCAGCAGGTTTTTTACTATATTAGAGAGAGTATTAATACATTTTGAAAAAATGTTGGACTTCACAAGTAGTCAAACCTGTACATACACACATCTGTAAAAACTTTAATATATATATTCTAAAATCTTTCTTTTTATCTACATGTGACTAAATCATAGGTGAGATTAAATAATCTGAACAATTTCTTAAGAACATCAAGCAAGAAAATGTAGCTAGTCAAATTTCTGAAATTCAAAATCCATTACTGAGCAAAAAGTGTTTGTAATGAAAAGTCTTACAAGCAATTTAAGATTTTTTCTTAAAATTAAGTAATGTAAGATTGCATCTAAATTATATTATATTTGTATTTTATTTTTAGCCGTTGCTGGAGAACCTGGTATTCCAGGTTCCCCAGGTGAACCTGGCCCCCCCGGCCCACCTGGCTCACCAGGAATTCCAGGAAAGAGCGGCATTGGACACCCTGGTCCATCTGGTCCACCTGGACCACCAGGTCCAGCAGGCTTCTCTTCACCTGGTAAACCTGGAAGCCCAGGTTCACCTGGAAAACCAGGCGCACCAGGAATTCCAGGCGAGAAAGGACATCCAGGGCCTGCAGGACCTCAAGGTGCAAGAGGAGCACCAGGATCAGCTGGAAGCCCTGGACCTGCTGGCATTTCTTCTTCTGGAAAGCCTGGACCACACGGTCTTCCAGGAGCAATGGGCCCACGTGGAGAACCTGGCCTAAAGGGTCATCCTGGAATTCCTGGAGAGCCAGGCCAGAAAGGAGAACCTGGCCATGGTATTCCAGGAGCACCTGGTGGCACAGGTCCAATGGGCCCTCAGGGGCCTCCTGGTCAGCCAGGTCAGCCTGGAATTGGAAAACCTGGACCAAATGGATTTCCTGGAGAGCCTGGAAAGCCAGGAATGCCAGGTAGGGATGGGTCACCGGGTCCTATGGGCATAGCAGGCCCAAAGGGTCATACAGGGGCACCTGGAGTAGGAGCACCAGGTAAACCAGGCCAAAATGGCGCTCCAGGTTTGCCTGGATCAATGGGACAAAAAGGCCCTCAAGGACCAGCAGGACAGCCAGGCGCTCCAGGTCTGCCAGGTGTTGGCAAACCTGGATCACATGGACCCCCAGGAGATCGGGGAGTGCCCGGATCACCGGGTACAACAGGCCAAAAGGGAGAACCAGGGCCAATGGGTCACACTGGTCTGACAGGTGCTATTGGCCCAATAGGTCCACCTGGTCCACAGGGTGCTAGGGGATTCCAGGGAGAAGCAGGTCCACAGGGAGCTAAAGGTGACATTGGTCTGGTTGGCGCACCAGGGCAAAGGGGTGCAAAGGGTGAGCAAGGTGCACAAGGCTTCTCAGGAAAACCTGGTGTTCCAGGCACAGCAGGTCCACCAGGTCCAATGGGTCATATGGGGCATCAGGGTCCCAAGGGCGAACCAGGATTTACTGGTGCACCAGGTATCCCAGGTACCAAGGGGCCACCAGGAGAAAAGGGACATACAGGTCTTCAAGGGCCACAAGGTGCAAGGGGTGAAAATGGTGTTCCTGGATCAAGAGGACCAACAGGCCCAGTAGGACCTGCTGGTCCACCAGGGCTTAAGGGTCATCCAGGACTTCCAGGTCCCCCTGGTCCAGCGGGGCTCACAGCCAAGGGAATTTCTGGACCTCAGGGTCCTCCTGGTATCCCTGGTGCCAGAGGTCATGATGGTCTCCCAGGTCCACAAGGACCTCCTGGCCCTCCTGGACCCCCAGGCGAGATGATTTATCACGATCATAAAAAGGATTCATATCCATCCCATGAGTGGGCAATGCCAGTTAGTCACGATTTAATGAAGGCACCCATGTCAGCATTCACAGCGCTTCTTACCACAGCTTATCCTAATGCTGGAACACCAATTGTATTCAACCAGGTTGTTTACAATGGAGAGAACCACTATGATCCCAGCACTGGCAAATTCACCTGTCAGGTTCCAGGACTTTACTTCTTTTCTTTCCATATGCATGTCAATGGTGCAAATGCATTGGTAGCACTTTACAAAAATGGAGAACCAGTCCTGTTTTCTTATGATGAGTACAACAAAGGTTTCCTTGACCAGATGTCTGGCAGTACTGTCCTCATGCTTAATTCTCAAGACGAAGTGTTCATCCAGGCTCCAGATGACCAGTCCAATGGCATTTATGCTGATGATAATGTTCACTGTTCTTTCTCTGGCTTCTTGATTGCCTCAACGTGATAGACATACTCAAGAAAACCTCAATCTTTCTTCTTCAAAAATTGTCTGCCTTTATACTCATTTTCTCACTGCCCCAAGAGCCATGCAGAATAGTAAAGAATGACTAATTTAGAAAACATGTCTGTAGCTTGATTTACATAAAGACCTATTTGTATGGAAATATTTTGATAGTCTCAATTATTATGGAACACCAATAAAAATTATGCCAGAAATTAGACAAAGGACCTGTTGCATTTGCCTAAAGCCTGACTGATGGTTATGTATTAAAATGGTGCTATGTGTTTGCCTTTTCTCCTGTGCTCAAATTTTAACAAAAGGCTCCTGTGTTTAGTATGACACAACAATCTCTTTAAGAGACATTAAGTGAGCCAGGTTTTGAAATAAATGGATTCCAAAGTGAATAATAATTGATTGTTCTGTTTTGTTTGTTGATTTAACTTGGTAATATCTCACAAGGTGTGTATTATAATAACCAACACAAATAAAGTTTTAGTGCCAGTGCTGCTGTTTGTTTATGAATGTGGTAAAAAGTTAATGCTTTACAAAGGGAATTACTCAGTACAAAAGACCTTTATGTTTTCATCCTGAAACATATCTAACCTTGACTTCAAACTTTTCTAGAAAAAATAATAAATCTTAAGCTAACTCATTAAAACATTCAAAATTTTATGTGGATAGGTCAAAGACTGTGTTCTTTTTGATAGACACACATTGGGTTTTTACAGCCATTACATAATATCAAAATTAAATTACACTTTGAAATGCTGATCATAAAGTGTGTATAAGAGAGATATAAGATGGTTATTTCTACATACCGCGAAATGCAGATGTGTTGTAGTTATGGTCAATGGCAGCAACAATGTCCTTCCAAAAGTCAGAAGTGATTTCAGCTCCTCGCTAGGGTTAAAAATTACAATAATAAATGTTGTAACAATAACAAATGACAATATATGCTGTGTTAGGTAAACATTCACTCTACGGCTAATTAACAAGTGCTACTTCTGATCTAAAATAAAAATATAAAAAAAATTTCAAAAGCACTGATTTATTTTTACCTTGTTGAACATATCCACCACTCTGGCACAGAGAAGAGCACCAGGGAGGTCAAAATAGTTGTCATAAAAATAGTATTTTGCTGCAACAAATGAGTGCACTAAATCAAATATTAAAGCAAGGACAGTTATTTGATAATATTAGGATCATACAAATATTAAAGGAAAACTCCCTTTTTTTTTAAAATTAGGCTCATTTTCCAACTCCCCTAGAGTTCAGGTCTGGAGGTAGCACTTTTAGCTTAGCTTAGCATAGATCATCGAATCTGATTAGATCATTAGCATCTCGCTCAAAAATGACAAAAGAGTTTCTATATTTTTCCTATTGAAAACTTGACCTTTCTGTAGTTACATTGTGTACTAAGACCAACAGAAAATGAAAAGCTGCGAATTTCTAGCCCAATATGGCTATGAACTATACTGCCATTCTGGCGTAATAATCAAGAAACTTTGCTGCCGTACCATGTGTGCAGCAGGCGCAGTGATATTATGCAGCGCCTGAAAATATTTACATTTATAAATTTATATTTATACATAAAATCTTTCAGGAGCTGTGTAATATCACTGCACCTGCTGCACCAAAGTTCCTTGTTTATTACACCAGAATGACAGTATAGTTCCTAGCCATATCAGCCTAGAAAATAGCTACTTTTCATTTTCCGTTGGTATTAGTACTAGAGCTGTAATCGGGCCATAAAAGTTAGGCCCGACAGGACCCGAGCCCGACAGGATTCGGCCCGAGCCCGACAAGTACATTTTGAGCTTTTTTAAAGCCCGAACCCGTTTTCAACCCGACATTATTCAAATGTGTGCACACACACAGCTCTTTTGCCTATTGTAAAGAACGAGTCATTTATACATGTTTTCACATAATTTATTCATAACTTATCACTTGGAAGTTGGAATAAACAAATAAAACAAGTCCTCTGTGACATCTTAACATCTCAGCACTCTAACCAGACATAAAAATGAGCCTATTTAAAAAAAAGTGGAGTGTTCCTTTAAACTCTAAATAAATACCACATCACAAAAAATGAATCAGAAGATTTAATAAAATGATTAATGTTATACTGGCATTGGAAATTATAAAATGAACTATCTTCAAAAACACATCCTTACCAGATCGTGTGTACGAGGTATTGAGGCTATTAAAATGCTTCCATTCTCTTTTTGGACCATAATGCTTTATGATGTCGTCAGGACTAAGGTTTTTAGTGCCATGAGTTGCTCTACAAATAAATAAGATTAACACAAATGAACAACTTAATATAACAGTTTAAGATAAGTTTATATATTTCTGTATGTACAATTATTATTTTTTTTCTAGAAAAAGGAGCTATAAAATTTACTGCTCAGTAATTATTCTCTCTCTCTCTCTCACACACACACACACACGTCATACTGAAACTGACTTACCGCAAGACCGTACCGTCCTCTGCCAACTTGACCAGGTTGCCCTCCTCAAGGTCCACCACAAGACCTTTAAAACTGGTCACATGACAAAAAGCAATTGTGTTTGTGTACTAGAGAGATAAACAGGCTCATACTAGGACATCAACTTCTTTGTTAAGAAAACAGGCACTATTATAGATATATTAATTTTATTGTATAATCTAGATTAATGATAAGAATATCTACTTGCAACAAGATTCAGTTTGTTAATAAGCAGGGCTGGCAGTTTGGCGTATAAAGTGCATATTCTTAAGAGAGTTTTCTATATATTTGCCGTATGTTAATTTTCCAATACAGCATGTGAATGACGCACTCAATATCATTAATGTGGCGCCTAATAAACATGCTGAAGCCGGTTTAATTTAATGTTAAACAGCAAAATATTAAGTTTTATTTTTTACATTTGATAATTCAATTTCTGTAGCATTTTTAATATATGTTAAATAAACCTTTTGTGCTTGAAAAAATTATTTCATTTTTTAATACTTTATATTATGAATCTGAATTATGCTGTAAATAGTTATGCAATTCTGTAAAATGCTTTAAATATTTATTAAAGAACGATTAAATGCTACTAAAGTCTTATATATGGTCATTGGTATTGACGAATCTGGTTCCATGCAGGTCTTCCCAATTATTTTACTAATAAAAGTGTTAATAAAACTCACCAGAAATCCCAGGTAGCAGGTGTTAAATGAAGTAGATCTTTATCATAGCCCTTGTGTTCCACCAGATACCGTGCAAAACTGTCATAGATCAGCTGCACACCGACAGAAGAAGAAGAAATACATGTAAGGCTACTAAGTGACGGTTCAGTTACATGAAGATGTCAGGCCTAACCATAAATGAAGCTTCATCTCGAGCTAATACAGTTCAGCTTTATCAAGCTGCCCATAAACACGTCAGATGAAATCAACGCAAATGGTGATTGCATGAACATCCTCCTAGAATGACAGACAGATGAGACACACCTCTCGCCTTCTCAATGTGTCGATCGATCAGTGATCGATCTTATAGATCAGCGCATCAACGCTGTTCTGCTTCAGGTCCAGGAACGTAAAGCAGACAGAACAAATCACGCATTTCATTTGCACTGTTGTGTAAGCCCTATTATGCGTCTGAGGTCGGTTGTGTCATGATATGCGTGATGCCAGAGCGACTCACCCTGGAGGTCTCCTTCAGATTGTATCGACAGAGCGTGTGGTCCAAATCAAAGCCAATTACATCACACTCCGACAGAGAGAAGTATTCGCTCATTGTACAGCCTTCGGATGGAGCTGGAGATGGGAACCGTGAACACTAACGGATCGTGATGTCTTGCAGTGACAGCGACGACTTCAAGCTGTCGATGCAGCTCGCTCGGTGGCGGGATTCTGCGATGTATTTGTCTCTTCTGCAACACGTGGGATAGCGGCGCCAACACAAAATCCTACGAGCCGTGTTTCTACGGAGACGTTACAGGGAAAGCGCAGACATCCACAGAACGCGTTTCGGCATGTGATACGGAAATACTACGGTGCCGGTTACACTGTAACACTGCAGACGAGCAACGCGGATTTTTGTATCATACCTGCACGAACATATAGAATGTGTGGATATTCGCGCATTTCCGGGTGCTGTTACCGTAATAACGCGATCAGAACGGACGGGCACACGTCACTTTTAATGATTGAACATGGCCATGCCTGGGTGAAGCTGCAAAATAAATCATTATTCCCATTAATAAAGTTTTCCAGTCATTGATTGGCTACAAATACAAAGTGTGTGAGTCTGTCTACGCTAAAATTCCCAAAATGTAATTTTTTGAATAATCAACACCTTTAAAGACTGTGGTTATAAGTTAATGAATAACAAGTTATTTGTAGCTATTAACTAATGATCCTTTAAGCATTGCTATATAACATACTGTTTTCATTAATGGTGTTTTTAATCACTGTTTAATCACATATGCATGATCATATGAATTTAAACTTTAATGACATTTTAAACATTTAATCTGAGTCCTTAGCCATCTTCAAGAATCGGCTTAAAACACATCTCTTCCATCTTTATTTGACCCTCTAACTTTAACACTCACTATTCTAATTCTATTCTTTAAAAAAATCTAACTACCTTTCTAATCTTTTTGTATTCTATTTTCTTTTCATTTATTATGCAATTGTATATGTATGTGTGTGTGTATGCGTGTGTGTGTGTAAAGACCTCTAACTAGCTTGCTCTATTCTTTTATTTTTTATTCTATCTGTTTTCTTTTTATTTATTATATTAGTTAAAATCCCATGCTCGGTGTACTGTGTTAACCTAACTGAGACTTGTTATAGCACTTATATATCATTGCTCTTTTTGTTGTTTTTGATTGCTTCCACTGTCTTCATCTGTAAGTAGCTTTGGATAAAAGCGTCTGCTAAATGAATAAATGTAAATGTAATCTTAGATGAAATAATGATCTGTTAAACATTAGGTCAGTGGTCTCAAACTCAATTCCTGGAGGACCACAGCTCTGAAGAGCTCCAAATCACACCTGCTTGGATGTCTCTAGTGATCCTGAAGACCTTGATCAGCTGCTGGATCAGGTGTGTTTGATTAGGGTTGGAGCAAAACTGCAGAGCTGTGGCCCTCCAGGAACTGAGTTTAACATCAATGCAGTAGGTGATGTTAAAGTTCATTTGTCTTTAAACATTTACAAGTACATTATCTCATATTTCTAGCTATATGTGAATATATACTAAATGATCAGTTAACCATTATATAATGTTTGCTAATAATTTATTAATACAAGTTATTTTAAAGTGTCACCTAAATCTGTTATGTACAACAAAAACAATAATGATCTATTAACTATTATTTTAATCTCAGTTTCTGGCTTATAACATCCTAAATACAGGCAAAAAGAAAGGTTCAGTGGGCTTAAAACAACTACTATTGTTTAATAAGACATCTGTCGTGTGTAGCACTGGTAGCACTTTTAAATAAGCCCTTGATGGAAATAGCAAATGAGAGGTCAATGATAAACACATAGGATTCAGACAGCAGTGCAGTGAATGGGTGCCGCAGAGAGTGTTCCATCAGAGGGCACTAGTGAGCCACAAATGCAGCAAACATCTACAAATGTGACAGTGATCTGTACTGTGTCACATGTCAACATCATAGGACCATATAATTGATTGGGACAGTAAACATGTTTTACTTTTCATGTCCTATTGTTATATTTAATGCACCTTTAAAAAAGCACCTAAATTGAGCAGAGCTGTGAAGTCAACTTACATTTGTGCATTATTATTCTTTTATGTTCCACAGAGTTAAGTCAGTACCACAATATGACAGAATTAAAATCTTTTGCTGAACCATACCTTTAACATGAATTCCTGGAAGATTGTTTTCTGTTTGGTTACAGATCCAATAATTGTTGTCCAGAAAATCCATAGAATAGAATAAAAATCCATAGAATAAAATCCCTCAAAACAGTCTTTGTAAAACATTTGCTTTATTTTAAAACCTGTGGAAACTGATAGCCTTGAATGTTGTATCTAATAAGTTTATAATGCTTAAATAAACGTGTTTAGATAACTTTGTATGTGTGAATATTAGTACAGTAATTCAATTTGACAAGTTAAAAATTTGTTCAGCAATCTTAGAGAAGTATTGTCACATAATAAATCAGGATTAGCTTAAGTCTCAGTTACCAAAAAATGTTTTCAAAATATCTTTTTAATTATTCTCTTTACTTTGTGTATTCCCAGTCACAAGTAGACCTAAAACTGACTCCCAGAGTGGATTGCTGCATAAATAAATTATGCATTTGCTTTAGTTTGCTGTCTAATTTGATTGTTAATATTGTTGTGTTTCACATGCTGAATGTTAATGTCTGTGCATGATAATTAATGAATTAAAGATGATTAAAGAATGATCATATTAACCTCAGCAATGATGTTTATAATACTTGTAGCCTACATTTTTAATGCACCATTTAATACATTTATTGCATTTTTTATTGCTGCATCAAGTGTGGAAGTGGATTGATGATCTAAAAAAAGTAGCTCATTTATATGACTTATGTAAATCAAAATAACAGTGATTTCTTGTAAAACAAACAAGCATTACATTTAAACCAGATGAATATGTATGATGTTACACTTGCCTAAAGGGGAAAACATATACTCTGTGATGCTGACTTTACACAAAACAATTCTGGGGAAGTTACAGCAATTTATAGAGTAAACTACTTTGATGTTCTTTTAACAGTTTAACAGCATTTAAGTTGATTTAGAAAAAATAATGAATTAAACTGCATAAGTAGGGGAAAATAATGATAATTTTATTAAGATTGCTCCACCTCGTGGTAATGAAACAAATCAGTGTAGCCAACCTTATTGGGATTTTCTGAGAAGCCTATTGAAGACATAGCACTCATAGCAGTCTAAAATTTTTTTTTTACGATTAAGTTGTACAAATTGGTGCAGGTGTATTGAAACAGACTGCTTTTAAAATTTGATTAAAATGAGTTATTTTTCCGTGTTTTCGTTTAGCTTACTAGTTAATCATTGCGTAATGTGGCCAGCGTTGGAGAGAGTCAGTCCTGGTCTGAGGAAACAACAGCTCACAATCCAGTCTGTGTTCATTCAGGAGCTCGTCTAAAAACATTCAGCCTTCTCTGGGTTTTAAACTTTTTAAGTTTTTGTAAATCGGAATCTGTTTTGAAGGGACCGAGGAGCGGAGAATGATCTCGAACTGTATCAGGGGAATGTGACCAGGAAATGTGAACAGATTTTTGACTGCAAGCAATAAATCGCCTGCTTTCCCGTCGACAGGGCTGTGCTATCTCGTGTCATCGGTCAAAGCGTTTTCACCTGCTCACAGAATGGAATGAAAATAAACCGTATGATCACTGAAATGCGACATACCGCTTCAGTTTAACTTGATTTACAAACACGGGTCTGTTGGACAACTTCACGATGGCAGACTTAAGAGAGAGGTTCATGCTGTGCTGCCAAAATACTTTCCCGTGTTTCCGAGACCCGGCGAACAGTGCCTCACCTAACACTCGTGAAGGGATAACCAATCCATTTACATCCCCGACACCTGTGGAGAAGCCCAGCTACGTTTACATCGCGCTGTACGACTACACGGGGCGCACGGACAATGATTTGAGCTTTAACGCTGGGGATAAACTGGAGCCACTCCGGAGAGAGGAAGACTGGTGGTACGCGAGAGGAATCACCGGGATCTCCGCGAACAAAGAGGGCTACATTCCTGCCAATTATGTTGCAGCCGTAGAAAGCCTCGATGCTGAGCCGTAAGTTTGTGGCACTTCTGTAAGCAAAGAAACCCCTGGCGGAAAATGTCATTTCATATGTGTAGCACAATGCTTTTTTTTTTTTTTTAAATGAGATTAATTGGGAACAGGGGATTATTAGTGTGGTTTGGAAGTCCCATAATTATTGTAATGTATACCAATGTATTGTACTGCGCGCATATACCCTCATTATGAGCATCTGCTTTCAACAAGAGGGATGTTATGAGGATCCCTGACAACAGCCGGCAACAGACTCTGGTTCTGCAGATTTAATGTGGTTAAAGTTCAGGAAGTACTACAATGTTGAGCCTGTTAATGATTCCTAAGCTTTGTGCACTGTAGGTGTCATAAATTGATAAAAAGTGCATAGTGTAAAATATAACATTTTATATATATATATATATATATATATATATATATATATATATATATATATATATATTTGATGTTTGCCTACAAAACTACTCTGCACCCATTTACCTAAATTTGTTACTTCAGACTTATGTGCCCTCTAGAAGCTTGCGTTCTGCAAGTGAATTTCGCTTGATTGTTCATCCCAAAGAAGCACAAAGTCACTTTTACGGACTTTTAAATTAAATGTTCCCTTCTGGTGGAATGAACTCCCCAACTCAATCCGAGCAGCTGAGTCCTTAGCCATCTTCAAGAATCGGCTTAAAACACATCTCTTCCATCTTTATTTGACCCTCTAACTTTAACACTCACTATTCTAATTCTATTCTTAAAAAAATCTAACTACCTTTCTAATCTTTTTGTATTCTATTTTCTGTTAATTTATTATGCAATTGTGTGTGTGTATGTGTAAAGACCTCTAACACTAGCTTGCTCTATTCTTTTTTTATTCTATCTGTTTTCTTTGTATTTATTATATCATTTAAAAGCCCATGCTCGTGTATTGGGTTAACTTACCTGAGATTTGTTATAGCACTTATATATCATTGCTCTCGTTGTTGTTTTTGATTGCTTCCACTCTCCTCATTTGCAAGTCACTTTGGATAAAAGCGTCTGCTAAATGAATGTGTGTGTGTCTGTATATATATATATATATATAACAGACATTCTGCTAAATTCAATCATTAGCAGACGCTTTTATCCAAAGCATCTTACAAATGAGGACGGTGGAAGCTATTAGTTGGTTAAGTGTTGGCGAAAAAGATGAGTCATTAGATGTTTTTTGAAAACGAGTAAAGACTCGGCTGTTTGAATTGAGATTGGGAGGTCATTCCACCAGGTTAAATATGTCATGTCGTGTGATCAGATCTCTATGCTTTGTATGTCACTCTGGCATGCTAAATAGTTTCTGACGAAAGGACTTTGTTAGAGTTAACTTTCCAGTTTTCCAGGTCTGTCACCAACAGCATAACGAGCTTGAGTGTGAATGTTTTGTAGCAATTTTAAATTATTTATTTATTTATTTATTGTGTTGCTGATGTGTGACAGCACCATGTGTCAGCAGATCTTAAGCTGAATATGATATCTGTGTTGAAAGATTTAGAGGGAACATACTGGACACAAGGTGTCTTCATAAGCTTTGTGTATGTTACAACAATCATAAACACCAAGTCAGCCAAAAGATGGTTTATTATATATGAATTTCATAATCTTTATTTGAACATACTCAATTGTTGTCCAGGTCTGGACCCTAAATTACCCCAGTGCTTCTCAACGGGTTTTGTTTTAGAAGTTAAAAAGTCCATGACATTAAACTGGGAATGAAGGAGTCTACAGCAAATTACTAAGTAAACGTAAACATCTTTTTAAAAAAACACTGCAATGTATTAACATTATTGTAAGCTGCATAGGTACAAAATATGCCAAATTCTAGGAAAAGTGACAATAAATAGGAAAAGTAACTTTGTAAATGCTTTAAACAACAGCAGAACAGTGACATTCCAAAAAAAAAAAAAAAAATGCTTTAATTGTTTTCTCATTATTTTTAATTGATCCATGATTTTGGTCTGTTGTATTTTATTAATTCCATTTTGTATCTTTTTTTTTTCTTTGTTAAAATTCAGTGTTTGACTGCTGGTTGATTTTTAGCTCACATAACGTTGTGATTCTCTTCCACTGCAGATGGTATTTTCCAGAAACGAAGCGCTTGGAGGCCGAAAAGATGTTGATGTCTCAAGAGAACAAGAATGGAGCTTTTCTAATCAGAAACTGTGAAAGCCAGGAAGGAGAGCTCTCACTCTCAGGTACATCTGACGTCAAAAATAAAAATAAACAGTCTGTTTCTCTCAGATCAGAAGACATTTTGTCAAAGTTTGACATCATTTGGCTTATGTCACAAACACTTGAAATATTGGTATCTTTATCTACTATGCAGTCAAAGTATATACAACATATTTTTGTGTTTCTCAGGACTCAAACCTGCAGAACTTGTTGGCTATGGTCACATGATCTATTACGTCGCACAGCTTCACATGTATCAGCATATCTTTGCTAACCCTCTTTGTGAAAAGTAAAAAAAGAATTACATTACATAGAGTGTAACCATTACATAGAACACAGAAACCTTAGTTAGTCCAGGTGATATGTGAAATTAATGTTAATTTATTTTTCATAAAAGCATGAAACTTGGTACACTTTGTGTTGTTTACAGCACTAAACATGTTCAGTAATGGAGCCATTGTAAAAACACCTTGTGGTGGCCATACTGACCATTTTTCTTTCCACCATAATCAAATTATGTATTTGTGTCATATTTCCGGAACCAAACATGATAACACAGAAAAGGTGAAGTCTATCCCCGTTTTGATGGTCAAGGATTAGAATCAGGGCCTAAAATTAACACACCACGCCAAGTCAGTTGCCAGTTGGCGGGTACAAGTTTAACAAAATTATAACAATAATAAACAACAGCCAGTTTTGAAAGAGATTCACTGTTTCTGACATAGGCTTCAACGGACTAAAACACACACAATTATGTCTAAATACACGGTTTTGGCGAGTTACCTTGCAAACATCATCTTAAATAAGTTACAAAGTCTTAAATGACCATAAAGAGTTGGGAGAAATCGGATATGTGTCAGATCCACGTCATATGAACCATGTTTTAAAGAGACAGCGCTGATTTTAAAGTTAAACCTGCTGAAGTCTGTCATTGATGTAAATCAGAGAACAAAAGTAAAGAGAAATCCTTGGACTGTCCTAGTCACTGATTAACTTTAATTCAGTGACTTTATGAGAAAGATTACAATGGAATCTCAGAAGATGCAGACTGAAATTATAAACATATTTCATGTAAACTTAATTTACAATCACTCTCTGGGGCCAGAGTCCTGCATGCATGCGGGTACACACAGGCCAAATTTTTGATGTAACCGGTGGAAAAATATTTGTGTGTAGAGTGTGGTGCAGATGCAAGACGGACGTTGACAAGCACGGGCAGGTTGTGGGTCCAATAACCAAGACTATTTTGACTCGGTCCAGTACATGCTGAGCAGTGTAGCCACTCGCACTGCCACTGATTGATAGCTGTAGTCTGATTGTAGTAAAGGTAGCTTTCTTTGCTTGCTTTCTGTATTTAATTTATTCACAATTTGAATAAAAGTTGAAATAAAGCGAGTTTTATCTACCTCATGTAGGAGATTTAATGCAGGTGCATGTCCCAGTTTTTATGTCAAATGTGTCGTGTATGGGATCAAATTAGTGTTGTTGTCAGATAATGTGTTGGGTCTTCTGTTAAGTACTGCGATTGTGGAAAGATCATTTCACCAGCCAGGAAAGGTGAATGAAAATGCCTCTCTGTGATGTTCCCATGAGGCATTGCTTACTTACAGACCTCTTGAAGGAATGTAGATTTGTAAGAGTGGGGAGGAAGTAGGTGAGGGTGCTGAGCCTGTGGCTGTTCTTTACTCAAACATCAAAGTCTTGAACTTGATGCACATTGAAACCAGAAGCTAGTGCAGGGACGTAAAGTGAGTTGTGACATGAGCTCTTTTGGGCTCATGGAAGACCAGTCATGCCAGTGCATTCTGAATCATTTGTCGAGGTTTGATTGCCAATGATGGAAGTTGCAAAAGTCCATCCTAGAAATGACAAGGGCCTGGGTAAGAAGTTGTGCAGCATGCTCTGTTTGGAAGGGCTGGATCCTCCTGATGTTAAATGCAAACCTGCATGATTGAGATGTCTTTACAATATTGATTAAACTTTATTGTCCTCAAAGGCAATTCTTTGTGTAGACAGCAGTATACACATACACATACATATAACAACACAAACACACAAATTACAATAAATCATTTAAAAACCTAATTGCAGCAGGTATAAATAAATTTCTATATCTATTTGATTTACACAAAGGGAATTTAAATCTCCGTCCTGAAGGAAGTAGTTGAAGATCAACACACAATGGATGAGTGACATCGGAAAGGACTAACTGGCCCTTCCTAGTCGTCCTATGCTCATAAATTTGTGTGATAGTCCTTAATTCGATCCCCACTAACTTACTGCACATTATAACTATGCTTGACAACGTCCTCCTATTCTTAACATTAAGATTACCATACCAACAAACAATAGAAAAGCTTAAAACCGCTTCAATAAAACAAGTATAAAACATTTTCATGAAAGAAACATCCATGTTGAAAGATCGAGGTTTCCTTAGAAAATACAGACGCTGAAGAGCTTTTCCTCTAATAATATCAGTGTTTGCCTCAAATTGTAATTTATCGTCAAGTACAGTCCCTAAATATTTGTACTGGGTAACCACTTCTACCTGATGTCCCTTTATGACAGAAGGCAACACAGGTACAGAGCTCTTCTTACGGAAATCAATGAACATCTCCTCGAAGATGGTCCTCGAAGGTCAGTTGGTAGCAAGATGATGAATTGTGCTGTAGAATCGGAGAGGCAGGGAAAATGAGAAGCCCAGTCTTTGCCAGGTTGAGCTGCAGATGATGTTCCTTCATCCATGCCAAGATGTTTGCCAGGCAGCCTGAGATCCAGTCAGCTCCTATTGGGATGTCTGGTTGAAATGAATGATAAAGCTGTGTGTCATCAGCATAGTGAATGGTAGAAGAAACCATGTGCTTGTATAATATGTCCCAGTGATGTATTTTATATCTGGTAAGAGGAGGGGTCCAAGAATTGATCCCGTGAAAGTTGATGTTCTTTGGATACCTCTCCTCCCTGAAAACCTCCCCAAACCCTGAAAGACCTACCTGGGAGATAAGATTCAAACCAGTGAAGTGCAAATCCTGTGATGGTAGACAGGAGAATCTGATGATTCACAGTGTCAAAAGTGGCAGCTAGATCCAGCAGAATAAGAACTGATGATTTGGAATCAGCTTTCGCAATCTGCAGGACTATGCTTAACGACAGTAAAGCAGTCTCAGTTGAATGGTCGCTGCTGAAACCTGATCAGTTAACATTAAGTTGGTCATTCTGTGAAATAAATAATGTGACAGTGTCTATAAGGGTGTGAACCAAATGGTCCATCCATTCGAATAACAAAGGAACAGCATTCCTCGGAAACGTCTTGTAGATTGGTGGATTTTCAGTCGGAAGGTCCTAACAGTATCTGTTGTTTATAGCCCTTTCGTCTTCAGGTATACAATTCTATCCCACAGAACTTTGGGAAAAGCTAGGATTCATACAAGGGTTAAGATTGTTCGAAAGAAGACATGCTAATATCGTTATTGAAGGACTGCTACACTACCATTTTCAATTAATTTTGGTCAATCCTACTTAATTTTTTGCTTTAGAGAAATGTGAGAAAAGACTGCTCAGCAAAAATACAGTAAAGATGATGATAAACGTGGCAACTTTTTAGGCTAGGTTGCACTGGCCTGTCTAGACAGATATTGTCTTGACAAGAAGTTAAAGTGGATCATAAAGTTTCAGTTTATGTACAGTATTAACATCCAGAGATGAGAAATGGGTATGTGAGAGAAGAGAGGAGGATACTACAGAGGAAAGGTGATGTGACACACAGCCAAGTATGGTGACCCATACTCAGAATTTGTGCTCTGCATTTAACCCATCCAAAGTATTATTAGTATTGCCGACCCGAGACTCGAACCCACAACCTTAGGGTTAGAAGTCAAACTCTCTAACCACTAGGCCAAGACACCCCCCCCCCCCAACGGGAGCGTACGTTTCGCTTAAACGTAACTGGTAGAGGAATTGGTGGCACACAGGTGTGAGACAAGGGGAAGTTGTTCGAAAAACCAGCAAGGGTCGCACAGTCTTCTGGACAAATCCAGGTCTCAGTCAAGCCCAAGATACTAAGAGTAGACTGAGAAGCAGTGGCCAGAATGAAGTTTGTTGACAGTTGACTAACAATTCTAGAGACCTACAGATAATGAGAGTTGCAGCAGAAGAGGTGCAGATGGGACAGAGTTTAGCAAGATTGCGTTGGCGTCTGTGTGTGATGTTCGAGCAGGGGTGGTGAACGTCAGTCCTGGAGAGCCGCAGCCCTGCAGAGTTTTGCTCCAACCCTAATCTAACACAAGACAAAAGGGAACTGGAGCACTGATGGTATCCATTGCATCCTCTGGTGCTCATGGAAGGGTAAACGGTTCATGAAAAAGAATTTGGAAAAAATCCAGGTCCAGGCACTGAGTAGGATGCAAAAGTTAAAAAGCATTTATTATTTAAAAGGGCTAAAGCATAAAACACCAATGCGTATCAGCCCACCGGCCTTCATCAGGGTGAAGGGTAAATAAATAAAGGTAAAAAAACAAACAGGGTGCTATATAAATAAAGGTGTATAGAAAGCTACAGGCAGATGAGTTTTAATTAGGGTTGGAGCTGAACTCTGCAGGGCTGTGGTACTCCAGGACCAGTTTCGCCACCCCTGTGTTAGAGCTTTGTTGAGAGAGAACAAGAATGTATTAGAAACACACTACTACCTACCTGACTCTGCCTGAGAGGTAAGAAAAAAACACTTGAGGTGATGATTTTTTTCTCTTAAACATATGACTGTATTCTTGAAAACAATCTTTTATTTTACTATTGAATAAAATATAATTTAAGCTGGTTTGTGGCGGACTTTCTGATGCAATGTGGATGCTGCACATTGGTGGTGTTTTTTTTTTTTTTTACCAAGGCTGGTGTATCTGCTTCCTGATCAGTAACAAGAAAGATAAACATATGTTTCCTCATTCCAGAGTCTTTGCGTGTGTGTGTTGGGTGTAGACAATGGCTCCAGAGACACATGGTCTATCTTACGACACTGAAACCAGAGTCTTTGAGTCATGATTGACATTTGAAGATCATGAGAGGTAAACCTGTGATGAGGACTCTGCCTGGTTATAGCAGCAGCAGCCAATGTAATCAGCCAGCATCATAATTAAGTTTGATTTAGTAAAAAACTGAAAAGTTTTGTATGTTTTGCAACATTTTCAAATTGATTCATATTTAAACATATCCACAGAAATGGGTAAAACGCTGTATTGCATGTACCAGGACAGTAGTTGGTGCTGTCACCTTGTTAGTAAACCGTACCTGTAGGGAAGTGATGATTATATGATGTACATGATGTGTCTCTGCTGTTGGTTGTAATATTGGTGAAGTAAATCCACACTTTGCTGAAGAAGCGTTAGCAAACTCTTGATCAAGAACAACAGTACCATATACTCATTGTGTATGTTTGTTCGCACTTGCCTTTAAAATGTACATGTACTATGCCTGTGTAAAATGCGCTAGGCTTTTTGTCCTTCTTATACTGTACCAGACAAATGCATGCATAGCACGTTTTGCTTGCTTAAGTGTTTCTGTATTATATGAGTGGCTTTGGATATAAAACGCAGCACGTTTCGGCGAAGAAGTAAAAAATACATTTATTTGTGAAAATACCACAAATAGGAGATTAATAAGGAGTGGTTACCAGCATTATTACAGCAAAGCGCGTGATTCCAGCTCTAAGACGCTGCAAAGGAATCAGCTCTAATCCTATTAAATTGTTGAACCATGGAGCATAAAAATAAAAATTGTGAACAAAGCAAGCAACAAAAACTTGTAAAATACAATTTAATTGGCATAATTAAGTGTGAAAATAACCAAAGGATATAAAGTCAACCAAAAATTTAGAAGAGATGAAACCAACTCCTAGAGGACCTCAGATGATGCTAACCCTGAAACAACATACAGAACTACCAAAATAAGTGTGATTGCATCATATAATAATAATTGCTGTTAATAGTGTTCATCGTCAGTTTGATTACGTCTTTAATTTTATTTTCTGTACATTTCTGCCATATGCACATAAACCGATAGTTACCACTGAAGCTACTACTAAATATTGTAGAAACTTAATTTTATGTAAAGTTGCTTTGCAATGATTTGTACCATAAAAAGCGCTATACAAATAAACTTGAATTGAAAAATTATTCGGAGACCAGATATGATTTCAGAATTATGTGTGTGTGTAAGTGAGGATAGCAAAATAAAGTAAACTGTGACGAATTATACCAAACAATTCTTCATGCAGAGGACTACCAGTAAAACGGATACAAATTTGGGACCAAAGTCTGGGAAAAAGATTGAAGTTCACCTGGATGACAGCATGCCCAGGAGACTACAGGCAGTCATTAATGCTAAGAGTATTGATAGTCATACTAACAGCGTTCTGAATAATTTTGAGTTGACTGTAATCCATCACATACCTTTCTATCAAAGTTATCAAACATTATCAAGCTGAATTTGCTCTGACACCGCTTAACTCAGAGTTCTTGTCATATTTTATTACCATCTTCTAAACTATAGAGAATTTTGGCTTAAACTGTGATTAATGTGAGAAAGGTTGAAGTTAGGGTTAGGGTTAGGGTTAGGGTTAGGTTTAGGTTTGACTGTATCTATTTAAATGAAGTTAACCAGCTAACACTATACATACTCTTTTGGTTCCTATACCAAATAATTAAAAAGTTGTCCACTGACAGGCTGCACAAAACTACAATCATATCTTGTGCATGTTTTCACAGCTTGTCAGTGAACAACAGCTCTGTGTAGTTAATGCTGCTCCATGTGAAAGCACACAGGTGATGGAGATTTACCGCTGATTACAGAACCTGCTTTACTTACAAGATGTGTATTAAATATCGTATGCGATTTGTCGTGCAGCCCTAGTGCATTGCATGAATGGCCTAAATAAATATCTTATGTTTGGGAGTGATTTAGAAAGACAATCTGCTTTTTATAATTTTATATAGGTATTTTATTATAGGCCTAAGTATTTTTTAACCCAACAGTCCCAACTAAGTGTTTGGATTGAAACAATTACCACCATGTTTATACCTTATGCCTACACGGGGTACTGAATAGGTACATTATAATTACAAAAATGTTATGCTGTAAATTCTGTACTTGCTCAGTACGGGTTGTAATCTAAAACATTACCAATTGAGGTCCTTGATATACTGTCTGTCTGTCTGTATTGCAGTGCTGGACAACGGAAAAGTGAAGCATTATAAGATCAGAAGGCATGATAATGGTGGCTACTTCGTGTCAAGGATTCGTAGTTTTTTCACATTGAAAGAACTAGTGGAGCACTACTCCAATGAGGATGGCCTCTCTGTTCGTTTGGCAGAACCCTGCAAAAAAGTGTGTAACATTTAATTCAAGTTTATTTGTATAGCGCTTTTTACAATACAAATCGTAATTTACTATTACATCAGTCATTTTTCTGAATAAAACAAAAACATTGAAGTACAGGTTTTGTTTCTGTGTGTGTGGGATGTAGACAATGGCTCCAGAGACACATGGTCTATCTTACGACACTGTGGATCAGTGGGAGATCCCACGTTCCTCTCTAAAACTCTTGAAGAAGTTGGGAGCAGGGCAGTTTGGTGAGGTCTTTGAAGGCATATGGAATGGCAGCACAGCCGTCGCTGTCAAAACACTCAAACCAGGTACACACACAAACAGAGACAAGATGGATATACATACATGCACATGGCTTGCTGTACTGTATGTACATCTGTATGTTTGATAGGAACTATGGATCCAAAAGACTTCCTGCGAGAGGCTCAGATCATGAAGAAACTCCGTCATGCCAAACTGATCCAGCTCTATGCCGTCTGCACTACGGAAGAGCCCATCTACATCATCACAGAGCTCATGAACCACGGGAGCCTTCTAGAATATCTGCAAAGTAAGACACACATTTACATTAAAACACTTATGTTATGTGGGGCAACTGAATACCGTATTATTGTACAGTACACATCGAATGCAAGCAACACAAGAAAGCGATATCACAAACAATAACTGATTTCTGTGTGTGGCTGACCGGGTTTTAATAGGACCACAGAGGCTTTTCTGGGAAATCAGCCTGTGAATAGCTTAACTACCTGTGGTAAAATTACTGTAAAGCACTGCTTTCACTGTATAAGGCGTCATTTCTGGACAAGGACAAGAAGAGATGGAGAGAGGGAGGGAGAGAGCCATGTTTACACAGGCTATGCTTCCTTATTGACACATTTTAAAAGTCAGTCATAAATGCACTTAGCAGAAGGTATCATGTGGTTGTGGTCATTACAGTAAAGGTGAATATACAGTACAATGCACCTCGCAGAACAAAATAAAAGGGATCATAAAAAAATGCATTAGCTTCTGAAGGGCTGCAGCAAATTAAAAAATATGATCTTAAAATAGAAAATATTTACACATTCTTCACGTAAAAACTGTTTGGACACCGAGATAAGGGAAAAGTCTGGAATACCATCCTTAAGATTATAGTGAGATTCATGATTAATAAATATACATTTCTTTCATCAGCATATTTTGGATTTAAAATGCCTTACGGGGGTTCAAATTTTCCAATTCTGGGGGGAGCTCTGGGGCAGTTGGGGGCATTCACCCAACCCTATTAGGCTTTCATTCAAGTCGAGTCAAGTCACCTTTATTTATATAGCACTTTTAACAATACAAAACTCCATCGGTGACAGAATGGAGAAAAAACCTTGGGAGAAACCAGGCTCAGTCGGGGGTCAGTTCTCCTCTGACCAGACGAAACCAGTAGTTCAATTCCAGGCTGCAGCAAAGTCAGATTGTGCAGAAGAATCATCCGTTTCCCGTGTTCTTGTCCTGGTGGCCGTCTGGGAGACAGGGGGCCTGTACCATGAAGCTAGATTAGCTGGCTAGCCAGTTAAGTTTCAGGCTAGTCTGCACCAATCCTGGGTTTTAGGTACCATGTAAGTAGCTTGGCTTTTATTGGCATTCATTGCCATAGTAACTTACACTTCACGGCTAACCTGCTCTGGGACAGGTTATGTTCTGGGTTAAAGATCCCAAACTGAAGTTGGACCAATCACATGTGAGAAAAATGACACATGTCTGACACAAAGTCACTCCAGTTCATCTTGCTCCAAATTAAAGATCGCTAATTCTGGCTTTAATGATAATTACGGAGTCATTTTATGGTTTATATAATTTATTGTTATTCATATTATTATTCATATTATTATTCATATTATTATTCATATTCATATTCATATTATTATTATTATTATTATTATTATTATTATTATTATTATTATTATTATTATTATTATTATTATTATTTATCATTTACACACAAGCAATTTTGGCTTAACAGTTATCATAAATAATTTGTTTTAAAAATATGAATGTATATAGATCATGTAATATAAATAAGCTGTAGTATCAAAAGATTGCACTATTTAAAAATTAAAAAAACTGACCTTACATCTATCACTATATATTTTCAAATGTATAAACTAAGTTAACAAGTTTCACTTGTCACTGCACTGATAGAGCAATATTATTTATTTATTTGTCCTCCTTCATTTTTCATATAAGGTTTAAATTTGTTAGATTCTTCAATCTCTCAACCTTTAGCAAAACCTTTAGTTTTGAATCTCGCTGGGTCTCTCGCGAGAAGTAAATCAAACTTGCTTTGTGTTGCAAGGCTCGTGATTGGCTGTTCGCCAGTGATGTCACACATTCATCTGCACGCGCTCCACAAACTCAGGATCAAAGCCTGAGTTGACAAAGAAAGTTGAAGAACAGCATCATGTTACCAACAAAGCCAGACTGGAGAGGTTTGGTTTTGTTAACTCAAAACTAATCCTGTAACTCTGAATTTGTTCAGCTACCATCATGGTACAGGCCCAGGGTCTCTGGGGCTCATAGACTAATGGACAGAAAGAGCAGGCCAGTCAGGACCTGGAAAGACTGCTTCAGCTGCCTAATTTCCCAGAACCCTTTCCTCCTGGTTAGGCAGCTTATTTGGAAAGATTATCAGGGCCAGTGTTGTGCTGGGGCCTGTTCTTCGTAAGTTGCTTATTACATCCGAGATCAAATGACACATCCAAGATGATATCATCGTGCTAATCCTGATCCGGCTAATTGGGTTCTTCGAACACACCTGTTGTGTATGATTAGTATCGCTGAATTTAGTTAACGTGAGATAATTGCACGTTCATGTGTTGTCTTAAAAGGGGATATGTATCGATACTCGAAACCATGATCAGCAGTGCAGCGATTGGCTGGTGGCAAGACGGCAATTTAATGACGTCATATAATTTAAAACGACACCCGACGAAAAACTTGACAAATTTCTGGACTTGTATAAGGAAACAGCCAAGCAAACAAAACTACATAAATCTTAATAAATAGATACATGAAACAGATAATAGATACATGTTTTTATTGTATTAGAATTTTTTTCATGATTCCCAATTATTTAGATTCGCAATTTATAAAAGTTGTGCAGTCTTTACATTTTTATTTCAATGTAGAAATGATCTATTCATTTCATTTTATATTGGGACAGATTTGTTACGTGACAGCATTAATGAAAGTTTCTTAAGGGTTAATATCATGTTATCTGCATCTCCTGCGCTCCATCAAGCCACTCTTATAATAGCAGTCATCACTCAAAATAATGCACGACTCTATTATCTGTATAGCATGTGTGTAAGACTCTAATACAATTATGAAGTAATACTTTTATGACAAATAAATATTTCAGTGAGTAAAACTGGCTGTGTCTATAGTAGGCTGTTATGGACTACACAGCATTTTTATATTATTTTTAAATAATTTTTTTAATGATTATTATTTAAATTATTGTCCCTGGATCAGTACGATACTCTTGTAATAAAGTAGCGGTGGTAGAAGACATATTTTGAGTATCAGTTCTGGTTGAAAAGAAGCGATCCAATCCTGTTTACATGAAATAAGCTGCTCCCGAGCAAGTTTAAGCTGACGGACCTGTTGCTATGACAGCAGCCCGGGATGAGCTTCGAAGAACCAAACGATCCAAGATCACGCCAAATCGTCAACAATCAAATCCAGCTAACTGAGTTAGCGACGTACGAAGAACGGGCCCCAGATCTCATTCCCCTATTGTGTGAATATTTTAGTAGGTTGTTTACCACATAAACCATAGGTTTTAGAGGTTAGCTTATTCTGAAACTGTAACAAAACAACATCTGACATGTTTATTATATTTATTCCCTTCCCTATATTCTGTCATACAGAAGACAGGGGAGCTTCTCTGCAAATGTCTGATCAGATAGAAATGGGATCTCAAGTGGCATCTGGCATGGCGTACCTTGAGCTGCAGAACTACATTCACAGAGATCTTGCGGCACGAAATGTTCTGGTGGGAGATAACAATGTGTGTAAGGTGGCTGACTTTGGTTTGGCACGTGTATTTCAGGTAAGAAATATTCTCAGCCTGACCCCTCAGCTTGCCTATGGGGCAGTGGTTCTCAGATGGGCAAGGTTGCCAACTCTCATGCATCTGGCGTGACACTCACGCTTTCAGCATCAATCTCACGCTGAAGTCCAAACATGAGTGTCATGCCAGATGCATGAGAGTTTTGGCAGCTTTGAATGGGTTGCCATCCAAAAATGAATCAAAACTTAATTTACAAAATTGACGATTTCCCTATTCAGGCTTTTTCATAGCAATACATTTGGATGCTGTTGGGTCTATTCAGTTCCTTGTAATATTATTAAGCAAATCTGTTGAGAACCACTGTATCCACTGATTTTGGCAAAATAATACAAAAACTGTACTTTTAACTTTCTCACTGCATGATTTCTTTAGATGGAAACTGAGAATGTTTATGAGGCCAAAGAAGGAACCAAGTTTCCAGTGAAATGGACTGCTCCCGAGGCAATCCACGAGAACAAATTCACCATCAAATCTGACGTTTGGTCTTTTGGGGTCCTACTATATGAAATTGTGACATTTGGACAGATGCCTTACCCAAGTACGTCATTCTCAAATATAAGTTTGCTTATTTTATCCATTGTTATCATACAGAAAAATACTAAGAATTTGTCTAGGCCACAGGGGCACAATCCAATAGCAGTAGCAAGTAGAAAGTTATGTTGTGATGTAAACTAAAGGCTACTGATATTTAAAAAAAAAAAAAAAACGTTTTTCCAACTAAAAATTTTCTGTTTCAGTACTGTACCATACTTTGCCAGTTTATGTTCAATGTACAGTCTGGTTCCTAAACAAAGTTTATTGTACAAAAATAAACCAAATTTTAAAATGTATTGATATCAGTATTTACTGCAGCCCTTCCTCACTGAATTGCATTTATTATTCTGTTTTCTCTGCTTCAGTTTTTTAATGTTGCTTTTCACTCTTTCTCCAGCCATGACAAACTTTCAGGTGGTACAACAGTTGACCAAAGGCTACAGGATGCCGTGCCCTCTTAACTGCCCCAAATATTTATTTGACATCATGTCCGAATGCTGGAAGGACTCTCCTGCAGACAGACCCACCTTTGAAACTCTGCAATGGAAACTCGAGGACTTCTTTGATATGGACATCAGCTCTTACGATGACGCAAGCCGCTACTAAAAGACACTGCTGCTTACAAATTTGATGCAACTGCAAATGAGCCAAGTGCAGGGATTTGATGAGCAAGCCTGAGATGCTATTTTAGTATCAAATGAACCAAATGCCTTTATGTATTCTTAACGTTCAGATATAATATGCTAAATGCACTCATCAAGAGTTTTCCTATGTACAAACTACTTTAGTTAAAGCTGAAACGTGTAGTCATTTGGATGTTAAAATGCTTTCTCTTATCCAATAGCAGTAGAAAGTTATGGTGTGACATAAACGAAAGGCTACTGACTATTTTTAAAAAGAAAAAATCCCTTCAGTGTTTCCAACCTAAATTGTCCTGTACCAGTAAGTAATATATATTACAATACTGGGCCAGTTTATTATGTTCAGTGTACTCTTTAGTGTGCGGAGACAATTGGTAACCTGTTTCCCTGGAAAGTGCTTTCAACACTGTCCATTCGGTCCTCCAGTAACAAACTGGAGAATGGGTGGAATTGGAAACCGGTTTGCACACAGTCATAATTTATGCAATATCTGTTAATGTTATTGATGCTGATTTTGCACAATCCACAACACAATTCAGCTTTGAATCAAAAATATATTCTGAGCCTTCTTGATTATTTCCTCTTTGCCTTTTTCTGTTCATTCTGTGGATGCATACCTCAGTCTGTATTTGCTGTTGTGTGCATATTACATATCCTATAGTGGTGGTTTAGTGTCACTTGATTTTGCACTCATGCTGGTGCCATGAAACCGATACTATTGAGGAAAAGATATAAAGAGCATAGGCAGTGTAACGGGGTTAACCTGTTTTATGTTGAACGAGTCACTTCCTGTCAGACTAGCAGCATTACTTGTTCTAAAAGAGGAATGCTCAGAATCCACGACATTCATTTGCTCACAGCATTCAGCAAAACGCACACATTGAGACTAGATTCTCAACCGAGCTTTAGTCAAAACTGTCATAATTAGATATATTGTACAATAAGAAAATAAGCCATGCTTCTTGAAAACCAAATCAGTATATGAGAATTATTTCTGAAGCATCATGTGTAATGTAATGGCTGCTGAAAATTGAACCGTACCATATAATTTTTTGTATTTTTTTATATTAAAATAGAAAGGTTATTTTTTTTAATACTACAGTACTACTTTTCTTTAACTGTATTTTCAATCAAATAAATTAAGCCATGGTGAGCATAATTTTTTTTTTTAAGGTATTACAGACCCCAAACTTTTGAGTTTAGTGTGCATTTATAAAAATACAGAAAAAAAGGTACTGTATGTAAAATACATAAAATTATTACTCTGTATTTGCAAAATATTAGGTTGAAATATATTTTAAATATATTTTTGTAATTCAGTGCAAAATGAATTTTCATATCATGTGCACTCAAATAGTGAAATACTTAACAATTATCATGGATTATGATTTATATCCCCACATGGGGGCACTAAAAACCTGAAATTTTCAGTTGGGTGTCAAATCACGATTTGTATAAAGTAGGGTTCCTCAAATCTTGCCCTGGCTGGCCAATGTGCTCCAACCCTGATCAAACTCACCTACCTGTGATTTTCTAATGAACCTGAAGACACTGATTAGCATGATCAGGTGTGTTTGATTAAGGTTAGAGCTAAACTCTACAGCGGATCTCATGGTTCAGATTTGAGGATCCTTGGTTTACAGCCACTGTCAGGTGACTGACCCCTTCACCATTGTTCTCCAGTTTCACAAAGGGTTAAGGCTAGTGCCAGACTAAAATGCATGTTTTAGCTGTCTCAACTTAAAATAACTTGCACTGATATATCTTAAAATATTTTGGTGCCATTGTTTAGTTTCAAGATGCACACCAGTAATGTCTATTTCTAAGGCATTTTTATAAAAGCTGATTAAATATAAACAAATGCCTAGTACTGGCTTAAGCTAAGTTTTATCTGTGATACTGGGCCTGTATCTTTTAAACCAACATACTGTCATTTGTCTTTTTGTCAATACAAACATCTATTGGAAAGATGTAAAGATATATATATATATATATAGAGAGAGAGAGAGAGAGAGAGAGAGAGAGAGAGAGAGAACAATAACAATAGAATTTTATTCTCATATTGACAGTATTGTTGATGTGACAGGTTCACTAATGTGATGTCTCACTGTTACACTAACATTTTCTGGCCAGCGATGCAAGAAAAAAACACAAGCTATAGACAACATCTTGTTGGACAAGAGAAATGGAGCATGGAATAATGCTTTTCCCTTTTAATTTCAGCGTATAAGCACAGACTTCACATATTTAACTTTTTTAGAGCAACTACTCTATGTGCTCTGATGTGCTCTGTTTGACAGAAACCATGCTAAAACCTGATGATTACATTATTTTAAATGAGTCCACCCCCCAAGATTACTGTTATAAAAATGAGGCGCGTCTAAAAGGCAAAGGGGGAGGTGTTGCTTCAATTTATAACAATGTTTTCAGGATTTCTCAGAGGGCAGGCTTCAAGTATAACTCGTTTGAAGTAATGGTGCTTCATTTAACATTATCCAGAGAAACAAATGTTAATGATAAATCCCCTGTTATGTTTGTACTGGCTACTGTATGCAGGCCACCAGGGCACCATACAGACTTTATTAAAGAGTTTGGTGATTTTACATCCGAGTTAGTTCTGGCTGCAGATAAAGTTTTAATAGTTGGTGATTTTAATATCCATGTTGATAATGAAAAAGATGCATTGGGATCAGCATTTATAGACATTCTGAACTCTATTGGTGTTGATAGTGTTGAAATTATGCAGCCAAGTGATGATGTCTCAGTCCCTTTATTTAGTTTTGTGCAAACTTCATATAGCCAAAATGTTAAATTATACTTGTGGTTACAAGTAAGGAAGAACCATCACTTCTACCACAAAAGACTGCTTTTTAAGTTATCTTCCTGATGTATCCGAATTCCTTAGCATATCCAAAATCTATGGACTCTCTCTTTTCTAGCATTTTAAATACAGTTGCTCCTTTACGCTTAAGGAAGGTTAAGGAAAACAGTTTGACACCATGGATACTCGCATACTCGCACCCTAAAGAGAGCAGCCCGAAAAATGGAGCGGAGCTGGAGAAAAACAAAACTAGACGTATTTCGTATTGCTTGACGGGAAAGTTACCTATAATACAGAAAAGCTTTAAAAACTACTTATTTAATAAAGTGGCTAAATTAACGAAAAATAAATCCTCAACATGTGTTGACATTTCCCAACATCACAGCAGTAGATGTAAAGAAAAATAATTAGCATCACCAACTCCCCCAATGCTGCGGCAAAAAATAGTGGAGCAATATCAGAAAGGAGTTTAAAATGGACTGTGGCAAAGTGGAAAACTGTTCTGTGGTCAGACAAATCAAAATTTTCAAAAAGTTATTTTTGTGTTTTCATAGAGAACATTTGGTGCATCATGAAGAGGAAGATGTGACAAAGAAGACCTAAGACACTTGAGCAACTAGAAGCCTGTATTAGACAAGAATGAGACAACATTCCTATTCCTAAACTTGAGCAACTTGTCTCCTCAGTCCCCAGACGTTTGCAGACAGTTATAAAAAGAAGAGGGGATGCCACACAGTGGTAAACATGGCCTTGTCCCAACTTTTTTGAGATGTGTTGCCATGAAATTTAAAATCAACTTATTTTTCCCTTAAAATTATACATTCTCTCTGTTTAAACATTTGATATGTCATCCATGTTGTATTCTGAATACAATTTTGAAATTTGAAACTTCCAAATCATTTTATTCACAATTTGTACAATGTCCCATTTTTTTTGGAATCGGTTTGTATATAAGATAATATTAAAAACTACTATTGAAATACTATTAGAAAACTACTATTGATACTTTTGGAACGTAAGAAAACCCCACAGTTCATACAGGTTTTCTCACACAACAGTCTTGTAATACTTTGCAATGATTTTAATTTGTACTTTTTTACTATTGTAGAGGCCAGACCATGACTGGTGAGAAACAGGTCCAACTGATCTGAACTCTGGTGAACAGGATGCAATATTATTTACAATGTCAGTGCCATTGTTTTGTCTCAAGATACACACCAGTACTGTTTTATCCTCACACATTTTAATCTGCTTATTTTTTAGTTGAATGGAATATGTCAGCTACTAATTTGTTCAGTTCGATCAAAATGTTTTTAGTCAGGCTGATAAATCCATTTTGAAGTGTGAGGGGTACATAGCAAACTGTATTTGCGTCTAATACTGTTTAGGTTCGTTCTTTTTGAGGAAAATCCTTAGATGAAACTGCAACTCAATTTTTCTATATAATTTAGGCGCAAGTACAAAAGTTCACTACTGATTGAAGCTCTCATTTCAATAATGATAGATCAGAACATTATAAAAATGCAATTTTCCCATGTCTGATGTTTCTTAACATTAACGGCAGATGTTGGAATCTTCAGGGCCAGTTGAATGTCCTGCCTGTGATTTGATAGAACTTCTGGTTAAATGGATGGAAAAAGCGCCGCAGTTTTTCCTTGATGGAGGGATTTACATCTGGATGGATTCTGCCCTTACTATCCGCCAGACACTTGCTGAACATGAAGTTGAAGCGCAGGCAGAAGAAGCCACGTGTGGCATTAAAGTACAGATTGTACTGGCTGATTCGTGAAGGAAGGTTTAAGAATCGTTCGACCAGCTTAAGCTCTGGAAGTGGGTCTGTGATGAGGCTGTCTCCATCAACTATGTGAAACTGCTCAATGGGAAAGAACTTTAACCAGTGTTCTAGGTACTTGCTGTAGATGCTTGTCCGTACAGCCTTGTACTTTGTGTTCACCTCACAAGTGTTGGTATCAACCACAAGTTCCTCAAACTTGTTGTATGTTTTGTTCTTGTGCTCTTTGCCCTCTAGGACCTGTGTGTAGTCTGAAACGGTGCGGGTGGTTGGCTCACGCACAATCAACAGAAGTTTAATAGAGGAATTCATCTTAAATATCCTCTCAGGTACCTCCTCAGTGATGAAATATGCAGGACTCTTCTCAACAGTTATTTGATGTGGAAAAGAGAAGGGCATCTTTTTGAGGTACCAGTCAACACCACGAGCATAGTTCTTTTCATTGTCGAAAAAGTGGACCTCCTGGGAGGCCTTGACAACAGCAGGGTGAAGACTGAGCATCTCCAGCAGTGCACGTGTTCCACCTTTCCTCACTCCGATGATGATGGCTCTGGGCAGCTGCTTGATGAGGTGGTGCGTTCGCAGCTGCTCCCTTGTCCTGTTTCTCCTGTGCAGCTTAAGACCTAAAGCCTGCTTTAGCTGCAAGGTATGTAAAGGCATCTGCCCTGATGTATCTGCAGGGCACAGTCTGTCCTTAATGGGGCAGATGAGGTGCAGTCTGCAATTAGAGAAAAAAAAACATTTGGATTTATAACCACCTAGTGTTCAAGACGTTTTATGTCCTAAAAATGAATTTTAATTAAACTTGATTTTTCTGTTTTGTGGAATAACGTGTCATATTAAATCTGATTCGTTGACTTCTTCATGTACACAGGGATAAAGGTGCTACTGTTGAAAAAAACAATGGGGCTTGATTTTCTCTGTGAATGTATAATTACCTGTCTAAAGTGCCCTCTCGAACCACTAGAAAGAAAAGACTCCCAAGAACCAAGCTACCCAGTACAAAGAACTTCTGCCTCAGCCACTGCTGCTGTGAAAACAGCATCACCCTCCATCAACGGCCTTCCTCAGCCTGCATAGACAAACACACACACACACACACACATGATTTATGTATCCATATCTTTTCATTTACACATTAAGAACCCACTTTCATCAAAAGTCTGCATCTTTATAATTTAACAAAGACACATTTCAAATAAGCAAAGCATCAGAAGAGAAAATGCTTTTAAACCCACAATAAATCATGTCTTACGAGTCATTAAATGTTGCAGCGTCGTTATAAAGGATGGCCTCTATAACACATATGCACACAGACACAAGTGAGCTAATTCACTCACACATAATGAATAATTTTACATTCATATTTATTAATTTACCAAACACTTTTATCTAAAAAACATAAAAAAAATGAGGAATATAACAAAGCAATTGACCCTAAGGAGGCAATAACATGCTTGCTCTGTTTTAGATCATTTGCAGGTCATTTGTGACCCTGGAGCACAAAACCATTCTTACGGTGCTGGGGTTGATTTTTAGCAAGAGCCAAAAAAAAAACCATTGTATCGGTCAAAATTATAATTTTTTCTTTTATGCCAAAAATCATTAGGTATATTTCACGAGTTCACATTTACATACAATTGAGGGGGAAAAGTTTAATGCGTATTTGGCATGCTGTCTGGAGGGAGGGCTCCGAGCTCAGAGTTCGGCCTGATCCCAGAGTACTCAGTTGTAATTTGGGAGCGACCGATCGGGTGAGTTTGCATCTTTTTCCGCTGTGAGACAAATGCTCGCTGGACAGAAAGAGAAAACAGGGAAGAGAAAGATGAGTACTTGACCGGGAGATTTTCCTCACACTGCATCCGCTGTGAGACCAAATGCTGACTGGATGAATTTTTCAATCAATAAGGGTTTGGTGGGCTTTTTTTTATGTGGAATCGGTTGGTTTTGATATAGCTATGGAAAGCATCTGAGGAACATCTCCCAAGGGCTTGGATCTGGATTGGAGACGCCTTTTTGGGCTGCTGAAATTGCTGCCCCCGATACGGAATGAGTGACTTGAAAAATTCTCTACTGTAATGCCTGACTGTTGGAGAACAGATTTGAGGTGTTTCTGGAACCAAAAATGTGTCACAGGTTTTTTGGATTTGTCTATGAATAGGGGTTCCAGAGGAGATTTAGCCTGAGAGCTTCTCCATTGCAAATATGCCAGAATGGGGTTCCAGAGGAGATTTAGCCTGAGAGCTTCTCCATTGCAAATATGCCAGAATGGACTGGTATGGTTGGATTGGTGATGAGAGGTTAAAAATGTAGATGAAATTACCATTTTCGGTTTGGTCTGTCTTACTTTGTTTAACCAAATATGAAATTGTTTCACCATCAAAAAAGGCTAGGATAAACATGGTGTCGAGTGTGTGAGTGGTACTGATTGGCTGGTAGCCTGTGTGGAGGGCGTAAATAAATTTGGTGAGATTGTCTAGCGTCGGGACGGGTGGTCTGGGATCTTTGGATCCCTTTGATCAGGAGGAAGGTTTGTGAATTGTTTATTTCAGGGAAAGGAGCACCATACATCAATTTATGGAAAAATTGGATGCCCCTCAAGTAACCTGATGGTTACCTGATTTGATGGACCCAACTTGAAGGCCCTTAATGCTATTAAGTTAGTAAATAAAAGAGGTGACTGAAAGAAGAGAAAAATCAGGGAAAGGCATGTTATAAGAGGCATGGAACGTTTTAAAACCTCGGAGAAACTGCTTGGAAGATGGTATCGAATGATGCGTCAAGCAGGGGTTTTAACAGATGGGTTACAGGAATATTAGTTCTGAATAGCGAGGTACTGGAGTTGGGAATTGATCCACCTCTGGAGCCAGCGTCCTGAATTTCTGAAACAGAAAATGAGACTGAGTCATTGATTTGGTTTTCTGACCCTGGGACGTGTTTAAATCCAGGAGAGACACCTAAAGAGTGGCATCAGAGCAGGTGAATGGGAACGGCCTTGCATTGCACTAAAATGCTTTTAACGGCCCATTCTTTCCCCCACAGAAAAGCTGCTACTTCGAGAGGATAAAGCTCAAATAGAGCTGATGATTGAGATAAGTCCTGGAGCTGCGGTGGCCACGGAACCGCAAACCAACGACCTTGAAAAAAATCCCCCAAAACCGATTGAGGGGGCGGCGTCTGTGCACAGTTGGATATCGGTCAGGGATGAAACATGGTTGTTATAGAAAAAGGACAGGCCATTCCACTGGTTTAGAAATGTTAACCACATCCTGAGTTCATCGCGACATGCTTGAGTTATGGAAATGAGGTCCTCTAGCGAGTGGATGTAGGACGTGAGTGAGAGGAGATGCGATATGAAGGGGCGGCCCTACAGAATGATGTGCACAGTTAAGTTTAAATGTCAGAGCAGGGATAGGAGTTCGCGTTTTGAACAATTTGATTTTTCAAGAAGAGTAGAAGAGATGAGCGTTATTCACTCAATTTTCTCTTTGGGCAGGGATGCTTGGAATTTGTCTTAATCCAAATTATTTCCTGGGAATTCAATGGATGTTGCAGGGCCCATGGTTTTTTCCTCTGCGTTAGGAATTCCAAGCTCAGAAAAAAAAGTTTTGGACTGTGAGGATGTGCACGGCTGGAATGGCATTGGGAGGCAAGATTATAAAAAAATCATCTAGCAGGTGAATGAAGTGAGAAAAGGCGTAGTTGTTTGCCAAAATCTAGCAAGACTGCTTCTGATAGCATGTTGAAAATTTTAGGGCTGCTTTTGCATCCGACAGTTAAACGCACAGTGAAATAATATTTCCAGAGCCAGCAAACTCCAAATAGGTGCCATGAATCTGGATGGATGAGCATTACTTTGAAAGCAGTTGTAATGTCAATTTTTGCAAGCCAAGCACCCCGACCTGTGATTTTGATCATGTCGATCTGATCTATGTAGTGGTATTTAAGCGAAAACTCATTGAGAGGGATCAAGCTGTTCATGCCTGGGAACAGGGAATTGTGCGGTGCTTACCGGTCGAATATTAGGCATTTTTTACCCGAAAAGTTATTTGTAGCCACTCCAATAGGGCTGATATGAAACGTCAAATGGGCCAATCATGAAGCCTGACTAAACTTCTTTCTTGAACAGTTTGTTTACAACTTCAGGTGGATTGAAGATTATTACATGTGATGTTTTGGGAGAGCGGGCATTCTTAGCCGGTTTTAAAGCCATCTTTTAGGCCTGACAGCAGATAATGAGTAAATTCCATGTCCGGGTGATAATCTAGTTTGAAGTGCAAATAAAATATTTACAGGAGTCGCAAAATAATTTTGGATTTTTTATTCACAGCTTTGTAAGCTGGCATGAGACATGAGCACCGCCACAGAAGCTACAGATGTGCATAAACCGGCAGCGCACTCTGTTACATTTACCCATGTTCAAATTATTACAGGCTGTCTTCTTTTGTTGAAAGGGGAGTCCTGGTTTGCGTTGGTGGTTGCTGCAAGAAGCATGTAGCTGGTGGATTTAGGGGTGTTTGTTCCCGCGTATAGAAGAGAGGAAGGGTTAACCAGTGGGCACGATGCAGTTGAGTGCGCTAGTGACCTGCAAACTGCACAAGTAATGTTTTTGCAACCTCCTGTGGAGATCTGAGTTGAGTGCGCCCCAGTATGTGCACTGGTTCCACTGGTTTCACTGCACTTTTGGCTGAAAGTTTATGGTACGTGTAGAAATGCCCACCTGCATAGGACAGCACGAGCTCGGCTATGTGTCAGTCCTCTCCTGGACTGAAAACACAGCAGCACTGGCCAAGAAATCAAAATAGCGTCTCTACTTCCTCCTCAAACTGAGAAGAGCCAGAGCCCCGCAACCCCCCATCATGTACACCTTCTACAGAGGCACCATCGAGAGTATCCTGTCGAGCTGCATCACTGTGTGGTATGGCGCCTGCAACGCGACCTGTCAAAAGACTCTGCAACGCATAGTGAAAGCAGCTGAGAAGATCATTGGTGTCTCTCTCCCCTCCCTCCCTCCGTCTCACTCACAAAGCCCTCTGCATCACAGGTGATCCCACCCACCCGCCTCACAGCTTCTTCAGTGTGCTGCCATCAGGGAGGAAACTGCGGAGTCTCCAGGCCAGGACCAGCAGACTGAAGGACAGCTTCATCCACCAGGCTGTCAGGAAGCTGAACTCGCTCCCGAACTTGACCCCCTCCCCTCTTCTGACCTCATCAGTCAGTTAAATAAAATAACTGCTCTTGAGCCCTTTGTCACTTTAATCAGACTAAATAAGTTTTTTTTTGCACTAAATATCTGTTATATGCACTGTTGTTCACTTCATTGATTTGCACTCTATCTGCCATTTGACTTGCGCTGCTTTATTTAACCTTGTTTTTAATTTTATTGTCTTAATTTTATTATGTCTCTTCTATACATTCCCTTAATGTAATCTATATTCTACATTTTATATTTGATCTAGATTTTTAGCCTGTCTAGATTTTTACTGTTACTGTTAATGTTATCTGTATGCATCTGAGAGTAACGCAATTTCGATTCTCTGTATGTATGTACTGTACATGTGGAAGAATTGACAATAAAGCACTTGACTTGATTATGATTGCTTGATAATCGTTCAGTTCGAGCCACCTGAGATGATTGATGATTTCAGTGAAATGGGAAAAAGCAATTGGAAATTCAGAAAATGAAAGAATGAGATGAGTGAGTGTTTGTGTTTTTCAGGGTAACTGAGAAATCACCGCAATCTATTTGGTGGTCTGGTTCCACTGCTGGGAGTAGAGAGAGAAGAGAGGAAAGGTCTACATCTGCACCTGAGAGGATCTGTGCGAGGATACTTTGGGATACTGGTGGTGATTCCATGGTGACTGCGTTGGGACAGAACGGGCATCCGGGTTGCTGTGAAGAGAGAATATCGTGATTTAGTTTGTATGAGAGAGCTGGGAATGGTATAATCCGTAGCTGCGAATGTTGGTGGCAGCAGCCTCACGCTTGGATGACCTGCTGGGGCTTGCAAAGGAAAGTTAGTTGGAGGATATGAAGGAAAGGAAAGATTATAGGATGAAGTGTGGGCTTGAACTGCAAGCAGAGGCGGGCTTGCGCTTGTTTGAGCTACTGGAGCTGCAAGCCACTGGAAGTGGGCGGGGTTGTAACCTGGTGGATGAAATTGTTGACGTGGTTGGGCCTGTATTGCTAGCGGCGATAACCTTGTGCTAGTGTCTGCAACAGTGGCTGTGGGGAGGCCGTTGGGCCCGGCTGCATGTGGCACTGCAGCAGCAGAAACCATGGTGCATGGCAGGACGTCATCGAGAGGCTCATCTGGGGCGCAGTCCAGGCTCGCTGAAGGCCTGTTGCTGCGGCTCGATGGGCGAAGCGAGCCGGATCCTGTGCGAAACATTTCAACACTTCAACACATTTACACTTAAGACTGGTTTTGTGGTCCAGGGTCAGATTTGTGAACTTGGAAATGCATGAAGACTAGACAATTCTGGCTAGAAGAGCATTTCATTAATTCAGTCAGTTAAGAAATGACAAGAGCATGGAAAAGCAGTATGCTTGGTTAGGAAGAGCCTCAGTCTATACTTTTTGGGAATTATATTGTCCATTACTCTCTCTTTTCTCCTCATGATCATTGAAGTTGTCCTCATATTCTCTCTCTCTCTCGGACAATTGAGCTGGGACAAATGTCCTTGACTTCCTGTGTTCTCATCTTTTTTTTTAAAAATAACAAAATAACTGAAATTATACACCCCCCTCTCACCCCCACCACAACCACTAAAACCTAACCCCTGAATTTCATCCAATTTGAAAAGAAGCAATATAAGGCAAGACAAGTAGGAAACAGAAACTAATGATGAAACATGAAACCAGTGTCTCTCTCTCTCTCTCTCTCTCTCTCTGTGTGTGTGTGTGTGTGTGTGTGTAAGCAGTGTGGAGTGATGATGATGAGGTGTAATGGAATAAAGTGACCTCATACTGCTTACATCGAAACACACCCACAAAAGTGTCTCACTCTCCTCTTAAATAATGGCCGTTCTGTGTCTGATGGATCACTCAGCTGATGTTTACACAAAATGAGTCACACTATTAAAAAAATGACCTGCCATGGTTTCACTTAGACTGGGTTCCCATCACAGTAGTCCTTGATTTCATATTTAAAGGAGAAGTGACATAGCCTAGCACATTTTCTGACACTAGGGGAAACATTGCTTAGTTAGCTAGTTTCAGCTCAGTAGCTTGTTTTTTTTTTTTGTTCATATTTGAGATTGTATTTGAATGTTTCATTGATTGTCGCCATGTTTGTTGTTGGTTTAAATGAGAGTTGATGTCTAAGATTATTTTGAGAGACATTATCTGTTCATCTTCTTACAGTGATAACTGCAATTGTTTCATAGAAAGCAAGTTGAATAGCCCCTTAAAGAACAAAAATATTTTTCCATTTATTAATGATCAGTATATTCCCTTAGTAAAGAAAATATATTTCCGTAATATACAGTAAATGATCAATATATTTAATGGCATATTGAAAATTTACACACTATTTTGTTTTACAATATATTTTAATAATACATAAGTAATTGCTGCTTTTCATATATTGAAGAACATGACAATATATTCACTTTATATCATAATGCATGTAATTTTATATTCACATATATTTCACATCATATTTACTCATACATTATATCCCCCCCCCACACACACACATATATATGTATATGTATATATATATATATATATATATATATATATATATATATAATGAATTTGTTAATTATTTACATTACGTATATTTAATATATATATATTATAATATATATATATATATATATATATATATATATATATATATATATATATATATATATATATATATATAAAGCTAGTCAACAATAGCAGTTGTATATTCATAATTTTATGTATAACAAAAGATACATTTATCTAGATGTTGCTTATGTTGAATACATTAGAAGAGCTACTTGCAAGCTCATTTTAAATTCATTTTAAATAATTTCGGCTGCATTTAAATAAAGCACTGTCATATTTTGTGTCTATTCACATGAAATGTGTAGACACATATAATGCTGAAATTCCAAACGAACGTGTTGATTGTAAGGTTAGGCCTACATGTAATGGTATTCATATGTGTCAGCATTAATTACGCATTCGGTCTCCTCTGAGAATCATTTAATCAAGGACTTGATTTACTACCCAGAAAAAAAAACATGCAATACCTGTTTCTGCATAAGCTTGGCAGGCTATCCGGTGAAGAAAGCACAGGTGCGCATGTGGCGATGGGTCAGTACATGTTTCAAAATAAGCCACTGTCCCGCATCAGGAGGGTTGTAGACAGTTTTCATTCCAGTTTGTTACCGCGTACACGTAAACATAATCCCAACCATCATACACAGCATCTGACACAATCACGTGAAAAAACAAAGCGCTATTCTACAATCGTAAAGTGTTCTGCTACTTTTTGTAAAGCGCCAGATGTAAGATAAAATGTTTCATTCACAGACCGTGTGAAGGAACCAAGACCGCTTTCTTGTCCCAGGAAGTAAATAAAACCCCGTGATAATCTCACTTGTTCTCGTTTAAAGATAATTATTTTTAGCGTGTCTTTAGGGAAGATCGTTGTGGGTGCGCCCACGGAGGCCATCAGCTATTTAGAAAAAGACGATGATCTGAGCTCCAGCTTGCGCGGCGTGAGGAGGACGGGAGATGGTCGGATAACATTATTTTGAGGCGGCGTCCTATTAGCTGATTCAGAACAACTGGACTCTTGTCGAAGCCCTTCTTGGCTGTTTTGAATGAAATCTCGCCCTCTTCTGTCGAAAGTCACGTAAAACTGAAAATATGGCAAAGCATTCACTTGACCATACAGGCATCACTCAAGTCTTTTTAGGACGTTCTCTTAAAAAAGAAAAGAAAAACAATTCTACTTACTGGTCATTCTCACTACAATTATTATTATTATTATTTATTTTTTACTGTTATAAGATATACAAGAGTACACATGACTTTTTATTACACACAGCCAATATAGCTGCTAGTTCTAGGCCTATTATAAGTTAACTATTCACTGCATGCAAATGAACCATTTCTATTGCTAACTTGCATATTTGTATAGATACATCTGACCAACCAACTTTAAATCTTATTCTTAAAAATTAGTTTGCAGGGTATATATGACTCATAATTTTGAAGTGCATCTCTTTACATTTAGAGTTAATTTGTTGATGTAGGATATGAGTTTAGAAACACAATCAAGCTAAACCCACAAGTCTACTTGTTGTGTTCCTGTAACTCAATTGGTAAAACATTGCGCTATCAAGTGCGAGGTTGGGGGTTCGATTCCCTGGGATCACATGATAGGTAAAAGTTGATAGCCTGAATGCACTGTAAGTCACTTTGGATAAAAGCATCTGCTAAATGAATTAATTTAATTTAATTACCAGTGCTTCATTTGAAATTTCATAATGTAATCAGTAAAACTGTTAATTTTATGAAATATTTTCTAAGGCCATGTCATTTGTGTTTTTAGAAAAGGCTAATCATATTGATTTATGATGCCTGTCATCTTCTGTAAACTCTCATGTAAGCTCTTCTTTGTGCTATTATCTCATGTCTGGACCAACAAACTTTTAATAACTTCCTTTTGTGATCACGGGTCGAATTTGCTTGTTTACTGTAGTGAAAAATTTGCTATTTATAGCCTTTTACATCGCTGCACAAGTTAGCATTTCAGATGTACATTTTCAATAATTTCTATAAAAATTCCCCAAATCTCAAGAAAATGTCATAACAAGCTTTACTAAAAAATCTGTGAAAAATGAATAGAAATTATGATTCTGTCTGAAGAAATATGAAGTAAACATCAGTAAATATATCCATATATCTCCATAGATAAGCAACTTTGGACTATAAACACTTATTGTCGCTGTTCAGTGAATCTATGTGAACAAAAATAAACCACTGCAGACGTGACTGAATATGAGTGAGTGGTGAATTTCTATTCAAAATTTGGCATAATACAGATTTATTATTTTGCACTCCTGACATAAATTACTAAATAACTTTCACTGCAATAATGTTTTATCAAAACATTGGTCAAATATCGAAGTCTTTAAACTTTCAACTGATGCACAGTTTCTCCAGATCAAGTAAGAGAGTGATGTTTAATGTGCTGTGAAAGAGAAACAATAATAATCTGGGGCCGTCGCCATTTTTTGACCACAAAGAGGTTAAGGCAGTTGGTTTCTGCATATGAAATTAAGAAATAACATTGCATTTTAGTGCATTACAGTAACATTCGGAATGACCAAATTTCCTTTTCCATCTTTTATAAGTATCATGTCCCCTTGCAGCAACAAGGCACTCAAACCAATCCAACCCCTGTCCTCCTGGGCCGATGGTGGCAGGCCATCGTTGGAATATCAGAATTCTGGGGATAACACATCCACAGCTGTAAATCCCGGTTTAGTTAGAAAGGTAAGGGTCCACTGAATGACATCTCATGAAGCACGTTCAGTCCAACGAAGCAATAACATTGTAATATGGATCATAATTCCATTTGTTTACGTTTCAGTTCTTTAGCGACAGAACTGTTTGCGTCCATTATGGAATTACTCACGGTCAGAAACTGCGTCTTGGTAATAAAAAAACAGCATGGTTTTGCAGCGTACAGTGTCACAAACAGAATGAGATGATCCACCGGAAAAAAGAATTAAATATAGGCAAAAGATATTTGAATTTTGGCGCTCCCTCGTGACGCGCTCTGACGCACCTGTCAGCTGATGGAGGCAGAACTTATAGCGATCGCCTTTTTCTTTGTATCTTTTATTTTTCAACAGTTTTTATATATGTGAGAGTGTGTTTTATGGTGAATGTGAATGTATCTGCATGATAACCATCTGTTTGAGTGCAAATCAGCCAAAATTAGCTCGCTATTACGGTAGGATAACTGCTATCAAAGTGAATGCGTCTATATGAATAGAGAGAGTGGATTATTTACTATATGGGGCATTTGTGTTATTACCATTTGTATAAGTTGCCATCAGCACATCAGCACTTATTTTTTTCATACAGTCTCATTTTTCACGGTATCTTATTCAGATTTGAAATAGAAACTCATGAGACATGTAGCTTTCAACCCATTACTTTTCTAGATTGCTCCAGGACTCATTTCATGTATTTTTATATCAAATAAAAAAATATTTAAGTGTGGTAAAAAAAAAATTCAAGGCACATCAATGTCAATAACTTTTAATATTTTTGAGCATTATCAAATCTGGTTGATAAAAAGTAAAGCCCAAAGTGTCTTCTTTCCAAAGACACTGCAATTATGTATGTTACACACTGACGTAGGAAACTGTTACAATTATAAATTAGGTAGAGCACTTTCAGCTTTGAGTCCCATAATGGGGGGTATTGGCTTACAGGTTAAATGATCAGTGTTCTCTGCCGGGTGCTCAAAGAACGCATTGAGGACCCATTTACTTGTATCGGTGATACTGTTCTTCCTGCAGGAGCTATTGAACAAGGGACGCTCCCCGTCCATGCTCAAGGTCTATGTGGCAGCCTTGCCCCTTTTTCAAGCCCCTTTAAAGGACCAATCAGTCAGCAGGAAAACCTTGTTCATTTTCTGAGGGGAGCCAGGAGGCTTAATCTGCCCTGGCCTCTCACTGTTACTCACTGTTACCCCTGAAGGGTTCTCCCTTCGAACAGCAGCAGTCCGTCGACCTTTGGTCCCTGTCATTTACAACCACTCTGCTACTAACACTAGAATTGGTCAAGTGAGTAAGGGACATGCAGGTACTTTCTATAAGTCCTAATTGCCTGGAGTTTGGGCCAGGCAACTGCAAGGTCGTCCTGAAACCAAGGCATGGCTATATATCTAATGTGCTTTTGACTCCATTCAGAGCACTGGTTACCATCCTCTCTGTGCTTGGTCCCTCGGAGGAGGACCAAGAGTTGAGTTTACTCTGAAAGTCAGTGGACACACTAAGGGACACCCGGTCATGAAGTAGAGACTTTCTAAATGGATAATTGGTACTATTCTGCGAGCCTACACTTCCTTTGGCCTACAGTGCCCGTTGGAGTATGAGCCCACTCAACTAGAGAGATAACCTCTTTGTGGGCATGGTCTGGTGGAGTGATCATTGCACATCCACATGGGTGCTGAGGCTGCGCAAATCTTCTGGAATGATCACTCGGCTGGGTGAGGCCTTAGCCTGGAGAGTCGTCACTTCAGTCGAAGTAACCTGAATTCTATGACAAAACGATTATATAGCCAGATGACTCTGCCCATTCTGGCTGGCTTTGGTGGGCTTTGCTGACATAGGTTTGTGCAGCACTGCTGCTGAGCCATTAGTTTGTATTAAAACATACTGCATGAACCAGTGAACCATGTGCTCCTTTAGCCCCTCCTCCTTGTTCCCTCTTTACCACACCCTCTTGTCACCCTAGTTGGTCTAAGTGTCCTCACCTGTCCCTCATGTATTTTCCTCCCTATTTATGGTGCACCTTACCCTTTTGTGTTTGCTGGTCCGTTGTCATTCTCACCCCCTCTGTCTGTGGATGTGGCTGAATATCTGACCAATCACTGAAAGTAGGGGAACAAGTCGGTTCTGGGTCATTTTGAGTTATTCATAGATTCTGAAAGTGTAGTCTCCAAGCTTTCCAACGATGTGTAACACGTGGAAATCTGATAATATTTGGAGAAGTTGAGGCCATTTGAAGGTAGTTACTCAAAAAAGCTCAAAAAGCAGAAAATAGCCTCTAAAGACTGTGCAGTTCTCACCTGTTCTCACTGCTGGGAGTGACAATGGGCTAATTTACATCTTATTACATCTCATTTACATAAGCCATACCCCCTGTAAAGCTCCCCCCGTAAAGCTGCATGTTTGAATAGCAAAAACTGCATACTATTAATAATAAAGGATAATGTGCATTGTAAATGTCAGTAATTTATCTTTTTTGACTTTTAAAAAAATAATTTAGAGGCTGAAATATGTGAGTTTTCTTTTTTTACAAAACCTTTTTTTTAAAAACTCTATTTGAACTTGTGCATTGTAAATAACATTGCAAGACACTCCTTTAAAATCTGGCCATCATTTTAAATGTTATTATTTTAAGGTTTACGTAAACAAAAAGTACATATTGATGCTAATTTTATTTGTTATTTGCTGGTTTTCTACATAAAACTTGGTCAATTGATTGATGAAATGGATTGTTACAGTTTTCATGTGCCAAAGACAACTATGCAAAAAGCTTTATTTATTTATTTATTTATTTATTTTTGGCCATATGACAGAGGTCTGATATTCTATTCGTCATATTTCTGTTTTGCATAAAACTGAAGAATATTCGGTACATCCTATGCTGTATTCTAAAATCTGTATTCCAATACATTCTTCCTCGTCTTCATCTTCGCTCAGTTGTAGATTAGGGATATTATACAGTCTTATTATGCCGCTTTCATCGTCGCTCAGATCGTCTTCAGAATCAGTGAGCGCTTGTTCGCTAGAGCCGACCAGAGCGCTGCATAATAAGTAGCCACGCTTCCCTCGGAGGGTGGGGGCAATAACAAAAGAAACAAAAGCCGGCTTATCCAGTATGGAAATACATACAGACAATGATACGCCCCTACTGCGTGCTAGAATCTCCAAAAAACAAGCCGATTTCAACCTCAAAATGTATGCTTTTAAATATACCAATACTGCTATCTCATACACGGAGAGGCTTCTTCGTGATCTCAACTAACAGATTCTGCAAAAAAACGAAAATCACCAATTTTGAAAAACAAAACAAAAACAAAAACAAAAAACACTTCTTTCTTATTTTGCTCGAAAGTTGTGCTGCTGACTTGTGTCACTGGTTTCCGTGACGGGTCACATATGTGTCTGTGTCTTCCTGTCTGGATGGTCTTGTGCCCTTGTTTTGTCTAGTCCTTGTGATTCTATGTTCTTGTCTTGCTCCTTGTTTTAGTAATTTATTTGTTCTTGCCCTTTGCTTTCATTTGTAATATTTTAGTTTTCTAGTCTTGATTCTTGGTTTTGTTTGATCATTCTATTAAGTTGGTTAAATTGGTAATTTCTTATTTTGTTACTTTACTTTTATTAGTTCATTGGTTTATATTCTTTGTCTTGGATTTAACTTGTGTTTTTGTGGAGCTTTGTCCTGTCTAGTCTCGTGTTCCTGACCTGTCCCCATGTGTCCTGCCCTGGTTCTACCAGCCTGGCATCTGGTCTGTCTCCAGAGTCAGTGGTCAACAAGTTTCTGAGCTCTGCTCTATGGTGCCTTGTGTGGCCTTCTCTTTCAGCCTGGTCTTGCTGCCCCCTCTGTTGCCCAAGTATTCTGCCAGTTGTTTCCTGAAGCCTTCACAGTGGCCTTCCCTGGCTGTTCTGTTTATTGTGTTCCTGTTGTGGTATCAGTTGTGCACTTCACTACCTCCTGTATCAGTCTGTCTTGTCAAAACCTTGTTATCTCACTGCAATTGGGTCCTCCTTCCCAGATCCCTGACATGTAAAGGCAACTGAAAGTCATCTCAAACATGTCTGGAAAGACCTTTTGCAAACCAGTGGCAAATATTTGATTGAAAGTGCAATCTATTACATGCAATGTACAAATCCTCTAATAGCATTAAATATTTAGTGTCTGCATTTTGTCAAGTCACCTTTATTTATATAGTGCTTTTAACAATATAGATTGTAACACAGCAACTGAACAGCATTAAATAGGAAAATAGTGTGGCAATAAAGCAAAAAGGTTTTTCATCATTGAATTCAATTATGTCATCACCCAGCTCAGTTCAGTTTAAATAGTATCTGTGCAATGAAGTCAGTGAAAACGCTGGTAATTAAGTGTCCCCAACTAAGCATGCCAGAGGAGACAGCGGCAAGGACCCAAAACTCCATCGTTGACAGAATGGAGCGAAAACCTTGGGAGAAACCAGGTTCATTCGGGGAGCCAGTTTTCCTCTAACCAGACAAAACCAGCAATCCAATTCCAGGCTGCAGCAAAGTCAGATTGTGAAGAAGAATCATATGTATCCTGTAGTCCCGATGGCTGTCTAGGAGACAAGGTCTTGAATGTGGATCTGTCTCTGGGGCTCCTCTAGTTGTCCTGGTCTCCCCTGACATTCAGGGCTGTAGAGATCCTCTCTAGGTGCTGATCCACCATCTGGGATGGATACGTACTGGATACGGGTGACTGCAGTGACCATCTGATCTGGATACACACTGGATCCAGGTGAATGCAAGTGACCATCTGCCTCCTGAACAATGTTAGGTAGGTTATACCAGAGTTTGGGAGCTAAGTAGGAAAGGATCTGGCGCCCGCATTTGATTTTGATATTCGTGGTATTATCAAATTGCCAGAGTTTTGAGAATACAGCAGACATGGAGGACTATAGTGTGATAATAGCTCGTTCAAATACTGAGGTGCTAAACCATTAAGGGCTTTATAAGTAATAAGTAAACCAAAAGTTAAACCAAAAAGATTTTGTTAAAGCAACTGAACAACATAAATTAGGAAAACTGTGTCAATAATGCAAATATGACAGTTAAAGGCAGTTCATCACTGAATTTAGTGATGTCATCATTCAGCTCAGTTCAGTTTAAATAGTATCTGTGCAATCATTTGCAATAAAGTCAATGATATCGCTGTAAATGAAGTGTCCCCAACTAAGCAAGCCAGAGGCGACAGTGGCAATGAACCAAAACTCTATCAGTGACAGAATGGAGAAAAAACCTTGGGAGAAACCAGGCTCAGTGAAGGGGCCAGTTCTCCTATAACCAGACGAAACCAGCAATCCAATTCCAGGCTGCAGCAAAGTCAGATTGTGAAGAAGAATCATCTGTTTCCTGTAGTCTTGTCCAGATGGCTGTCTAGGAGACAAGGTCTTTACAGGGTGATCTGTATATGGGGCTCATCTAGTTGTCCTGCTCTCTGCTGTCTTTCAGGGCCGAGAGGTCCTTTCTAGGTGCTGATCCACCATCTGGTCTGGACACTTACTGGATCCGGGTCACTGCAGTGCCCCTCTGATCTGGATACGTACTAGTTCTGGTGGCCACAGTGCCCTCGGAACAAGAGAGAAACAGACTAATATTAGTGTAGATGCCATTCTTCTAATGATGTAGCAAGTTTATCGGGTGTTATGGTAAGTGTTCATGGTTCCGATTTACCTAAACAATGCAGCCTAAAAATCCTTTAATGGATTTGGATATTAGGAGTGTATTAGTGTGTTATGTGTAAGACAAGTTAAAGAGATTTAGTCTTGAGTCTTTAATCTAGATTAAACTGCAAGAGTGTGTCTTCCTCCAAAACAATATTAGGTAGGTTATTCCAGAGTTTAGGCGCTAAATAGGAAAAGGATCTGCCGCCCGCAGTTGATTTTAAATATTCTACTGAATATCAAACTGCAAGAGTTTTGAGAATGCAGCAGACATGGAGTACTATAATGTTACAAGAGCTATTTCAAATACTGAGGTGCCAAACCATTCAGGGCTTTATGGATAATAAGCAAGATTTAAAAATCTATTCGATGTTTGATACAGAGCCAGTGCAGTGTTGACAGAACTGGGCTAATATGGTCATACTTCCTGGTTCTAGTAAGAACTCGAGCTGCCTCATTTTGGAGTAGCTGGAGTTTGTTTATTAAGTGTGAAGAACAACCACCAAATAAAGCATTACAATAATCTAACCTTGAGGTCATAAACGCATCGATTAAAATTTCTGCATTTGACATTCAGAGCATAAGTCGTAATTTAGATTTAATTTTGAAATAGAAAAATGCAGTTTTACAAATGCTAGAAACGTAGCTTTCTAAGGAAAGATTGCTATCAAATAGCTAACTGATGACGAAGAATTGACAGAGCAGCCATCAAGTCTTAGACAGCATTCTAGGTTATTACATGCAGAGTTTTTAGGTCCTATAATCAACACCTCTGTTTTTTCAGAATTTAGCAGTAAAAAATTACTTGTCATCCAGTTTTTTATCTCAACTATGCATTCTGTTTGTTTTTCAAATTGGTATGTTTTGCCGGGCCATGAAGAAATATAGACCTTAGTATCATCCGCATAACAGTGAAAGCTAACATTGTGTTTCCGGATGATATCTCCCAAGGTTAACATGTAAAGTGTGAAAAGTAACGGCCCTTGTACTTGAGACTTGAGGTACTCAATGCCAAAAAAGTTTTCTGGTACTACCATTTCTAGTATCTTGGACAGAAAAGGGAGATTCAAGATCGGTCTATAATTAACTAGTTCTTTGGGGTCAAATTGTGTGTTTTTTTAGATGATAGGCTTAATAGCAGGCAGTTTGAAGGTTTTGGGGACATATCCTAATGACAATGAGGAAATAAATAATAGTAAGACGAGGATCTATGACTTCTGGAAGTACCTCTTTTAGGAGCTTAGATGGAATAGGGTCTACATACATGTTGTTGGTTTAGATGATTTAACAAGTTTATACAATTCTTCCTCTCCTATAGTAGAGAATGAGTGGAACTGTTCCTCATGGGATCTATCTATCTATCTATAGTGCACTGTCTGATGTGATACTGTAGCTGACAGCTGCATGGTTAAAATTGTATCGCTAATAGTACTGATCTTAGAAGTAAAGTAGTTCATAAAGTAAGTCATTACTGCTGTGATGTTGGGAAATGTCAACACTTGTTGATGCATTTTTTATTGTGTTAATTTAGCCACTGTATTAAATAAATACCGGGGTCATGTTTGTTTTAGAGAGATAAAAAGTAATCAGATGTAGCAATTTGTAATGCTTTTCTGTAGGATAGTTTACTTTCCTGCCAAGCTATACAAAATACCTCTAGTTTTGTTTTCCTCCAGCTGTGCTCCATTTTCTGGGCTGCTCACTTTAGAGAGAGAGAGAGTCCAACATCTCTGTTACATAATCAAGTTTTTCTGAGGTTTTGGATATGGTAAGGAATTGGGATACATCAGGAAGATTATGGATACTTCACCCACCGGCACCATCCAGGACAGTGCATTCCTCTCAGCTTCATCTTTGTGTCTCATTGTCATCTTGTATCATTGTCTTCATTAAACTGTGTTAAATCTCGCACTTGCTTCCTGCCACTCCTTCACCCAGTCATTACAGAACGCTCTCACCCAACATGGAAGCAGAGAGCTACTCCGGTGAGCCTAACTTTTGCAAGACTTTCCTTAACAAATGTTCCATGCATTTTGCATTGCAGCCTCGCACCTTCGCGATGGAAGAGTCCAAGGTTGGATTAATCGCCTGGGTAAACAAGCCAGTCCATCACGCCATTACGTCTCTCCGGAACGGGGCCACTCGAGTTGAGAGAACATTGGTGGGTAGAGCTTGGCTTTCCCGGAAGGAGAGAGAGCGGCGGAGGTCCCAAGGACTATGCTTATATTTCTGTGGCTTGGAGCACTCCATCCATTTATGCCTGGTAAAAGAGCCAGCCTGGTAGTAAGTTTGAGGCTACTATCGGGTGGGATCTCTGCCGGGAAGTCCTCAAACACATCTTCGACTCTCCTTCTGGTAAAACTGCGGTGGGAGAACCACACTCACGACTTTCTCGCCCTTCTGGACTCATTGTCATTGTTCATTGACTCTCTCCTTGCACGTCTCTTGAACCTTCCTGTCCTTCCTGTGTCTCATTCCATCCATGTAACCACACTCAATGGCCAGGAACTGCCACACATTACTCACTACACCGAACCCATAACTCTGCTCACCTCAGGCAACCACAGTGGAACCATATCCTTTTATCTCATGGACTCCCCTGTCGCTCCCATTGTTTTATGTCACCCCTGCTTAATCAAACATAATCCACGAGTGGATTGGGGTTCCAACACAGTCACCTTGTGGAGTGAAAGTTGTCATGAGTCTTGTCTGGTTTCTGCTTGTCCTGTTGTGCCTGTTTCTGTCTTTCAGAATGAGACCATGGTGTTATCAAACGTGCCCGCAGAGTACTTAGACCTGAAGGCGGAGTTCAGTAAGTCCCGTGCTGCTTCACTACCTCCGCATCATCCCTATGACTGTGCTATAGACTTAGTTCCAGGTAAGTCTCCACCTAAAGGCAAGCTTTACTCTCTTTCTATTCCTGAGAGGGAGGCCATGGAGAAATACATTTCTGATTCCTTGGCATCGAAGTTCATCCGCCCTTCCACTTCTCCAGCGGGGGCGGGATTCTTTTTTGTGGGTAAGAAGGATGGTTCTCTGCAATCTTGTCTTGACTACTGAGAGCTGAACAACTTCATGATAAAGAACACCTATCCGTTGTCATTGATGTCTTCAGCTTTCAATAGGTTACAGGGAGCATCCGTATTCACAAAATTGGATTTACGTAATGCTTATCATTTGGTCTGCATCAGGAAGGGGTATGAATGGAAAACCGCCTTTAACACCCCTAGAGGGCACTTATATTTGGTGATGCCGTTCGGGCTCTCCAACTCACCAGGGGTTTTCCAAGCACTCGTTAATGATGTGTTGAGAGACATGGTAGATCAGTTTATATATGTTTACCTGGATGAGATACAGATTTTTTCTTCATCTCTTCAGGAACATGTGCAACACGTCAGATGAGTGCTCCAGAGATTACTCGAGAATGGGCTTTTTGTCAAGGCGGAGAAATGTGTATTCCATGCACAGTCTGTCCCCTTCCTAGGGTATATCGTCTCGTCCAAGGTAATACGTATGGATCATGACAAAGTTAAGTCTGTGACAGATTGGCCATCTCCAGATTCCCGTAAGGCCCTACAGTGGTTTCTGGGGTTAGCCAATTTTTATCAACATTTTATTCGTCATTTCAGCCAATTGACTGCCTTGACCTCCCCCAGTACTCCGTTCCGGTGGTCAGATGCAGCCGAGACTGCATTTACCAACCTCAAGAGCCGCTTCGTTTCGGCTCTTATCCTTTGTCAGCCCCATACTGAAGAAACCTAACTAACTAACTAACTCTTCTAACTAACTACAGGCCTATATCTAAACTGCCTTTTTTATCTAAAATTCTAGAGAGAGTGGTGGCGGGGCAGCTGACTTCATATCTTGATGGAAAAGATTTGTTTGATAAATTTCAGTCAGGTTTTCGCAAATGTCATTCAACTGAGACTGAACTTCTTAAAGTATCAAACAACATTTTGATGGCTGCTGACTCTGGACAGTACACTGTATTGATTTTACTTGACCTATCATCTGCATTTGATACATTGGACCATACAGTATTGATACATCGGTTATGCAATGAAATGGGGTTCTCTGGGTCTGTTTTAAAATGGTTCACCTCTTACTTGAGTGATAGATCATTTTGTGTGTCTATGAATAACATTCTGTCAGAAATGACCCCTGTGTCATATGGAGTCCCTCAGGGATCAATTTTGGGTCCTATTTTGTTTTTATTGTATATTAGCCCTCTTGGTGAAATTATTCGAAATTTTAATAATGTGTCTTATCACTTTTATACTTATGACATTCAGTTGTACTGCTCATTCAAAGAGCCAAAGTTAGGTAAATTAACTGATTTATCGGAATGCCTGTCATGCATTAAGACTTGGTTATACAACAATTATTTACAACTGAATATAAAAAAGACTGAAACTTTGATCATTGCTCCAGAACAAAAAATACCTCAAATTAACACCCCTGTTCCTTAGACTCATCCGTCCAGTTGAGCCTAAGAAACCTGGGTGTTTTGTTCGACCAATCGTTGTCTCTGCATGGTCATTCTAGACAGTTGGTCAGAAACTGTTTTTATCATTTGAGAAATATTTCTAAATTGAGAAAAACATTGCCCAAAGCTACAATGGAGATGATCATTCACACTTTTACTTCTTCAAGGTTAGATTACTGTAATTCTCTTTTTACTTGTTTTAACAATGTTTCTCTGAACCGTCTTCAATTGGTTCAAAATGCAGGAGCCAGGCTTTTAACAGGGACCAACAGAAGGGCACACATTACTCCGATTTTATTTACTCTCCACTGGCTTCCAGTAAAATTTAGCATTAATTATAAAATTTTAGTTTTAACCTTTAGAGCATTACATGGACAGACCCCCCCAATATATCGCAGACATGCTTATCCCTTATTCTTTCCGTACTCTTCGTTCCTCAGGTCAAAATCTCATGATTGTCCCTAAAACCCGCCTTAAAACTTGGGGAGACCGCTCCTTTCAAGCAGTTGCTCCCAAACTGTGGAATGCCCTGCCACTGTCTCTGGGTGTGGTCGATTCTGTTGATTCTTTTAAAAGACAGCTAAAGACATTTTGCATGATGTTTCTTATTTTTAAGTTTGTTAATTTGCTATATGTAAAGCATTTTGCGATTTTACCTGTGATAGGTGCTATATAAATAAAGTTTACTTACTTGTAGCCTCTGATCCCACACAGCAGTTCGTCATGGAGGTTGACACATCAGAGGTGGGGGTAGGAGCATTTCTTTCCCAACGTGCTGCCTCGGATGATAAGATGCATCCCTGCGCGTTTTTCTCACATCGTTTATCTCCTGCTGAACGCAATTATGACATTGGTAATAGAGAATTGTTGGCTGTCCAGTTAGCTTTGAAGGAGTGGCGTTACTGGTTGGAAGGGTCAGGGGTACCTTTAATTGTTTGGACCGATCACAAGAATTTAGAGTACATTAGAACTGCCAAAAGACTAAATTCCAGGCTGGCTCGGTGGGCCCTTTTTTTTCGGTCGTACCGCACGGGTTCCAAAAATGTCAAACCTGATTCTTTCTCACATCTTTTTGATCCTTCCACACGCCTGGTGACTCCCAAGTGTATTTTACCTAAGAAAATAGTCGTTTCAGCACTCGTATGTGAGGTCGAATCGAAGGTCAAGACGGCCTTAGAAGGCGTAGCGCCCACTGAATTGTTTATTTGTGCCGGAGGAGTTACGGTCCGAAGTTATTCAGTGGGGTCAAAGCTTTAACGTTGCTTGTCATCCAGGGATAAGCCGAACCAAGGGTTTAGTTAAGCAACGATTCTGGTGGCCACTCATGGCTCGCGACGTCCACGATTTTGTTTTGGCTTGCTCAGTTTGCGTCAGTGGTAAGTCATCTAACCGGCCTCCAGATGGGCTCCTTCAACCGCTGTCTGTCCCTTCAAGACCCTGGTCACATATCGCTCTAGATTTTGTTACCGCCCTCCCACCCTCTAATGGCATGATGGTCGTTTTGACCGTAGTTGACCGGTTCTCGAAGGCGGCACATTTCATTCCCTTGCCCAAATTACCTACAGCCAAGGAGACAGCGGTCAGCTGTCCTTGATTATGTCTTTCGGTTGCATGGCCTCCCGGTAGACATGGTTTCTGACAGGGGATTCCAATTCATATCCAAAAACAGAGTTTTGTAAATTCTTAAGATCGACGGTTAGTCTGTCTTCGGGATAACATCCCCAGAGTAACGGGCAGTCTGAGCGAGCCAACCAAGATTTAGAGAGAACGTTGTGATGTTTAGTCTCCAAGAATCCTTCTTCCTGGAGCCAACAACTCTCTATGGTGGAGTACGCTCACAATTCGTTACCAGTGTCAGCCACAGGCCTCTCTCCGATTCAGTGCAGCTTGGGTTATCAGCCACCAGTTTTTCCTAGTCTGGAGTCTGAAGTCGCGGTCCCCTCCACTCACACATTTGTCAAGAGGTGCCACCGCACCGAGATTGCTACCGGTCAAAGCCTCCTGTTTACCTAGTGGGTCAAAAAGTGTGGCTTTCTACTAACAATATTCTTCTCCGCTCCGTGTCTAACAAATTAGCTCCCAAATTTATTGGCCCATTTCCTGTCACCAAGATCATTAGTCCTGTGACAGTCTGCCTCCAACTACCTACAGCGTACAGGAGAACATCCCGCCTTCCATGTGTCCAACATAAAACCCGTGTTTTATTCACGTATTAATCCGCCTACCCCGGTTCCCCCACAGCCGCGTCTCATAGATGGGGAACCGACATATTTGGTGAATCATATTCTGGACTCGAGACGGAGGGGACGAGGATTCCAGAACTTGGTGGGAAGGTTACGGTCCAGAGGAGAGGAGTTGGGTACCTGCTAGGGACATACTGGATCACTCCCTTATTGATGATTACAATCAGCATGTAGGCCCTTCTGGGAACTCCAGGAGGCATTCTTGGGGGGGGGGGGGGGGGATGGTTACTGTCTCAGGGTTTTGCACTTTGTGGGTGAAGTCTGTGTGTTACACGTCAGCACTGATTAGTTTGTGGCCGTCTCTGTTAATTGTCATCAGCAACAGCTGTCACTCATTACTCATCCCTATATATTGGCTTGTCTTGAGCATTGTTTCATGTATGTAACCTATGTTTGCGCTGGATGTCCGTGTCTCCCCGGTACCCCATCCACTCTATGCACACCACCACCAAGCAACATCACTTACCTTCGACTCGCTTCCCCGCAGTTCCTGTGTCACCCTCTCCTGCTGCCAACTCACCTCCACCATCCGGATACTTCACCCACTTGCACCATCCTGGACAGTGCATTCCTCTCAGCTTCATCTTTGTGTCTCATTGTCGTCTTGTATCATTGTCTTCATTAAACTGTATTAAATCTCGCACTTGCTTTCTTCCACTCCTTCACCCAGTCATTACAGATTACTTACAAAGCAGTCTTTTGTGGTAGAAGTGGTTCTACTTACAGTTTTAGCTATATGAAGTTTGCACAAAACTAAATTATGATCTGAGGTTTTATCACTTGGCTGCATAATTTCAACACCATCAACATCAATTTCATGTTACAGTATTAAATCTAGAGAATGATTTTGACAATGAGTAGGTCCTGAGACATGTTGTCTAACCTCAACAGAATTCAGAATGTCTATAAATGATGATCCCAATGCATCTTTTTCATTATCAACATGGATGTTAAAATCACCAACAATTAAAACTTTATCTGCAGCCAGCAAACTATTTAATAAAGTCTGTATGGTGTGTTAACAATTGTTTCTCTGGATAATGTTTTATGTTATATGTTATTAAAAAAAATAAAAAGATGGCGCCAGTGTGTGTGGCCAATCGTCTCTTGCTCCTGGTTGCATGGGTGTTTGTCTTGTTTTTATCGACTGTTTTAAATACTGCAGACTATCTACTGGTGTATGATCGCCAAACACTTTTTAGCATTAGATCAGCTATGGAAAATATGCCGATCTATAATGTTAATCGGGGTGGAAATAACAATATGCACCCTCCTCCACTACTGCATGGATTACCCGCCTATCTCTGCAGGACCCTATGCTCCTTCGGGAGAAAGAAGCGATCCAGACGCCGCAGTAAATGAGATGGTCTGTTGCTGAAAGTGAAGACACTAATGACTTTGTTCCCAAATACCGATCCTGGCTGAATTTTAGCAGGTCTTGATGTGAATTGTTGCTGGTATGTGCTACAACGCTCTTGGGATCCCACGTACAAGTGGCTGGTATCTGTAATCGGTGTAGATAAGGAAGGCCAGTTAATTTTCATCAGCCCCCCTTCTCACAAGAGGTGGTGTGGATGCTTCTCTCCTTCGGTCTTTTGACTGCAAAACTTAGCCGTTGAAAGACACATCTCAAGTGAAAATAGCTTTGGTGAATGCTAGATCACTAGCTAACAAGTCCTTTATTTTGAATGAATTTTTCACTTCCAAGGACCTGGTCATGTTGTGTGTGACAGAGACCTGGATCGGTGTTAGTGAGTCGAGTGTTTTTTCAGAAGTTTACCGCTGTACTGTACCTATTTTAACTCTCCACGTCCTACTGGAAGAGAAGGTGGAATAGCAACTATTTTCACAGAACATTTCAACCGTACCCATCTTACTCCTATTCCAGCTTTGAAGTCAGTAGTTTGAACTAAGTCTTGGTTGTCTGGTGCTGTGCTCTGTCGTTTATTGCTCACCCAAATACAAGGACTTTATAAATGATATTTTCAGATTTTCTGGCTGGAATCATGGCAAAATATGATTGGGTTTTAATTGCTGGGGATTTTAATATCGATGTGTGCTGTCCCACCAAGTCTCTGGCTAAAGCTTTTTAAAATCTTGCGGAGTCTTTTAATTTAACTCAGTTTGTGACTAATCTCACACATAAATGTTTACATATACTAGATTTGGTTTTATCATATGACTTGCCTATTGGTAATATTGAAGTCTGTGATGAATTTTTTTTTCCGTTCATCTGCCTGTTTTATTTGAGATATGTACTCCTTATGATTCTAAAGTGACTACTCCTACCCGTAGCTGTCGATTATTCCAACAACTGCTCAATTGTTTTCTGAGGCTTTCAATGGCATTGGTGATGATTATTCACTTTCATCATATGGCCTTAACACAGATGACTTAACCTCTCTGTTCTTTTCAACCTGCAAAGTTTTTTGGATGTGGTGGTCGTGGTCCCTTTTAGGATGGTTCGAGAAAGACCTAAAGTTTTAGCTGGCAACGGCGAATGTCATGTTGATTGTGTTCACGACAGTGTTTTCTGGAAGTATTCCTGAGCCCATGTTGTGATTTCCATTACAGTAGCATTCCTGTATGTGATGTGGTACTTGTGAGTCATCCGATTTGGACCTTGGTGAATTGAGACCACTTGTGAAGCCCTATGTAAAAATGTAGTGGTTATCATAGACTGTGATTTTAAATTGGACAAACAGATTAACTCTGTAGTTAAATCTTGTTTTTTCCAATTGAGACAACTCACCAAGGTGAAATCTTTCATGTCTTTTAAAGACTTTCAAATAATCGTCCATATTTTTATTTTGAATCGTCTGGATTATTGTAATGGCCTTTATAACCGAACCGAACAATGTACAGGACTCCCTGAACTAGTTGCATCCAAAGCAATATCTAGAGCCCTCACATTCTTACTGTCCTGAATTAAAGTTTGGATTCGTGTCTCTAATTCTGAAATCTTCTCTGTCATCCTAACTATTGCCCTGCATTAATCACATGTGAATCCCTCGTCGCCAACAAATAGAGATAAACTATACATGTGGCAAGCGGTGCAAACAACAATAGCAGATAACAATAGCCATTACTCACTGTGCTTGATGAAAGATTCTTACCACAGTTGTATGATGAACTTGTGAAAAAATGGAGCGAGTGAAAAAAAAAAACGAAGTGAGAGAGAGGAGAGGAGAAAAGAAAAAAGAAAAGAAAACAGCAATAGGTCCGATTGGACACGCTAATGCAGGGCCGGTCCTGACCAATTTGCTGCCCTAGGCAAGATTTTACCTGGCGCCCCATGCATCACAGCCCATTTCACCCTGTCATTGTGTTCATGATTTAGCATATATATATATATATATATATATATATATATATATATATATATATATATATATATACATACATACACACACACACACACACACATTACAGCAGAACTGTTTCCAACACTCACAATAAATCATCATATTAGAATGATTTCTAAAGGATCATGTGATAGACTGGATGTCACATGTGACACTGAAGAATGGAGTAATGATGCTGAAAATTCAGCTTTGCATCACAGAAATAAATGATAATTTAAAGTATAATAAATTGAAAACAAATTATTTTAAATTGTAATAATATATCACAATATTAAATTTTTTCTGTATTTTAGATCAAATAAATGCAGGCTTGATGAGCAGAAGAAACTTCTTTCAAAAACATTAAAAATAGTAATGTTTCCAAACTTGGCCTGTACTGTATCCCCCCAAAACTGCACAACTGTAGAGTAAAACATTAATAAAAAAGTGATAAAAAATGCGTCTTAAAACTGACATGATTGTACAAAATCACAGTCTGGGGACTCAGAACTCAGAACTACTGCTAACATTAAGTTCAAGGTAAAAATAACTGCCATGAAATTAATAAATCAATAAATTGATTAAAAAAATATATATATATATGTAAAAAAAAATTCACTCGTTCACTCATTCTGGTGCCCCTATGGATGAGTGGCGCCCTTAGCATTTGCCTATACCGTCTATGGCGCTGGCCGGCCCTGCGCTAATGACAAGCTAACAAACATTAACCCGCTGCACTTGTGGATTTAGAATAAAAGCGAAGATCAAATTAATCAGTTTAATAGATAATATTAGCAATATGGTGAGAATTAAGTTATATTTTATCATTTTAAACAACAGAGTGATAGTAGAACAGAGATTCTACAGAAAAACAAAGCTACACGAGCTACGATCACAAACCAGCAGCAATGTAAGCAGGAAGCAGGAAAAGCACTGTCCAACAGCAACACCCAATGCAGTCACATGCATGTGGTCATACTTCCTGGTTCAAGTAAGAACACCAGATGCTGCATTTTGGAATAGCTGGAGTTTGTTTATTAAGCATGCAGAACAACCACCCAATAAAGCATTACAATAATCTAACCTTGAGGTCATGAACGCACGTCTTAACGTTTCTGCATTTGATATTGAGAACATAGATCGTAATTTAGATATATTTTTCCACAATGCTGATAGCAGAATGGTTGCAACAACTAAATGAGGTCACAGGTATATATTTCTAGGGAAATTTACACCCGCTTCAAACAGGGTCAACATATCATAATAAATTACCAGAATTATCAGTTTTCTAATCTGTATTTTGTTCTGCATGACAAAAAATTAACTACAAATAAGAGATTAACCACACAAGAACCAAATATATGAACACTTAACACTTTCACAAAATGTTTTCTCTTTTTTTTCTCAAGAAGCAATAACATACAACATTTGTTTTTCATTCTGGAAAGACACTTAGAAGTGAAAAAAAAAAAACAGTACAAACAATCTCATAGATTACAATTTACAACTAGACGGATGTTCTGTTACTTCCTCTACAGTCAAAAAATGTTATATTAGACAACTTGTCTTTTCCCATGTTACAAAAACAGCATTTTTCCATCTTCGAAATATTGGCAAGCAAGAAACGTTACTAGTTTCTGATGCAGAAAAGCTAGTTCATGCATTCATGACCTTTAGATTGCACTATTGTAATGCACTTCTTGGTGGTTGTCCTGCATCTTCAGTTAACAAGCTACAGGTAGTCCAAAATGCAGTGGCTAGCGGGAATGAATCCTTACCAGGTCAAAAAAAAAAAAAAAAAATGGTGATCATATTACCCCAATTCCATTAGTCTCTGCAATGGCTACCTATTAAGTTCCATATCAGTCACAAAATATTATTACTTATCTATAAGGCCCTTAATGGTTTAGCTCCTGCGTACCTAACTAGTTTTCTACCACTCTACATTCCATCACACTTGCAAAGGTCACAAAACGCTGGACTTTGGGTAGTACCTAGGATAGCAAAGTCTACTAAAGGAGGTAGAGATTTTTCACATTTGGCTCCTAAACTCTGGAATAGCCTTTCCGATAGCATCCAGATTTCATACACACTCTCTTTAAACAAGCTTCAGTCTGGATCCAGAACACCTGAGAAGAGATGATGCCAATCCCTCAGAGGACCTCAGATGATGCCAACCCTGAAACAACAACAGAACGAACTAAATTTGCTATAAGTTTGCTAGCATCATAATAATTGCTGTTAATGGTGTTTGTTGTCTGTTTGATTACGTCTAATTGATTTTTCCGTACATTTCTGCCATATGCACCTAAACTGAGTCACCACTGATAAGCTACTACTAAACATTATAGAAACATTAATTTTCTGTAAAGTTGCTTTAAAAGCAGGCAAATGCATGCACATCAATCTTAACTGAGTGCTCGACCAAAAAACAAGCAGAAAAATATCTGAATGTGAATTTGGCACCACCAAAGCTCCAAAGGTTTCACACATTTATTGTTTACAATAATTGTTCATCAGTCTGATAAAGAGACTTGCCTGTTCGAAATATCACATACGCTATGCAATAGTTTTTAAACAATAAATGTTTGATACCTTTGGAGCTTTGGTGTTGCCGACTTTACATTCAAATATTTTTCTGTAAAGCTGCTTTGCAATGATTTGCAGTGATCGTGAATGATTCCCCTGGAGAGGGGAGGGGGGAGTACAGTTCAGTCTCGGGAGTACCCTCTGGCCTGCGAGGGGCGATGGGGGTATGTGACGAGTGGGGCGGGGCCAAGAACCGTGGGAACGTAGCAAGGCTAGTGGAGTGATTGGAAATGAGCGACACCTGCTCCACTCACCAGTCTCGAGTCCCACGAAGGATATCCACACGGATACAAAAGAGAAGCTACGACAGTGAAGGACGAGAAAGGACCAGGCCTAGATTTTATTTTGTGTGTTTTTTTTTTTTTCGCGGCAGTCATACGTGAGGGGCTGTCGCGCTGTTTTGATAACTGATAATGCGAACGCAAGTTTTGAGCGCTTGTTGTTTGTTGTTTCTATGATGACAAATGCAGACATGATTTTATGTTAACGAGGTGCAATGCAATACAACTCAACACATAAAAAGACAGTATAAGACAGAGATCAAGAGTGACTTGACTTGAGTCATGAGGTCTAACTGTGGTTTTGCTTGACTCATGGGTGTTAATGATGACTTGGCCTGACTCAGGATGGTCAATGGTGATCTGACTAGACTCTGGGAAATCAACGGGGACCTGATCAATGGGAACCTGACTCGACTCTGGAGACTGGGACCTTACTCGACTCTGGAGGGTCAACGGGGACCTGACTCAAGTCTGAAAAGTCTACAGTGGCTGCCATCTTGTGCAGTGGTGCTGTGCTGGTGGCCATTTGGTGTAGTGAGGCTGGGCTGGGAGCCACCTTGTGCAGTGGCGCTTGGCTGGCGACCATCTTAGGCAGTGGTGCTGGGCTGGCGGCCAACCTTTCTGGAGACACCGGCATAGAGTCGGCCATCATGTCTGGAGAGACGGGTGTGGCCAATGTATCCCATTGAGCACGATGGTGTAGGTAACTGGTGAACCCCCAAAAGTCCAGGATCTCCAGCCCCTTCATATCCCACTGAGGTGCAGGGTCATCCAGGCAGGCGTTAAACAGGTCCTTAAGTGCCTCATCATTATACCCCAGCCCTACTGCCATGGTCCAAAATTTCGGAGCCAAACCACCCACCTCACTCCCCTTTTGATGGAGGGTGGTTAGGTTCAGAAGTCTCCCCTTCCACTCCTCCATGGTGGCTGGGGAATGGATTCAAAATCCCATACTGTTGGATCTGGGCATGATGGAGTCCTTCTGCCACGAACGTACACACAGACAGAGAGATCCAATTTGCAGTGTTTTATTAGGAGAATCCAAATAATCGTAATCCAGACAGGCAAGAGGTCAAGATCCACAAAAGCAGTCCAAAACAAGAAACATGACAAACACTAGGGAACACGAAAAGCAGGGTGACATAAACCAAGGACTCCATGAAACTGATAGAAATAAACAGGGTATATATGGACTGGTGAAAAGTATGAAAATAGCTGAGTGCAATTAACAGGTGTGCAATTAACAGTGATGAATCGGACAAAGGCTTGTGGGAAATGTAGTACCTGCAGTGGGGTGACTATATGGGGAAGTGAGACAACTAGTGGGCACCCAGGGATACACAGACCAGACACTGAGACAGTTTTGTAAGTCACCTTTGTGCTGGAAAGTAAAGCCTGTGCTTCAGTCAATGATGAGCCACAAACACTAATGTTTAGCCGCTTTATTCAAAGACAGTAACTGTGGAGTTGCTAATGCAGTGATGATCTCTTAAGTAAACATTTTAATATATAAATATGTGTTATTGCTAGTTAATGACAATCCACAAAGATTTGACTAAAAGTCATGTTTTGGTTGCTTTATTATTATACTTTAAAAAGTGTTTGTGTTTTTTTTTTGTTTTTTTTTGTAAGAAATATTTCTTAGTGGACGTACATTAAATAAGTTCACTTTGCTAACACCATATAAACAGGATTTTTTAAAACTTGAATTGTTTGAAGAAATCGGTTTCCAAATGAAAAGAGTTACCATGTGATATAATAACAGTAACATACTGTAAAAATGAAGAGCTGTAAATGAACAGTACAATGCTGGCAACCACAGCTGCCGGTATTTTACCCTTATTTTACAGTGCAATTTTTTATGTATAGTATATAGTATATAGTCAGTGTCAATGTTTAAGCTACTTTATTTATCACAATCCAGTATTTTCAGCAGAGCAGAGTTGTTTTATATCTCTTTGCTGGTGTCACCCTTGCCATTTGAAGGGTTTTTGTTTGCAGGGTTTTTGACATATTTGCGATCAAAACATATTTGCACTTTGCGATAAACATGGTGCACCGTAATCTCAGACAACCTAATCCAGATATTTTATTAATCTGCAAATTAATTTGAATAACCAAATTATCCAAAGATAAATTATAACAAGAAGATCTGGCACAGGTCAAATAAATTCAGATGTATTAAGTGAGGTACAAAGAATTAAACTCCTGGGCCTCTTTTATAAAATGTTGCATAGAAACTGTCCTACATTTGATCACCAGTCCTCATGACCCCCAGCTCTGTATTTATATCTCTTATTACATCAGACGTTTATAGTATTTGACCATAAGTGCCCTGTGACATGGACTTTACAGGATATTGCGCCATGATTCTAGTTTGAAGAGAGCAAATATATTCCATTCATAGGGTATTAAAGAGTGTGAGATATGAATTTAATTTGTATTTACAGAGGTATATTATGTCACAGGTCTCGGAAATTTAGTCTGTGTGTGAAGATGCTGCAGGCAGTGGCATAGTGCAAAACTGGGAATGAATGCTCCGCAGTAAAGTAAACTTCAATGAATTTCCCGTACTCAGGGAGTAGGGAGCAATAAAAGTTGTGCAGACCCCATGTCAACCGGAACACAGTTCATTCATGGAACTCACTCTTAATTAGCTTTTTATCTGAATCAGGTGTGTTAAATGAGAGAAACATGCAAAATATGCAGAGCAGGTGGTTGCCAGGACTGATGCCATGTTCAGACTGTCAGTCCAAATTAGATTTTTGTGCATATCTGAATGGAATCAAATATAAATGACTGACTGTTCACAATGTGCATATCATAACTTTTCAAAATGATTTTGCTTAAAGTCCCTATTTCATCATATGAGGTAGCAGCAGAAATGCAGGAAGCTGGAATTTGCGTCTTTTTTTGTGCTGGTTTCAAAATTCAAAGAGATGTGTATACTAGAAATTCAGTATATTGTCTTTTTTCACTTGTACTTCACATCACAAGCTAGTTTCTGCAAAGACATTCGGGATGTTTGTACAAAAACATCTGAAGTATTCATGTTTTACGTGGCATGAGAATGTGAAAAAACTAAATCTGATCTAACCTGTCAGACTAAAATGGATTTCCAGGACTGTGATTTGAATAGGATTTTAAACATGCAAACTAATCTCGAAATGAATTCGCAAAAATTTTATATAATGTAGTTTTTTTGCCACTCAGACTAAATATGATCGGATTTCAATCAGATTTGCACAAAAACTGGACTTGAGCTGACAGTCTGAACAAGGCTGAACTGAGAACTGATCTAACAGAGCACCAGTCATCATCCAAATGCTTTACTTGAGATTGCGAGCGACAAGAATTGCTTGGATTTCCAAATGCTTGCAGTACTTCGCCTCTACCACAAGGAAAAGTGCAGACATCAGATTATAGCCTAATGTGGCACTAAGCACTTTTCCTCTGACGGTTTTTATTAATTTGAATGTTGGTGTTTTTTAGGGTATGCACACTTTAAAATCAAATCTGTGTATATGCACATTTTGAAAACGAGGCCCCAGGACTGTGAGATCCACAATCAATAGCCTGCATGGACTGTAGAGAGATAGACTAAAGGTTACCCATTGAAAAAATAAAAACAATAAATATCATGCTAATTCGTGTAATACATTCAATTGTGAAAAGGCAGAAAAAAAACTGGTAAAATCCTGCATCTCAAATTATCATTATACATTTAAAAAGGAATGAAAATAATTCAATGAGTTTTTAACACATTACTCTTGCAAGAGTTCTTGAAGACAATTGGCCGATTTAAATATCTCAGGAACCTCAGAGTCCAGTTTGCAGATAACTTTATAAATGACCTTCTTCCATGATGGATCCACATCTCTACCAGCCACTATAGCACTGAAGAACTCACGCAATGTTATCTGAGCTACCTCCAGGAAACGTTCAGGGACCTGCAGAAACACACAAGGAGAGGAAGTTAAATATACCATGAAATTAAAAGTTTTAACTGTTAGTTCATCAACTCTAATTCCACCACATAATTATCAGAATACTCTTATAACAATGCTTTTTGCATTTGAAGTAGGTCAATTAAAATATAAAGGTCTATTGCATTTGAGTTTAACTTTTTTGTGTTGTATATGAAAATACAAGTATTAAACCCACCACAATTCTTAAAAATATTAATATTAACGGAAACTACATGTAAACAATTGTTAAGAGGTTTGTCAGGTGAACATAATTCAATGAAGTCATAACTCTGATTAGTGTCAATTAATCACGTTACTGGTGTACATGTAAATCTGTTAAGCCTGATACACATGTGATTTTAGCAGTCCTATAAGACCATTGCATGTCACACTGTGTGGCTCTAACAAACTTGGCTATGACGTGTGTAGACTGTACGATGATGACCCCTAATGACTCGTATGCTATGACGCACGTTACTATAAAAGAATAAAAGTCATCAACATGCGCTAAAAGTAAACAAAAAGAGCATAATAAATCACATTTTAGCAGTTGTAGTTTATATGTGCACTGAAAAAAGTAGAAAGCAGTGAAAGAGGAAGATTTAACAGCTAGAGGTAAATAGTTTAATGTTTTAACACCGTTGCGTTGGTTTCATGTTGCATTTTAATTGGTTGGTCAGTCAACATGGATTGTAGCAGCAAACATACTGTGTGATTATCATGCAATTTCTGTCGTATGTAATCTTTGGTCGCAAGACAATGACAACTGCCATCTTTGAATCTCTCTCACGATCACAGAAATCGCCACAATTGTTTCACGATGCCAATCTTTTATCCGGGACAGACAGAAATTGTGCAGTGTGTTTTGGGCTTTAGCTTTGAGGTCATTTATGATTATTCCTTCCACAGCATTAGATTTGTGGAGTTTTATAAAATAGCCTCTTCCAAAAAAAAAAAAAAACTAAAAATTACACAATGTATACATAGATCAAACAAGATTCTGTGATTGAATTGACAGTGGTAGCAGTTCATTGTTTATACCTAATTTGACAATTTATAATTGATTGGAAATTAGGCTATAATGATCACAACCATGATTCCTGCTCACAACTGATATTTGTCTTGATTTTCCTTTGATTTTTCTACATATTACTTCACATATTATGTCATATTGTATTTAATCTCAAGCATGATATTCACACACATTTGTATCATTGGTGAACAAGTTGGTAAACAAAACCTTTTGAAAAACCATCACTTTTACAAAACTATTATTTATTTATTTATTTATTACTGTGGTTTTGTCTGGCCAGAAAACTCTTGGACCATGCAGCTTGGATAATTATAATTTAATGAACACCCTTCTCAGACATTATGATGGGCACCACCATTCAAGCACTGATATGGTGTCTCTTTTTACCAAGCTCTCTGACCAGATTCATAAACTTATGCCAAATTCACACTACAGGATTTTAAGCCTGATTTAAGTCTTTGCAAGACCTTAACTTGCATAAGAATTAGCAAGTTAACAAGTTAACACCATCAAGTCGGGCTGTGATCAGGTGAAAATCAGCGGGTGATCAGTGCTTTGAAATCTTTATGTGTGAACTACTCAATGACGTATCACATGGTTTTAAGCAAAGAGTAGACAAGAAATAGAGCAAACATTTCAGAATATATAAACAGCTTGCAGTGCTAATTTTTTCCCGTTGTCCATTTTTTGTTTGTATCACATCGTTCCTGTTCCTTGCTTTTTCAAGAAGAAATGTGGTCTGGGGACCGGATAGAGTAGCTGGGTGACAAAGTTGCCAGCTGGTGTAGTCTGTGACCTCCTGTTGCAGATCATTTACATAGTGTCACGTAGTATGAACATCACAACGACTTCAAAACAGACATTTAGTCTAAGAACAGCAGGCACGTGCACAGGTAGGGCTCAACCTGTGCAGAGCACATGCCCTTACACTCCGAAGTGCCCTTTTTTTGGTGGTGTTTTTATTTTTATTTTTTTATCAATGCTATTAGTCACCCTTTATGTCTTTCTGTCTGTTTTACAAATATTTAGCAAATGAAAGTTCTTAAAACAAGCTTATTCGATCCTCAAGCTGTCAGTAAGCTGATAACTCCGCCCCCTCTATATTCATTGAATTAACTGAAGTTCCACAGCAGCCGCACAGCAGACACCAGCTGAGCTGAACAAAGTTTTGCGAAGGGTAAATAAATATCTTGTTGTTTGAATAAGTAGGCCTACTACTAAACACTATGAATATAAAGGCTCATATTTTATTATTTTTATGTCTGACTGACTCACTGACTGAGACATGTGGGACGTCGCCTGAGAGAGAGGGCTAGCAGTTGCCATCTAGTCATTATACATAGCCAACACAGCCTGTGCATACAGTTGCATTTCATCTTTTATAAAATGCTATTTTGGCCAAATGCATTTTACCCCAGGAAAAACTAAGCGCTCCGTCTATATAGCTAAAAAAAAACTAGTTTGTAACCTAGATGAAAATGTAATGTGATGCCGGTGTTCTGTGGCCTGCCGCCGCCGTTTTAATGACGGACAGAAAACAAAATCACATTTGCAAACATTCGCTGGTCAAAAACGATATATTGATAAGTAATACAACAACATATAATTTGTTTTTACCATCTGAAAATCATAACAGGTGTGCCCCCGCGCTGTTTCGTACTGGAACTTACACAAAGCGACGAGTGATCCTCGTCACCTAGATAACTATATTTCTAAGAAATTTCTTCTTTGATTTATGATTGCTGATACACTTAATTTATTAACATTTAGGCTAATCATGTTATGGTATACTCTCCACTGGTCCTCACATGTATAAAATGTAAAACATGGTTTTACTACAGTAATCTAGTAGTAACTAAAAAAAAACAAAATTACAGAAGATCACTGAAATCTTTATATTTTATCATGCAGAATGTAATTCATGATTCATTCCAAGGCTTCATTTATTTGATCCAAAATCAGTAATATTGTGTAATATTTTTACAATTTTAAATAACTGTTTTCTATTTGAATATTTTAAAATGTAATTAATTTTTGTGATCAAAGCTGAATTTTCAGCATCATTTCTCCAGTTCAGCACTCTTCAGTGTCACGTGGTCCTTCAGAAATGCTTTTCACTACAACTGTACTTTTCACTATTTTTATTTATTTTTTCATTGCTGGCTTATTTTATGGAAACTGTAGTGAATAAGAGACCTTCATCAGGCCAACATCCCTGGTCCACCACAGTATCAAATTTTTGCCAGATACATGGCTCACAGAAGGTTGCTGTTGTATTAGGTTTAAAGAAGCCCTTAAAACCCTGTTTATCTATATTATCTAATTATCTAATATTATTATTACGGTTGTTATTAATCGTGGATAAATCAAAAGCTTTTGAGACTATTATTTTGTGTTATTGAATTTGTCATGAAGATGTGACCATTTCTTCCTTTTATGCAAGCTTACTAAATAGTCTTGATACAAAAAAAGGGGGGGGGGGGTGCCTTTTTTCAGTTTCAGCACATGCCCCTCAAAAGGTCTGTGCACGGCCCTGAAGAACAGCACAGCAATCTGCCAACATTTAAAGTCATGTAGTCTGAACTAGGCATAGAAAGTACCCTTAAAGGTGCCATATGCAAAAATTGAGGTAAAAATATCCATAACATGACCTACACGCATCAAAAGAATGAGAAGAAATAAGGGCGATGATGTCATTAAAAAAATTTAAACTTATAGTGCTGCAGAGATATCAACCTTAATTAGCATTAGCATTACTAGCCCCGGCCCGACAGGTGTCGTAATACCAGTTTCGGCCATGGGAGGCGATATGCGGCAACATAACCACCAGCCAACCTGCAATACACGAATAACTCGCATGGCTTGTCGGCATGCCTGAACCTGATCTCAATCATGTGGAAAGTACAGCCCACTACTTCATTTCAGTTCAGGGAAGAGAGAGAAAGGATGACTGAAGCCCTTGGCAAGAGACCACCACCACGATCGGAATCACAAATCAAATCCGATAAGAAAAGGAGCCGAACCAGAGTAAACATCGGCACTGCTTTTAATCGCTGGAGACAACTGATGGACCTGAAAGAAATGAGGTTCGACTCCGAACTTGCAACATTTCTTTTGCATTGGTAAGTTACATGCTGTTAGTATTTCGCTAGAAGTTTGTTTTATATGTTTGTGTATTTGTTTTCGGGAAGTTATAACATAGAAATGTATCGAAGGCTGTTCGATAAACGTGCTAATGTTAGCGATGGCTAATCGTAGCTGCGTTTGATAATTAGCTAGCTATAACTTAACGTTACCCATTTTATTATATCATAACTAACCTGCTCTGTCTAGTCTGTTGGTCTCTGGGTCCTCTTTGCTTCGTGGTTTTTCTATGCATGAAAAAATTGATGTGTGGCGTGAAAGCGTGTGAAAAAAGTCAATTGCGTGTGTCTCACGCTGAATGCTTGAGAGTTGGCACATTATTTCCCAAGCAGAATAAAGGACAGGTTGATTATTGCTGTTTAGCGTTTGTATTAATCTATGATGTGTCCCTGTTTGCGTACAGGGACATAAAAAATAAATTAAAATTGATACGTGGACCAAGGTGTCTGAGATTGTTCATTTTAAGTAAAGGATCCTAATATTTCGTCCACAACAATATTTAATGAGGTTAACTTATAACTCCTTGTGGTTAGTCTGCACGAGATCAACAAGCTTGTTTGCTTTGCGGTCGCTTTAAATACAAAATAAGCATTCTATCTACGTTAGAGCATCTGAGCGCTCACAAATCTTTCTGCAGCGTCGTGGGCAGAGCGGCAAGAGCGATTTTTGACGCTCTAGACGCCGGCGGTGTGAACGCACAGTAGACTCTAGAGTAAACCAATTCACTTTATTGAGGCATACTGCCCCCATCTGGTATGGAAGGTGGAGTATGACTTGATTTTTTTTGCCAAACATTACAGATGGCATCTTTAAGTCCTGTCTTTAGGTCAGTAGGTCCCAACCACATTCCAGTACATTTCTGATCTCTCAAAACCAACCGATGAGACAGATATTTAACACTGCATTATAGCATAATCTTCTTCAAAACTTCCTCTTTACGCAGAAAAAAAAAAAAAAATCAAACAGGTTTGGAATGTCAGAGAATGGGTCAATAATGTCTGAATTTTCATTCTGGATGAACTGTTCCTTTAAAAATAGTTGCCAAAACTCTGGAGTTGACCTTGTCTTAGAGTACAGAGGACAGTACTTTGACTCAGTCTTCTTCTGGAAACATGTTTTTATTTGATCTGTGCTCACCAAACACACACTGACCATGAGAGATAGAGGAAGCGATATACTTGAAGAATCCATGAACTGCACACACACTCTAAACTGCTCCGTTTAATCCATAACCAACCAACATGGGAATGTAGTCCAGAACACTTCCCATGTCAGCTGGGAATTACACAGGTATAATACAGTGTTCTGTCACACTGTTTGTCTGGTTGATGTGAGGGCTCACAGATGGCCTCTCTGAAAGCAAGGCATCAAACTGAGAGCCTTGTTGAAGGATAAGTAAACACATTGAACTCTGGCCTTGAGTTGAGCCTTGCGTTTCACTTTCACACAGTGACATAATGCCATGTTTCTCAGGCTGTTTGTGATCAAATTGTTCGACATCACATATTGTAGCTCTATTCATGACCAGAATTAAGTTTTGTTTGGTATTGTATGTAAATTCTTACTGAAAATTTGAAATAATGTCACTACTGACAATTAACTATCCGGTGTATACAGTCTGCCTTAAAAAATAAATAAAGAAAATAAAGGTTTACCATTATTCTGATTATTGTGTCCCACTGTGGTGGTTCAATCACACTGACTCTAGCACTGATTAAGACAAATAACGACTCCAGGCCTAGGGGATCTTGGGACATGACAAAACTCAGTCATACATCTGAAACTGTAGTTGAAACTGTTGTTTTTCCACTGCATCACAGAGACCTTGACTGCTCAAGGTCAGAGGTGTGGATATCCAAAAGACTGTGTTTCACCCTCAGGTAAAAGTGTAGAACAACTAAAAGAACACACTGATATCACTTTAGAAATCTGAATCCTGAATTCAGCACAATTTCTCTCTGAAAATGGAACATAAATACACTGAAAAAGGACAGTCAGCAAGCTTGACTCACACCCTCCAATAACTGCTAGAGCTACTGTATGTATTAACACATCACATTCAGACCCATCTACACTTTTCAGGCTGATTTCTTCTATCCTTATGGTCTTATTCTGCCCTTTACCTAAACTGAACTATCAGCCCCTGACAGACAGCATCTAGCTGAACCTCACAAAACCAAAGAACTATTACAGAATAGAATGCATGGTGTCCACTTATGTCCAAGATGGTTGATTTGCATGTCAGGATATGTGCTCCACTTTGTTTCATTCCTTCACCATTTCAAAGCTGATATTAATGTTAATAATTTATTAATGCATTTATATTTGTTCATTGAAGTATGTTTGAGCTACTGGTGTGACTGCATTCATGCTTTAGAAATCGTCACTCCTGGGTTTAGTTCCTAGCGTGCTGCAGCCGTGATCTCCAAACCCAGGAGACTAATTTGCAACTGGTTCCCTCAAGATTTTCCTATGGGTTTCTGTAATGGGGTTTTCCAATTCATAAGTAAAATAAGGTGGGTGGTTAATATAACTTTAAGATACTTTGACATTCTGTTCTATAAAAGAAACTTCACACACTCATACCCCAAACGTTCTTATGTAGTGACATAAAAACATTTTTTTTTTTTAAATAAAAATAACAGCTTCAGAATTTTCACATCAAAGTACCGTCAGGCATATTTTGCATATTTCTCTTATCTTACACACCTGATTCAGATAAACAGCTCGTTAGAAGAGAGCTACGTGAATGAATTCTGTTCCAATTGACATGGTCCCTGCACAGTGTTCACCGCTCCCTACGCCCTGATCAGGGGATATCCGTTGAAGTTTACCACACTTTGGAACATTAATTCACGCATTTACATTGCGCTGCTGCCTGCAGCTTCTTCACACACAGAAGAAACTTATTAGAGAAGTGTGACATAATATACCTCTGTAACTAAAGACAATTTCAATTCCTGTCTTGCACACTTTAATGCCCTTTGAATGGAAGACATGCTCGCTTCGAACTGGAATCATGGTTAATATCCGGTGATGTCCATTTCGCAGGGCACTGATCAAATAGAACAAATGTCTCAAGCGATAAGAGAAACATCTAAAATATGCAAAGCCAGGAGTAGTTGAAAGCCGCTGCTCTAGCATGTGAAGTATTAGTTTCTTCATTAAGGGGACCAAACAGGGTCAGAAGTTCACTTTTACAGTAAAGGGCAATATTTGCAACTTGCAAAAGATTTTAATTGGCCTTTATTTATTTTTTAAGATTTTTTTTTTTACATTGGTAAGGGACACTTATTTGCACAGGTAGTACAATTTCTCATTCCAGTGGATAAACACTGACTTAGAAACACACGCACACACAGGTGTGTGTAAGATTTGCATAGCTTGGCACACTTTCCCTAAGCAAAGTGTTAATCAGCCATCCCATCTCTTAGACACCTACTGAGAAAATCCTTAACATGCAAAACACGTCGGCTTCTATGTCTTCACACAGATGAAGCATGTGACGGAGCTAACAGTAGATTTGTATACTGATCTCTGCACTATTTGCAAATTCCTCATTTATTTATGTAAATAACAGTGCAGTTCCTAGAAACCAGAACAACATGTCTTGTGTCTCTGTATTTTTGTGTGTAAAAGAATGACCATTTCTTCGGTTCAGTCAAATTAGGAAAGAACAAGGGTGGGTAAGAAAAATGAGATCACTGAGATAATTGAACCTCTTGTATCATTAATATGACATATTTGATATGTGTCTACTCTAGCTTCACATTTGGTATCTTTGGAAATCTGTGCAATCACAACGACTTTCCTGACAAATATGTCAAGGACCAGATTGTCTAAGTAATAATTTAGCAATGATATCCACATTATTTTTAGTCGAAACAACTGAGACAGATGATACATGAATTAAGTCTTAAGGGCTGTGGAGGCAGAAAATGCATGAGGGATGAAGAGATTCTGTTGCAGTGAGAAGGAGAGGGTAGATTTCTGTCACATGACTCCAGCACATTTGTGCCACAGAAACACTCAGCAGTGACGGGTCACCTTCCCCTATAAACACACTCAAACAAACCCTTCGGCAGCATTCTGTCCCACTCTTCTGCTGCAAAATGACGTCTTTTACCACCCTCTTTATAGTGAAGACAGCAGAAACTTTCCATTGTTTTTATAATAGGCTAATTGTGTTTTCACCATGAGTACAAGAGCTCAGGTTACATGTTTTGCTTCTTTTAGTATTGGATCATTTCTTATGAAGACTTTCGTTTAGTTTTTTACCCAACTGAAGGGTTGTGTCCTTATATTTGGCTTTGTGTGTGCTGCATGAGAACAGATAAATAGTGTTTAATATAGTGTTTCATATAAACATAGACTCGACTGACCGTTTCACAATACAATAGGCAATGTGATACAATACCGTCATTTAACATACAGTACTGCATCGCATTACAGTATTATAAATGAACTGCAACTCAAAATGCTCCAAAGGTGCAGAAGAGTGTGAAATGGGCCGTTCAAACAAAGCAATGATTTGAAAATACTACACAATGGTAACACTCTCCAGGAAGTCATTTTACCAATGACTTTCTAACAGATGACTCTTAACATTAACCAAAGTTAAATCTCTGTGTGTGTTTGTAAGTGAGCACGTACCTCAAAATCATTTGCCTTATTGTAGTGCATGTTGAGCACTTTGTAGATCTCTGAATCTCGGCTCACACTGATATCATCAACTGCTGCCACACCGTTGTTTATGGCCTGTCTGGCAAACTTCTCCATCTGGATGTAGTAGAACTCTCTAAAGTTACTGAACCACTTTATCAGCTGAGATGTGATGCACCTGTTAAACTGAAGCACAAAGAGTGTTAAATACGCAGTAGTTAGCTTTTAAAGAATCTCTATCAGTCTGCACTCACCTTCACATCTGAGAAGTACATCTTGAGCATGCTGGAGCTTGGGTACCTGGAGTAGAAGAACATCAGTTTGGCCTTCTTCAGGTGATTTGGGGACAGTCCCTCCTGGATTTAACACTGGCAGTAAAGGAAAATAAACCCAGTGCTAAGATTTGCTTGACATTACCATCCCATCACTCAAGGTGTCGGCTCGTCACGTCCAATAAAACATGAAAACACCACACCAACATATTTTACATCAGAAACTCATTTTACAGGCAAAGCGGGCAACGTCTTTCCCTATGCCCTGATCCCAAACCTCCAGATGTCAAAGAGATAAAGACAGCATTTGCATATGACCTTCAAATGTGTTTGTAACCTTCGTTTTAGCAGGGACAGAACACAAATATAGCGGTAAAGGTTTTGCGAGGCTCTTTTGAGCATGACAAGCTAGAAAAGTTTTCCACAGGTGACAATAATCTGATCTGACGTTCTTAAAAATTAATCATTATTAGAGTCTTTTTGTAGTTAATCAGGATAAGGCAAAAAAAAATGGTTTGGAATTCAATTCAATTACAAAAAACAAAAATATAAATAAATAAAACTACATAAATGATAAAGGTTCACTATGTCAGACCTTGAAGGGGAAACAGTTTGGCTGTCTGCCAACGCTGAACATTTTCCTCCATACTTCCAGCATTCATCAATAATCTATTTAAGATAAGAGCACACACTGGAACGGCACTGTGTGTGACACTCCTGCTGTTGTCCCGCTCTGACCTCTGCCAGACAACAAAATAGCTGAGTGGGTGAATTTTACAGACAAAGGGGACTGAGCTACCTCCTTTAAGGCCTCTCTGAGCTTTGACATCAGTGTAAAGCCCTTTGTGTGACTGTCAAACAAAAAACCCAACAACTGCCAATATAACTTTGGACAGACAGGAGAACTTTTATCTGTTTAAAATGCCTGTAGCAAGCAAATCCGTATTCTTCAGGTTTATCTGACTCAGAACTACATTTAATGGTCACAGTTTATAATTTTGTACTTAGGAAATATGCTATAAGCAATAAATACTGTTGGATGCTTCAATCTGATTGGTTGATAGATGCACAGCTATCAAGAATTACAGAATTATTTAACCAGTTTAACAAAGGTCACTCTTAAAGGGGTCATCGGACGCCCATTTTCCCACAAGTTGATATGATTCTTTATGAATGAAGTGTCTATAACATACTTTGGTTGAAACTTTTCACAACGCCTCCTATTCTTTTATGTTTTCTGACTTTATTGTATCATTAAAGTTGTCTAGAGACTAGAATTGGGTTCCATCTAGATTTGCCATGTTAATAGCTGCTATCTGACTAGCTTCATGGACTTATTGAATTATTTCACAGTATTTTGTGACAAAATGCAGTTAGACTTTAATGCATTTAGCAGACACAGAGCAATAAAAACAGTAGCTGCATTTTGTCAATAAGGTTTTTTTTGTTCAGCACCCAAAATTATTCTTTTTATATTCTTAACATTTTCCATTGAATTTGTCCATAAAATTAAATTTGCATTTGCTCCTGTGCTGTTTGGCTATTGATTAACCTTAACATGAGCTATCATTTTAGAGGCAAAGCATGTAATTACATTTTAATTAAATATTAATTAATAGTTAAATAAGACTTTATTCTGAGGAATAATGTGCCCTGACCAGGAACATTTTTAAAATGTAAATAGTAAGTGAAGCATTTACTTCTATGAAAAGGATATTGTACAGCCTGAGTATGGAGAGAGGTCTGACACGTCCCGGAGGTCCCCAGATTCAGATTTGATGAGTGATAGCCCTTCAGCGGTGCTTCCTGGGAGAACTGGTGAGCAAGAATGGTTGAGTGTCAGATGCTGGCTGGAAGCCATTTTTGTTCGTAAGCTGGTGGTCTCCCTTGACAGATCGGCTAAGCCAGGAGAGTCTTTACTATAATATCCTGTTGATGAGGCACCAAGTTTGCTCTGAAATGAGTAACCCACAAGAGGAAGTGAAAATGGGTGACGGAATGATGGGGAGATGAAGCCTGTATTTCCAGAAAGAGAAGAAGGGTGTAAGGAGGGATGAAGGTGGCCATTCTGAGCTCCAGAATCTGAGGACTGGTGGTGTTCGGGTGCAGACTTTCGAACTACCAGTGGTATTGCCTCTGTCTGATCATTGGCACAAGGAAGAGGGACCCCAACAAATGGGTCAAGTGGGCTGGGAAACATAACATCACCAAAGCACTGCAGTCTATGATTAGCAGTGTGGAAGTTTGGGTTGTCCCCATTAAAAGCAAAGTGGTCCTCATTTGCTGGGAGTGATGGGAATACTTGTAACGGTGGCCGTGGAGGTTTTGAAAAAACATTCACCACGGCATTTACCACTTGAGACATGGCAGAGTTTAGCTCCTGCTTAAGGCTTTCTGCCAGACGTTTGCCTGCTTCATTCATAGACATCAAACCTTTGCTCCTTAAAGAACCTTCATGTTTGGCCATCTCTCCATCCAGCAATACTTGTTCACGGTGCAAGGCCTTCGCTTCATCCAGAAAGCATCTTGTGTCTAAGTCTGCTATCTCATTATCAGATCGATCAGCCACAGAATTTTGAATGAGATATTCACTGATGCCACCATCACCTAACATCCCACCAGATCGTAGACTGTCTTCTGAGAGATTCCCTCCATCTGCTTCTGAATCTGTGCTGTCATAGATCTGGAAGAACTTTTCTTGAAGCTGTTTCAGCTGTTTCTGCATGTCTTCCAGCTGTAGTTTCAGCTGCTTGCGTTCCTCAACCTTCTGCTGTTTATGTGAGGAAACCATCTGCTGAAAGCTATGCTGCTGCTGCTGAGGTAATTTTTGTTTTCTCTTGTTCTCTCGATTGCTTTCTCTTGGGCTGACGGACTGTGCAGTAATGTTGGTCTCTCCCTCTAACTCCCGCTCACAATCCTTTCCACTAGAAATAGAAGTTGCCATCACATTCGGTAAGTGGTTCATTCCACGTATAATGTTCTCAACGCGAGCACGCTTGGCTTGAAGGTGCTCTTCATTTAGCCGCTCAGAGTCCAAGTGGTCTAGTGTGATTTTTCCAGATGGTGAGAGACACTGTTCAGCACTTTCCTGGGATGAGGTGCTGCAAGTGTCCTCCTGTAGTAGTTCAGGTTCTGCTTTCCTGAGGATCCCTGACTCCCTGCCTCCTGTTCCTCTCATCGACTTATTGCTCTTCAGTAGGTTCGTGATGACAGTGGCACCAGAAAAGGGCATCATGTTTTCCTCATATGAGCTGCCCCTTTTAAGCAGGTTGCGGAGAACATTTGATTTGGCCTCACCGAGCTGAGCCCCTTGGCCCTCAAGCACATCCTGCTTCTTATTTTGATGGGAGTTCATGGCATCAAAGATGACAGTGGATTTGGCTGCACGGGTGACAGTGATGATGGCAGAAGCTGTTTGTGTTGATGAGGCAGATGAGCTAACAATTCTCTTCACTCCAATGTCCACTCGTCTTCTTTTTGTCTGTCGATTCAGATACAACTCTGTATCATGGTCTGGCATTTCTGGTGCTTCTAATGACCCATTTCCCCTGGCCTGAACTTTCACACCTTTATCAGAGTCACCTATAGACAGAAAAGTGATATATATATATATATATATAGAGAGAGAGAGAGAGAGAGAGAGAGAGAGAGAGAGAGACACGCACACACTTATCATCTTTTATATTAGTTATATTATTAATTAGTTGTTTAGTCTTAAAGCATTATTATTTGTTATGAAGCAAACGGAGGGATTTGACTGAAGACATTTTCAAGAAGTGAATTAATTTGAACATGCAGCAGTGTAGACATCTGTCCCTGAGACTAAAGATAAATTGCTCAGTCAACAATTATTGAATTTATTGGAATTATTGAAAAAAATGTTTTTATGATACAACATTTAAACGTGGATAAAATTTAGGAGATTATGGAAATATCTTAATAACCAGGACTAAAAATAAAAGACAAATGCTAATCCAAAGTTCAACCCAATAAAATATAAATGTCCTTTAAAAGGAATTAAAAAGAAAGTGAAGACCCACTCCACAAACAATAAAATAAATAAATAAACATTGATGTTTTGACCAACTTTTGACTCTGAAATTCTAATGTGGTTTGACCAATTTACTTATTTACTTGCTTGCTTATAAATACCATGCATTATTGGTATCTATGATATCTTTTTTATTTATTTATTTTTTCTGCATGGTGATTGGACTGCTGGATTTTTTTTTGGTCAGACCATGCAAATTTTTGCACATATTAATATGCAATCTTAAAGAAAAAGAGAAAAAAGGAATAAAACATTATGCCAAACTAAGATTTTGCTCTTGAGAATGACATTCTTAGTCCATGACTAAGATGCCATGTCCATGTCCATGACCTAGTACATGACTTGAAGAGTTGAAATCGTGAATTCAAGTCATTTTACATGTGAACTGTTTAGATTGTTTTAATGTTTTTATTCATTTACTGAAAAGTGTAACGTCATTGACGCATATTTCAAATTTATTTGACGAGGTCAAACTTATTGATAAGGATAATATATTTCATGTTACGTTTCACATGTCACATAAGCATCCAAATCATATAAATACATTATATGTAAATAATAAATAATATAATAGAAGCGACATAAAAGTCCAACAAGAAACATAAACAATGCAAGGACGGGGAAACAATCTCTATGAAGCGAGGACAGACGGCGCGAAAGACAAGTGAACATCAGTACATTGTTACTCCCTCACCGATAAACTTCATCATTCACTGTCGTACAGGACAAGAGGTCACTTACCTCACAGATGACTGCAGAAAGACTTCTGTGGTTTATGAGATGATAAATAGTACAATACGAAATACAATCTCCCAGTGGATGAGACGGTGTGGATAAAGAAAAAGTGAGTGACAGGCGGTAATAAAGAGCCAGCCGCTGTCCAGCGCTCTGCACGCGCTCCTCCAGCTGTAAGAGCACTTAAAGACTCAAATAAAGGAAACAGGAAGACTTCGCGTCATTTAATCAGTGTGATGTAACGCAGTACCCTCCAATAAGAGCAACCTGCTGACCACACGAACCAAGCGTGATATTCCAATTGTGTAATCAAATTAATGCGCGTCTTTTTCCTTTACTTGACAAACCAGACTCACCTCAGCGTTCAGTCGGGTTTAGACTCAATGCGCAGACCTTAAGTGTTCCTTTCATTTTTGGATTTCTGGACCACAGAGCTGTGTTCCCAACAATAACATAAGTATATGTCTGGATAATCAAATAATAACTTTAACTTGATTTCTTGCGGAAAAAGTACACACCTCTGCAATTAAACTCCACATTCAGTTGCAGTGTTCAGACTACTGTACACTAATATTAGTTTAGAAGTGACAAGTTGCTCCACTACAGTTTTGTTACACAATTCCTCAACTTTCTAAACTGTTGAAAACCTAGAACGTAGAAATGTAGAAACCAGTCAGAATAAAAACTATACAATAGTGTGGCATGATGTAACCAAACAACACAAATCTGTTTACAAAGTGAATCAAAGATAAGTATTTAACCATTTAAACAATTATTGTTCTCATCTTTTCTCTTGGTTTACAGAAAGGATACTGATTTTCCAAGCTGCAAGTTCTGGTTTTTGAGGATGACCGAATTCTGAGTAGATGTTTGTATTGCACTGAAGAACTCATACTCATGTGTTTTGTCTTTTTAACAACAATCAGATAAAGATCTGGACATACCCAAGGCCTGTTATGATGAGAAACTTGCATCATAAGATATGATAACTGTTTATACAGAATAAAAATGTTAATTTTGAATACAGGTCATGATTGTGATACTCTGGCAAATGGAGAAAAGACCCTCGGATCAAGCAGCTGGTTAGCATGCCAGTTTTGCCCCAGAGGAGACTGCCAGCCACACCGGCCCATGACCGATCAAATGAGGAAAGACTGTTTGAGAGAGAAAAACTGAGGGTCTGATGTCCAGCACACTTAATGGCCAACTAGCTGTTTATCTTCTCAGCTCACATGCTTTCAGTAAACACACACACACACACACACACATACTAGAGTGCAATGACAGAAAGGCCACTAATCTGTGATGGTCATCATAGCAGATTATCTGTCTGTCTGTCCATCTATCTCTCTATCTAGCTGTCTAATCGCTGGTTATTTTCACATTATGTATCCTGCTCCTTTGCTTTGATGTTCTCCTGACCTACTGATTGTGTGAAAGAAGGTCGCCAGACAGTATACTACAAACAGTACTCCAGCTGTACCTGTTATTTTTATAAAGACTAAGTGAAATAACATAGATAAGAGCGGTGCGTTTGTAGTACATGTGTGCTAATTATATTTGACCTCACAGTACCTCACAGGTTAAACTTTCTCTCTTTTATTTAGCCATCTATACAAGAAAGTCAAATGATATCTTGTAAAAATCAAAGCAGAGAATTGGCTGAAGCCTTGCCAGAATCTACAAGTCTAATTGTTTTATGGCAGCTAGACATCAAGACAACACTCTGGAAAATACATTAACTTAGAAAATAACACCAATGTGAATCCATGCGAGAGTTAGTTTGCCCCAAAAAGGAAAATTCTTTAATCATGTATTTATCCTTGTGTTGTTTTTTAAAGTGAAAATGTAAATTTTAATTTGCAGACAGTGATTTAGATTGGTAAATTATTTTCTTTTTATTGTTTCCTACACCTGAAGCAATACATGAGTAAATTAATGCAAATATATATATATTTTTTGCAACTCTTTTCCATACAGTGAAAGCATATATTGTCCAGAAGCTGACAAGCTCCAAAAATATATTAACGTTTATGTAAAAATATTAACATTTATGTAAACTATTATTCTTTGCTTGGATCATAATCAGGACCAGAGCAAGTCTATTTACTCTAATTTTGAAATATTTGCACAGGCACTGCATTGCTTGGCTTCTAAAACCTGTCATTTCACATTGTTGATTTATTATGTATGTATTTTTTTCTAGTTTGTGATGTTTCCATTAATACAATATGAACTAACATGAACAATGAATGACTCTATTTTTATTGACATTAACAAAACAAAAAAAGTGTAATACATGTATTTTTCATTGTTCATTCATGCTAGTTAATACTTTAATGTTAACAAATGACATCTTATTGTAAAATGTTACCATTAATATTTATTCATCATACTATTGAACTCCGCAGTATTTTCTCTCTTGTTATTTCATATGAGCTTTAAAGAAGATGGAGAAAGCCAGAGTCTTGTTCCCTGCGTTTATCAGTATCCTTATGTTCGTTGGGTGAAAAAGAAAAACTCAATAAACAAAGGAACAAATAGTTTGATACCCAGCCAAAAAAAAAGTTTTTTAACATTTCACTATATATCGATATCATGAATTCTTATGGCCACAAAAACCATGATATGAAAAATGTAATATCTTGACAGCTCTAGTGTTAACAAATTTATATGCAAATGTATTATTTTTCACTTTGTGGCATAGCAGTAGCATTGTAGAGATTGTACCCTACTCTTGCCCCTGAGCCATCAGCCATCATTCTCATAAATCTACTTCTCTGTGGTGAGGAGGGCACTGCACACCTTGTCTGAAACACCCACATTAAGCGCTAAATAAACCAAAACATCCTGCTCTCTGCAGCACTCTAGAGGCCCCAAACGAAGCCTGTGGCTCACCAGCAGCTCTTTGTGTTGGGGCAGGTCGCGTCTCCTTCCCTTTCATTCATCTCCTAGTCTTTCCTCAGTCACCTGGCATATGTTTGTATATTGTGTGGTTCATGGCTGTTCTCCGCTCAGGGCTTTAATGCATTTTTTTTTCCATTCCAATGACTTCCTGATCCCTGTGATGTCATAATGGAGGAAAGTCGGTACTAAAGTGGAGGATGCAAACACCCATTTCCTGTCGTGTGCCAGACCCACTGATGTGAGACTTTAATTGTGGTCCTGCAAAGGAAGTGTTCCATATCTGGGACATTAGATAAAGAGCATGTATTATGAGATTATAATGGCCGCTCTAATTTCAGGGGCGATACAAACAAAATCATTAACTATCAAATCATACCCTGTGCACAGAGGTGATGTTGCTTGTATTATAAAAACATAAATCCACATTTAAATACCACATCAAAAATGTTGATATTACAGTGTGTTAATTTGTATTCTGTTCAATCCCCACTGTCTAAAGCATCATGGCGCTCATCTGGATTTCACAGGGACACTTTAAAACTTAATTTCCCTGTCTTTTTCTTCTATTAAAATACCTATTAGAGTATTTTAATATGGGAATATTTCTACAGTAAAGAAATACAGATATTTCTAAATTAAAGAAAGCATTTCAAATTAGTATGGACTGACTGAAAAATATTTGTGTTTTTTATACAAGAGTACAATTATGTTGTAAGAAGAAGAATCTGAATAGCCAACCCAGTCACAAGTTGACTATTTAATTTAAAAAATATATGATAGGCCCATTCCTAAATTCTCAGAGGAACATAAGCAGATTTTACACAAACAAGTATTTTATGGAAATGCAATCTTTGCTATCCTTTTTTTGTTCATGAGATTTTATCCAGAGAGAGATTGTTCTTATAGTCACAGGTATATATTTATACAATAGTTTGTTGTGGTTCTAAAATCTGATTGGCTGGGAGGTCTTTCAAATCATGAGATATTTCCCAGTATCACCATGGGTACCATTTTACAGTTTGTATCACTCCGCTTTACATCATTTCTCACAGCGTGTCATAGCAGACGCCAAAATCCACTATAATTTTTGAAATACTGTTGTTGTGTTACCAAAAGTAGTTTTAAGGTTTTTTGTTTTTGTTTTTTTGGGAGAGAATTTTGTTCATAAAGAACATATTTAAGAATTAACTTAAATATTTTCGGAGTCGTGAGCTCTAGGGAGTCAGCAGTCATTCAGCCCTCATGAACCGTGGAGAAAAGCATCAGCCTGAACTTCTGGAATTTGCTGCTGGCTCTGATGTCTCAATAGTGGTTAAACATGAGATATACATTGTTTTAGGTAAATCTAATGATCAGTCTATGGTCTCATCAATGTATTATTTGTGCCAAAGTAAATAACTGTGGCTGAGGACAAAGTTTCATAACTTTTGATATTTATGTAACTTTGAGCTTTAGTACTTTTCACTGAATTGCTAAACCAACTTTTATAATGGATTTTGGTTATCCTGCCACCATCAGGTAAAGAAGGGACATAACAGTAAAACTAAGGACATTATTAACCATCTTTACATTTATTTTGAAAATGAAGCTAGCAGTTATGTGGTGTTCACAATGCATTGGGTCAGCTGGCCAATCAGAGCAGACTGCGCTCATAAGAAGGATGAACTTTGTAGAAAACGACACTTTTGAGATAGGCGGGGCATAGAGGATCAACAATAATGTACAGTATTTGAAAAATAATGTTGTTTTTTAAAACATTAAAGCATGTCGACATATTCTGTTACACAAAATAATGTCACCATATTCTGTTACACAAAATAATGAACTTTTAAAAAAGCATCATATGACCCCTTTAATATACAAATAAATCAGATCATCAGTATACTATGTCAATTTTGTCGCCTTTCATTGTCAATTGTGCTCTGTCGTCTTATGTCGTGTGTCGCCTTCAGAGAATGTAGTCCCCCTCAGGCTGTTTTCCTGGTTGCTTATCTGGTCAACCCAGGCCATAGAGGATTATGTGGAGGACTTTTGTGGACTGTGCCATCAGGTGGACTTCAATGTTGTTGCACTCAAGGACATTTTCCATTTTGGTCTCACAAATGAAATCCCTAAATTAATGCCACATCACACTCCGCACTGGACTCTGGAACAATATGTGATGCGATCTGGGAAAACCCTTCGGATGCCGCGCTGGGACATTTTCAGGAAATTCTAAAAATAGGTCATATGTAAAATTTTTGTGAAAATTAGGGTTTCATTGAATTATTATTATATAATATCTTGTCTATAATCTCTGAAAACATCTTGCCAAAATGTACTTGCTTAGTGCAGAAAAAGAGTTATTTATTGCAGCAAGCAGAAAAGAACATGCTGTGGAGGTGCTTTCTCTTAACACCACAGAAACAGTTAACCTATCAAAAAAAAAAAAAAAAAAAAAAATGAAGTAACGTATATAATAAAAGTGTATCAATGCATATTTCCCACCAGTCCTCTGTAAACAAAATAAATAAAAACTTTGCATGCTGTATTTTTTATATCGTGAGATGGCGGAGAGCAATAAAACAAAACAGTCTGAAGCTGCTCACTTACAATCTTGCTCGTCTCTGTCTGCTCAATCGTGGTGATGTCAGTACCCTAAAAGATGTTATAATGGACTATTCTACATCCAGAGATGAAGGATCGGATGATGATGTTACTCAAGAGGAGCAGTCCAATGACAGTCTGTTGTATGCACAAGTGTGCTGCGCTAGCTTGAAATGGTACACTATTTGTGCTATCCAAACATACAAGAGGTGATCAAAAGTTCAGAGACTATGCCCATGATAAACAACGGAAAACTGTCCTCTTCAGGGTAACATTAGTCTGTTTGTGTAATGATGCAATATAGTGCTTCTGACAGACAGTGATCCTTAAAGGGGGGGTGAAATGCTCGTTTTCACTCAATATCCTGTTAATCTTGAGTACCTATAGAGTAGTACTGCATCCTTCATAACTCCAAAAAGTCTTTAGTTTTATTATATTCATAAGAGAAAGATAGTCTGTACCGATTTTTCCCGGAAAAACACGACCGACTGGAGGCATGACGTGTGGGCGGAGCTAAAGAATCACGAGTGCCAGTAGGCTTTTGCATTGAGAGCATGTGGAAACTGTGACATTACCGTGAGGGAAAAACCATCATCCAAAACAAACCATGGCTTACAGTCAGATTCAGCCGTTTATTTATGATCCAGAATCAGATCCTGAGGCTGACATTGATGCTCTGTAAAAATAAACTCCATCCACTGGTCCGTTAATGCTGTTTTTTTGGTAATCTGTGCAGGGTTGTCTTGCCCTGGCAACCAAAAACACACTTCTTTTGTGACTTTTCGCAACGCTCTCGCTCTGATCAGTGAATCGCTCTGATCAGTGAAATGTCTGTGTGCTCAGCCTCGCTATACGGGAGCGTGCGCTCTTCCGGCAGAAGTGCCCTAGGACCCATATAAGGAAATTCCGCTCCAACTAACGTCACACAGACCCATACTCGAAAAAAAACTTTCCGAAACTTGTGACATACCGGAAGGAGTATTTTGGGAACAAAAATACTCCTTCAAACGTACAACTTAATTTTTGAAACTTTGTCCATGTTTAGCATGGGAATCCAACTCTTTAACAGTGTAAAAAACTCAGTATGCATGAAATAGCATCCCCCCCCCCCCAAGTAGAAATGAAAGTGAAACCCATCTGACTTTAAACCTGTTTTTCCATTCCGGAAAATCATAGCTATCAGCCAACTTCAGATAGCCATAACTTTTGTTATGTTCAAGCTATGGACAAAATTAAAAAAGTTTTGGAAAGGGCTTTCATATGGTATCATATGAGTATACTGTAATTTAGTTAGTAATTTTAGTTTCAAAACTAAAAAGGGTAAAATTTCAGCATGTATTGGGTTTTCCTAGATTGCATCACATACAGTATTTTGACATTGCACTTAATTTGAGTGGTTCCTCATTTACTGTGGGCCGAGCCATAAGCCTGCTCACGTCACGCCTCCCAAGACAGTGCCTGCTTTCATCATGCCTCCCAAGCCAGGGCCTGCTCTTATCATTTCCTCGATGACAGTGCCTGCTCTCATCATGCTTTCCAAGCCAGGGCCTGCTCTCGTCATTCCTCCCAAACCAGGGCCTGCTCTCATCATTCCTACCAAGACAGTGCCTGCTCTTGTCATGCCTCCCAAGCCAGGGCCTGCTCTCGTCATTCCTTCCAAGACAGTGCCTGCTCTCGTCATGCCTCCCAAGTCAGGGCCTGCTCTTGTCATTCCTGCCAAGACAGTCCCTGCTCTTGTCATGCCTCCCAAGCCAGGGCCTGCTCTCGTCATGCCTCTGAAGCCATGGCCTGCTCTCGTAATGCCTCCCAAGCCAGCACCTGCTCACAAGATGGCCACCACTCAATTGCCTCTTCACAAGATGGCCACCCCGTTTGAGTCTCCAGACAAAATGGATGCCATGCCAAGATGGCCAGCACACCTGAGTTCCCGGCCAAGATGGCCACCCCACATGAGAGTTGGGGGGTTGGGGGCGTGGTTTAGCGAGGTCTGCAGCGGGAGAGAGAATCAGGAGACGAGCGGTAAGTGAGTGGTTTGGGCAAAAACAAACAACACCTGTCTCTTGTTTCAGTAATTGACGAGGAGAGAGTATAAAACACCAAAAGAGACAGAAGCAGTCGAGAGAGAGACGGACTGCTGACACAAACCGGAAACGGAAACGGTCCTGATTATTATTCAATTCAGGGGACAAAAGCATAGTGAGGATGTGGTGGTTAGTCCCCACCTCCGGCATCCAATCATTTTGGGAACAAATTGGCCCATGTTTACTGTTTTATTGGGGTTGTTATGTGCGGATTCCTCTTGTGGAAATAAGGCACCAGTGGGTTCTGCTTCAGGGGAACCAAACGAAATCGGGAGACTTATTCTCACGGAGTGTGATGACTTTCCTCTGGAGCAGTCTCAGTATGAGACATTAAAACACGCTTTTCAACAGGTCCGCTCCTTCGATGGCCAGTCTCTCCAACCTGCCCACCCACTCACCTATCCGTATTTTGCCATTTTAAGAGATCGGTTGAATCGAGTGACCCAAGATGCTCAGACAAAAGTGAATACAACCCAGTTGTTGATTCTGAAGAGCCGCAGGGACAGGCAGCAACACTGAATTGCCTCATGACCTGTTTCTTTTGGACGGCCATTCACGACAACGTGCGCAGGAGGTGTGCATCTTGTCCGGAATGTCAGTTCCGTCAGTTAATTTCCCTCTTTGAGCTTCTCTATGGACTCCATAGAGGGATGCTGGGTGTTCTGAGAGAAACTTGGGAGGAGGGGCCATCTCAAGGCAAAAACGAAATTCAGTATGTGCTGGATTTGAGAACAAAACTCCACACTTTGGGGCGGCTATCAATGGAGAATTTGTTACAAGCCCAGGACCCCCGGAGGCAGCTGTATAACAGGGGAACTAGATTACGCAAATTTCCAACGGGAGAGAAAGTACTTGTATTACTCCCAACGTCGAGCTCTAAGTTAATGGCTAAGTGGCAGGGAGCGTTTGAGGTTGCACGACAAGTCAGAGATCTCGATTATGAGGTAATAGAGTCTGATAGGAACAGGGCACGTCAGATCTATCACCTTAACCTCCTAAAGTCCTGGTGACTCGACTTAGTTCATGAAGATCAACTGTGACTTGACTTAGTTCATGAAGATCAACTGTGACTTGACTTGGCTCATGAAGATCAACTGTGACTTGACTTGGCTCATGAAGATCAAATGTGTCTTGACTTGGCTCATGAAGATCAACTGTGACTTGACGGCTCATGAAGATCAACTGTGACTTGACTTGACTCATGATGATCAACTGTGACTTGACTTGACTCATGATGATCAACTGTGTCTTGACTTGGCTCATGAAGATCATTGGTGACTTGACTTGGCTCATGAAGATCATTGGTGACTTGACTTGTCTCATTAAGATCAACTGTGACTTGACTTAACTCACGGAGGTTAATGGTGACTTGACAACTCACAGAAGTTAATGGTGACTTGACTTGGCTCATGAAGATCGTTGGTGACTTCACTGTGCTCATGAGGATCAACTGTGACTTGACTCGGTTCCTGAAGATCAACTGTGACTTTACTTGGCTCATGAAGATCAACTGTGACTTGACTTAACTCATGGAGGTTAATGGTGACTTGACTTGGCTCATGAAGATCGTTGGTGACTTGACTGTGCTCATGAAGATCGTTGGTGACTTGACTGTACTCATGAGGATCAACTGTGACTTGACTTGGTTCCTGAAGATCAACTGTGACTTGACTTGGTTCCTGAAGATCAACTGTGGTTTGATTTGGTTCATGAAGATCGTTGGTGACTTGACTTGGCTCATGAATATCAACTGTGACTTGACTTAACTCACGGAGGTTAGAGTGACTTGGCTCATGAAGATCGTTGGTGACTTGACTGTGCTCATGAGGATCAACTGTGACTTGACTTAGTTCACGGAGGTTAATGGTGACTTGCTTTGACTCATGAAGTTTAACTGTGGTTTTACTTGACTCATGGGTGTTAATGGTGACTTGACCTGACTCTGGACGGTCAGCGGAGACTTGACCTGACTCTGGATGGTCAACGGTGACCTGACTAGACTCATGAAGTTTAACTGTTGTTTCACTTGACTCTTGGGTGTTAGTGGTGACCTGACTTGACTCATAAAGTTTAACTGTTGTTTCACTTGACTCATGGGTGTTAATGGTGACTTGACCTGACTCTGGATGGTCAACGGTGACCTTTTAAGAGACTCTTGAAGTTTAACTGTTGTCTCACTTGACTCTTGGGTGTTAGTGGTGACCTGACTTGACTCTGGAAAGTCGACGGGGACCTGACTTGACTCTGGAAAGTCGACGGGGACCAGTCTTAACTCTGGAAAGTCGACAGGGACCTGACTTGACTCTGGAAAGTCGACGGGGACCTGACTTGACTCTGGAAAGTCGACGGGGACCTGACTTGACTATGGAAGATCAACGGGGACCTGGCTTGACTACGGAAGATCAACCTCGGCTACCATCTTGCGCAGCGGCTCTGGGCTGGCGGCCATCTTGCTCAACAGCGCTGGGCTGGCGGCCATCTTGTGAACGGTCTCCAGGCTGGCAGCTATTTTGTATAGAGACTTTGGAGCTTCAATGCTGTCCTCTGCCTCTCCCACAATGAACGGAGAGTCACATAAAATCAGTGTTTAGTCCATAATGTCCCTTAAACTGCCCTTAAAATCCCCTCCAGGTAACAATGATTTAGTTGATTCATTGAGTCCAAAACGGAACAAGTCTTTAAACACAACTTCATCATAGTACTGTACTTGATATGATAGCTCACAGAACTGTTGAACATACTCTTCAGTAGATAGGGCTCCTTGACGAAGGTGCAATAGTTGATCTACTGGGTCAACGATAGAGCGGGAGAGTTGATATGCTCACCTTGAAGTGGGAACAGACATCTCAGTAACGAGAGTATACCGGGCTGCTGGATCCTGGTATGGTGAAGTCTTCTGTAACGAGGAGTCAGAGGTGTTCGGATCCATGTGCAGAACTTTATTCAAAGAATGGTCAGACAGGCAGAAATCAGGAATGGCGTCAAGTATGTTAGGGGCAACCAGAATCGAAAACAGAACCAAGCAGAGATCGGGGCAGTCGAAATACAGAATCCAAGATCAGACAAACACAAGGGAAAACGCTCGGAAATGCTAGACAGGTTTTATATGTGTGTAAATGAGGTGCAGGTGTGGCAAGGAAATTGGCTGATGAATGAGGTGCAGGTGTGGCAAGGTGATTGTGATGCAGTGACTCATGGGGAATGTAGTTTGGGTGTGGTGCAACAGTATGAGAGGTGCTAGTGTCCAAGTGACATTTGGTGGTTGATGGGTGGAATGGTCCTGAGTGGAGTGCCCTCTACTGAAGTTCATGGGCACTCCATCTAATGATAGTGACAGAAGCAGACTGGCGAAACCAACCGTCTGCTAGCCACCGCACGTCACAGGAGTCCGTTAATTCTCAGCACATAGAGACTCTTTCACCTAGATTTCACACGCGTATAGAGATTGCGTTTGTTCCCTGAACTAAAAAAAAAACGTTGAGGTTCAACAAATAAATAAAAAAAGATACAAAACAGATCATAACCGTGATGTGCTCTGTTTGACAGAAACCTGGCTAAAACCTGATGATTACATTCTTTTAAATGAGTCTACCCCCCAAGATTACTGTTATAAGCATGAGCTACATTCAAATGGTAAAGGGGGGGGGGGGTTGCTTTAATTTATAACAATGTTTTCAGTACGGGCTTCAAGTATAACTCATTCGAAGTAATGGTGCTTCATTTAACATTGTCCAGAGAAACAAGTGTAAATGATAAATCCCCTGTGATGTTTGTACTGGCTACTGTATATAGGGCACCAGAGCACTATACGAACTATATTAAAGAATGTGCTGATTTTGTATCTGAGTTAGTGCTGGCTGCAGATAAAGTTTTAATTGTTGCAGATTTTAATATCCACTTTTATGTTGATAATGAAAAAGATGCATTGGGATCAGCATTCATAGACATTTCGAACTCTACTGGGGTTAGACAACTCGTCTCAGGACCTACTCATTGTCAAAATCATACTCTAGATTTAATACTGTCACATGGAATTGATATTAATGGTGTTGAAATTATGCAGCCATGTGATGATATCTCAGACCATTATTTAGTTTTGTGCAAACTTCATATAGCTAAAACTGATAATTCTACTTCTTGTTACAAGTATGGTAGAACCATCACTTCTACCACAAAAGACTGCTTTGTAAGTAATCTTGTAAGTGTTCCTGTAGCTCAACTGGTAGAGCACTGCGCTAACAAGCAAGCAAGCGTAAGGTTGGTGGTTTGATTCCCCGGGAACACATGATATGTAAAAATTGATAGCCTGAATGCACTGTAAGTCGCTTTGGATAAAAGCGTCTGCTAAATGCACAAATTTTAATTTAATTTAAATTTAATCTACCTGATGTATTCCAATTCCTTAGCATATCCAAAACCTCAGAACAACCTGATGATGTAACAGAAACTATGGACTCTCTCTTTTCTAGCATTTTAAATACAGTTGCTCCTTTACACTTAAGGAAGATTAAGGAAAACAGTCTGACACAACGTGGAATAATGAGCACACTCGCACCCCAAAGAAAGCAGCCCCCAAAATGTAGCACAGCTGGATGAAAACAAAACATGAGGTAGAGGTACTTTTTCGTCTTTTTTTTAGAAGAAAAAAAACATAACCCCAGGTATTTATTCAATACAGTGGCTAAATTAACTAAAAATAAAGCATCAACAAGTTTTGACATTTCCCAACTGCACAGCAGTAATTACTTTATGAACTACTACTAAGTAGATAAAATTGTAACCATGCAGCCGTCAGCTACAGTATAGCATCAGACATTGCACTATAGATCCCCTGAAGAAAAGTTCTACTCATTTTTTACTATAGGAGAGGAAGAATTGTATAAACATTGAGCAAGTTTTCAGAGTGGTGAATACAGAGAGGCTGCGTGGCAGAGCCAGCCAAAGCAGTGCATTTTAAAATAAAAATTGACTTTAATCAAACCACGGATCCGTGATCAGTTTTGTGATCCATCGCGCCACTAGTGTAGCACTCATCACTTTGAGGTGGGGGGATAAATTTATCCGCACCGGGGATAAAAATAATTAAGCAGAGGCAGGGATACATTGACCAGAAAGGGGGAAATCCCACGCATCCCCCAGGTAAATTGCACCCTGGCGTTACCGCTGATCATTAGTGATCAGCGACATCTGCATCTTATTCCATCTGCCTACTTAATGCCCCGTCTTTCGTCTCTTGTTTGTCAGATTGTTGTTTGAGGTCCTCTGTGCTGCATGTCTGTCTCCCTCCTGTTCAGCGGTCAATCTCGTGGGTTTGTTCCGGTTCCATGTTCAATGTGGATTACTACATCATCTTCTGGATCTTCCATCATCTTTCACCAACACACACTACTCACCATCTCACCCGCCCCGTGCTGCCCATCGAGGTCCCTGCACCACCCACCGTCAGCTGAAGCCTGTCATATTCACTCCTATCAATAAATTGTTACTTGCATTTTGCTTCCTGTTATCCTTCCCTCACAGGTTGTATATCTCTATTATTGCTATTGGATCTTAGCACTGTGTTCGACACTATTGACCAGAGCATTCTTTTGCATAGACTAGAATACTTTGTTGGCATTAATGGAATTGCATTAGCATGGTTTATACTTGTATGAATGAAAAGGTATCATATCAATCACAAGTGCAGTATGGAGTACATCAAGGCTCCATTCTAGGGCTTTTACTCTTCACACTTTACAGGTTACCCTTGGGAGATATCATCAGGAAACACTTCGTTAGCTTTCACTGTTATGCTGATGATACTCAGCTCTGTAATTCTTTGCAGCCCGTCAAAACATACCAATTTGAAAAACTAACGGAATGCCTAGTTGACAAAAAAAAACTGGATGAGTAGTGTGCAGTGGTGGACGAAGTACACAAATCAAGTACTTGAGTAAAAGTACAGATACGTATAGTAAAATATTACTCCAGTAAAAGTAAAAGTACTCCTTTTTCAATCTTACTCAAGTGAAAGTACAAAAGTACTCAAATTTTTATGTACTTAAGTAAAAAAGTACTGAAAGATAGATGTTTGCAATTTTATATAGGCTACTTAATTTAATGTTATATTAGCACATATTTTTTATAATCCTACTGCTCAAAATACCTGGGATTTTTTCCAAAATAACCACTATATGGAGTCAAGATATATTTTTGTTGTTGATATGGACTACGCTGACGAGAGTAATGTTCACTGTGAAGCTTACACTGTGATGTACCTGAGAGAAAACAAAGTTGACCATCTGTTTTTCACCAATAAGAACAAAGTAATTTAAAGTTTGTTTTACAGAACATCAAAGTTACAGTACAGACCAAAAGTTTGGGCACACCTCCTCATTGAAAGAGTTTTCTTTATTTTCATGACTATGAAGATTGTAGAGTCACACTGAAGGCATCAAGGGCTATTTGAGCAAGAAGGAGAGTGATGGGGTGCTGCGCCAGATGACGTGGCCCCCACAGTCACCGGACCTGAACCCAATCGAGATGGTTTAGGGGTGAGCTGGACCGCAGACAGAAGGCAAAAGGGCCAACAAGTGCTGAGCATCTCTCGGGGAACTCCTTCAAGACTGTTGGAAGACCATTTCAGGTGACTACCTCTTGAAGCTCATCAAGAGAATGCCAAGAGTGTGCAAAGCAGTAATCAAAGCAAAAGGTGGCTACTTTGAAGAACCTAGAATATGACAGATTTTCAGTTGTTTCAAGCTTTTTTGTTATTAATATAATTCCATATATAATTCCACATGTGTTAATTCATAGTTTTGATGCCTTCAGTGTGAATCTACAATTTTCTTAGTCATAAAAATAAAGAAAACTCTTTGAATGAGAAAGTGTGTCCAAACTTTTGGTCTGTACTGTAACTTTATATATGACATGATAATAAAGCCTGAAGTTAGGAAGAACATATATAATTATATTTTCATAATGATTTTTTCCTTCTCAAACCTTGTCTATGGTTTAAAAACTACCCTGGCCAAACGGGGTGCATCTCTTCCCACTTTAATAATTACTGTAGTTACCATGTTCTGAACATCACATCCTTTCTTTTCTACCCAGATGTAATCTCTCTCTCTCTCTCTCTCTCTCTCTCTCTCTGTCTCTCTCTCTCTCTCTCTCTCTCTCTATATATATAGGTGGTTGAATAAAAATATTTGGACATTATTTATAAAAATTACCTCAACTTAGCACCAACAAGCTTGTTAGCTAGACAGTTAGCATCAGCTAACAATATTTACTTATTTTCAGTACGGTTATGAATAAACATTCATGTCTGTCTAACGTTACTCGTCTAGTTAATCCAAACAACATACATATGCATAACGTTACTGTTGATAAACAATATAAAAACAGATGTCACATAGGACATTTTAATAAAACTGTTAACATTATGGCAGCGGGGAATTTGAACGTGCATGAGTTATTGTATTTAATCTGTGTTATTTAAAGTTTTTTTTTTTTACCTAAAATTGATGTGTCTGCACTCGAGCATTTCAGTGGGCTTAAATAGATCACTCTTTACAACGGATTTAGTTCCCAAACAACTGAAAATTTTTACCTAAATATGATTTTCAGTTACAATAATTAATCCAATATTTCGACATTAATAACTTACTTTTAGCAACATCGACGCACGCGCGCTCACAAGATCTCCCGGTTCTTATTTCTGGAGACTCGCACTAAACGGTTCATTTGAATCAGTGAGTGGTCGACTCCAGAACAGCTGCAATTGGATCATTCTAATTCCTAAACGAATCGTTTGGTGCGATTCGCGATCCGATTTAAAGGTTTATTTTGAAAAGACTCAGTTCATTCATGATGAATCAGACACCGCTTGCGTCTCGGAGCACGTGATATATTATAGGGAGTAACGATATGTTTTATGAAATGTAGTGAAGTAAAAAGTACGATTTTATGCTTCGGAATGTAGTGAAGTAAAAGTAAAAGTTACTCAAAATAAAATTACTCAAGTAAAGTACAGATACTTGAAAAATGTACTTAAGTACAGTAACGAAGTAAAGCTACTCCGTTACTGTCCACCACTGTGTGTATGTGTGTTTGTATATATATGTGACCCCTAGGGGCGTGCTCAGTCTCACAATTTGTATATCTAGAGTAGAAAACCCCAAACAGCACTCCCCTGCAAGCTATTTGAACAGGTTATCTCCAATGAAGGGATAAAAATGGGACTGATGTACTCAATTTTATTAAACACTAGACAATACAATGATTGGCAATCAGAGCAGACAGATGTTTCCCATAGGTAACAGTGAACAATTCTACAATAGATTAATCACAGTGAATAAAAGGTCTCATAATAAATGAGTTACAAGATATAAAAATCTACAATGCCTAAACTACAGTGAATAAAGTCAGATATATAGGTACGGTTCACATACACTCCAACACTGCAAGAAACACTTCAAACAAAATTGGCCATACGTACATTAACACAGCATTTCACACTTCACACCAGTAAACATTGCAAGATGGACACGGTCCCTAGAGGAAATATTGCACAATGCCCATGGCCAAAGGTTGAATAATGACAATTGCCAAACAGACACACATATGAAAAAATACAAAATGAAACACGATTATTAAACCCAGGAAAAACAGTAGCTAGTGGCCGACGAAGGCAATCCTCCTATAATCACAAACAAATATTTTATGATCACATTATAACATTTTAAAACATTAAGTCTAAGAAAGGATTAAAAAAAAGAAAACTTACATTTCTTTTGACACCAGCCCAAATCAGTAAGAACTATATACTCTTTAACAATAAAGTTAAACGGCATGAATGATTAATGGACACTCTCCTCGATGTTACTCGTTACTTCAAACCCCATGTAGAATCACTACTCACTATTTTGCGATAGTCTGTAGACTCGTGACTACTGGCACCATTTACTGGTTACCATACACGCAGACACCAAGCCGAGCTACAAGCAAACAAACAAACGAGCCGTGTTAAGCGGTTCTCATTAAGTTCAATATTAAATCGACATAACCTTCCAAGAAAACTCACATTCTCCTGTTTGCACAGACGATACACCAAGAGGCTCACTCTTCAACTCACACCGCATTAATGTTTTTCTGTTCATGTCTTGCAACACATTTAAAGGGACGCGTCACTTACGCCACCTGATCCAAATGATCAGCGCCAGTGATTAGGCCTTAAAGGTACACTTTCAGTCTCAATCCCCTACCCGCTACACTCACCGCCCCCAAAATGTCACCGTCTCGGTGACAGGTGGTGAAGGTACTACAACCAGGGCCTAAAAACAGCATTATGGGAGCTAACAGTTACCTGAGCTCCCCTAGGTTCGTCTCCAGGTGAGCGTACTGGTAATGTACACGGGAGATTATAAGGGTTTGAATGGTGGCCTGCTGTTGTTCTATTGGTCCGCCTTGGCACAAACTCTCGTTCAGGTATCGGCAATGATGCTTCAGCTGCTGGAGTATGTTCTATAGACAAATCCTGCCGGGCCTGCTCCTGTTGCACAGAAGTTAGAGGCGGCTGGTCCCCAGCCACAGTAGGAATGCAACGAAACTGCCCATCTAGACAAGGAGTGTCTGCGGCTACCAATAGTGCCAAATCGCCACTTTCGTCCACACTACTGTTAGAGTCCTCTGATACCAGATCAAACTGGTCTAACTTGGGCTCTGCGTTTGCAGATGTAGACAGGGGTTGACCAGGGTCGACAGGAAGGGGACGCAACTCTTGCCTATGAATGTTTTTTTCTGGACCCTGCTGGTCCCTTGGTCTGATTTTATAAAGGGTACCAACCTCGTCCAGACAGCTCACCACCTCACACTCTACATGGTCCCAATGATCATTAATTTTATGACGACCAGGCGGGTGACTCCGGCGATACACTAATGTACCTGGCAGTAAAATGGGCAGAGGAATAGCTTGATGCTTTGCCCGTTGCTTGGCTGCTGCCTCAAGATTGGTCCGAGCCTGCCGATAAACTACAGAAAGATGCTCCTGATGTTCTCGAACCCACTCCTCCGTGGTCAGTTCCGATGGGGAGTCAACTGTACCCAAGAGCGAGTCAAGGGGAAGGATGGGCTTCCGCCCAAACATAAGTTCATACGGTGAAAACCCCGTTGACTGATGGGCAGTGGTGTTATATGCGAACAACACTTGAGGCAAATGTTGTGGCCACCTTTTTTTCTTTTCTGCGGGCAAAGTACGGAGCAAATCGTGAAGCGTACGATTAAATCGTTCGCATTGTCCATTGCCCTCAGGGTGGTAAGGACTTGTACGGGACTTCTGAACACCATATAATTGACACAGCCGCTGAAACAACTCTCCCTCGAATTGACGACCCTGATCTGTATGAATGCGCTGTGGAACTCCATAGGTATAAAACCACTGTTCCGTGAGAACCCGTGCTACAGTCGTGGCCTTTTGGTCCATGGTGGGATAAGCTTGAGCAAATTTGGAAAACACATCCGTTACAACCAACAGATTTTCTCTTCCATCATTAGACTTTTCCAATGTAGTGAAGTCAATGGCTAGAATTTCTAAAGGCCTAGTTGCAAGAAGACTACCCATAAATGTTCTTAATTTTGGCTGCACCGCTTTTGCCACTAAACATCGTTGACATTGTTGGCACCAGCGCTTGATGTCTTTGCGCATAAAGGGCCAATAACAACGTTGACGAACAAGTATGGTGGTCCTCTCCACCCCCTGGTGTCCATGATTATTATGTAAAGCAGTCAAAACTTCCTCACATAACAGCTGAGGTAACACCAACTGCATTACTTTTACTCTACCACCAGGGGCATGACTTTGTCGGTAAAGAACACCACCATGTTCCTGTATGTTAGTCCACTGACGCACAAGTTCTACCACCGCAGGGGACTCTTTGGCCCTTTCCAATGCTGTGGGGGGACTACCTCTCTTCCAATAAGATAGAAAGGCCCTTAGCACTGGATCTTCTGACTGGAGAAGCTGCAGATCAGCCCTAGTTCTTATTGGGGATGCATCTATAGCCTGAATATTAACTGGACTAGCAGAGCGAGTTGCCACAACACTTTTAATCTCCATAGGAAGAGAGATTCCCGGTGCTACCACGTCGATAGAGTCTGGAGCTGGGGATGCAGCCAAGCGGGATAATGCATCTGCATTTCTATTACACACACCTGGGCGGTACTCAATTTTAAAATCAAAAAGAGCCAGCTGTGCCACCCAGCGTTGTTCTACTGCCCCCAACTTGGCCGTCTGCAAATAACAAAGGGGGTTGTTATCAGTCAGAACAGTGAACCTTCCGCCTAGAAGGTAATCTCGAAATTTGTCTGTCACGGCCCACTTAAGGGCCAACAACTCAAGCTTCATGGCTGAATAATTGTTCATATTTCGTTCAGTTGGTCGCAACCCCCTACTAGCATAAGCTACTGGCCGCCGCTGTCCCTCCCCCTGCTCTTGGGACAAAACGGCACCCAGCCCGAGCCCACTCGCATCTACCTCAAGAACAAAAGGCTTACTGAAGTCTGCATAGCCCAAAACAGGTGCACTTATCAGCTTTTCTTTTAGTACCTCAAAAGACTTTTCACAGCCCCAGTCCCAGTGGTCCCGCAAAGAGGCATTAAACCCTGCTCGTTTCTTCCTTGGAGCTGGCTGTAATTTTGCTACCAACTTATGCAGAGGGGCTGCATATCTCGCAAACCCCTCTACAAAGCGCCTATAATATGATGCAAACCCAAGAAAAGAGCGCAATTCTGTGATGGTAGCTGGCACTTTCCAGTCCCTAACCACACTGATTTTGTCTGGGTCGGTTGCGACTCCTGAAGCTGAAATAATGTGTCCCAAGAACTTCACCTCAGACTGAAAGAAATGGCACTTCCCCAAATTGAGCTAGAGGCCATGGGAGGTCAACCTACCCAACACGAGTTCCAGTCGTTCCAGATGTTGCTGGAACGTGGATGAAAATACCACCACATCATCAAGATACAAAAGAAGGGTATGGAAACGCTGATCTCCAAAGATCCTTTCCATTAGCCTCTGGAACGTTCCCGGTGCATTGCACAAACCAAATGGCATCCTCTGGAACTCAAAGAGACCAAATGGAGTGCAAAATGCTGTTTTTGCCCTGTCCTTTTCTGCCACAGATACCTGATTATAACCACTTGCCAGATCGAGAGTGGAAAAAAAACAAGCACCTGAAAGGGCATCCAAGGATTCCTCAATCCGAGGCAATGGAAAGGCATCTTTTCTAGTTTTCGCATTCAATTGCCTATAATCAACGCATAAACGGATAGACCCATCCTTCTTTTGAACTACAACAATGGGTGAAGAATAGGGGCTACAGCTGGGTTTCACCACTCCCTGTTCCAACAACTCTTGAATGTGTGTCTTCACAACATCATACTGCGATGGTGGCAGTCTACGGTAGCGTTGCCGCACCGGCGTCTCATCCACTAATGGAATCTCATGTTCAATAAGGTCTGTACAACCCAACTCCCCTTCCCCACAACTAAAAGCTGCACTATGCTTTTGAAGTAAGGACTTAGCCTCTTGCTGCTCTACGTCTGTCAGGTTAGGCCAGATAGTGTCGGTGAGACCAGGAAGATAGGAGGCGCTGACCTCCATAGACTGAATAACAGTAACAGGGCCCTGACTACCATCTTCTTCCTGAAAACTAATGGACTTAACCGAACATAACTCTATCATATGCAATTGACCCAAGATGGTACGTGGTCTTATCCACCGATCCTCATTTCCCACATTGACTACCGGCACATCAACTGTGCCATCACCCATGGGGAGTAAAGAACTAGGAATGAGCAAATCTGGTGGCAACTGCCCCCCTACTTGTCCTGGTTCTATAAATACAGAGGGAATCAAGGGGCACAGCCCCTGCCTGCATAAAGCTGGAATTAGCTTCATAGATCCAGCAGGCACAAGAATGGAAGAGCCTGGAGGGGTGGAGACCTGACCCAAGAAACCAGAATTTGACAGATCTTCAAAGCGTTGACACGCCAACAGAGCATGTTTCCAAATCGCAGGAACATCTGAAGAAGGAGAAGCAAACAAACCCCTGCTCCCTTGACAGAACATTTCTCGCAGACAGCAACGAAGCACATTCATTCCGATAAGCCCTGGAACAACGTTTTTTTTGTTTCTTGACCCAGAATCCGGTGGGTCATGAACGACCAATATGCCCATGGAGGGAAGCACCCTACCCAGGACTTCTATGTCCAGTTCTAAATAGCCTCGGTAAGGGATATCCAACCCATTAGCTGCTCTTAACTGCAGCCATCCACAGGAGCGTAGCTGGTCATGCCCCTGAACTTGGAAATGCGCTTTAAAAAAAGACTCTGTGATGGTAGATACCATAGACCCAGTGTCAACAAGACACGCGATAGGCACTCCTCCTATCTTAATGTCGGCCACCGGGCACTGCCCTATAAGTACGGAATGAGAAGATGGTATGGGGAGGAAAGAACCTGAGCCTGTTGAGGACCCGTCTAGTGCTTGGCTCCATACACTAGAGGGTGCTAGTTTCCCTGCAACCCAGCGGATTGAACATCAACTACATTAACTGCCCTCTGTCCGGAGTCACTCCGTACCTGCCGTCCCTGCCAACGGACTGTCAAACAGTCCCTTGCCATATGACCAGCCTGATCACACTTTAAGCAAATAGGCCGACCATCAGCTTCAAATCTGTAACGCCGGGGTGGATTATTTGGCCTGCTATTGGGATTGGAATTCACCGGTCCAGAGGACAAATGTTTTAGAATGGTGTCCAATTGAGTTTGCTGCCTACGCAAACAATCTTTAAGTTCAACCAATTCGTTTTTTGGTGTGGCAGCTACAGCCTGGGTCTCTGCTCCCCATTCCCCTACTGCCCCGGGACTAGCATCACAAGAGAAAGCCCTAGCACGCACTGGGCGGGCCCCCTCCCCATCGTCAACCCAACGGAATGACTCTCTACGCACATCCAAAAAACGCGAGCCCGGATAGAGGCGAATAAACTGTTTTAATTCCCTGCGCAACATTTTGTCTCGAACATTTTCCACAAACTGATCACGGAGAACAGAGTCAGGATTAGAAATAGCATTTGAATTTTTACGCTGACAAATTTCCATTAGGACCATTAATGAATGGGAAAATTCACGCAATGTTTCTCCCTCACGCTGGCGACATTGGAAAAACTTTTGTTGGGCCTCAATATAGGTGTACGCAACCAAAAGTCTCTAATAATATTGAAAAAATTCTCTCAGGGTCAGCCCTGTCAGTAGCTGAACGAAGTTTAATCTCTAATTTAGCCTCCCCCTCAAGAAGATCATATACAAAATATGCCTGTTCACTGGGGGACATATGTCTAGCCTGTAAGCATTTACGAACCTCTTCAACCCATTCCTCCACAGGAGGACATTCTGGACCTGGACTACCAGAAAATTTGGGATATTTACGTTCCCTTGGCACATAGACATACCTCATACCAGATGAACCTGGCACTGACCGACTCGGTTCTCCCTGATCTGGATCTACTGGGGGCACTACATTTCCCTGCCGAAGTCTTTCATTATCTGCTTGAAGTCGTTGAATCTGCTCCGTTAAGAGTCTAACCTGGTCTTCCATGACCTATGATATTTGGGTAGAATGAAAAAACAAAAAGACAGTTAAATTTGAAACAAACCACTTATTGCTTACAACATCACCATCCCGGACCTTTCCTCAGCTACTGTTTTACCTGTAAATCAACAACTTTAGTTAATCGCCACCAAAAAAAAAAAAAAAAAAACATACACAAAAACAAAATTCACAGGTCTTACACCAGTCCCACTTCGACCCTGCCGACTACGCCAAATGTGACCCCTAGGGGCGTCAATTTGTATATCTAGAGTAGAAAACCCCAAACAGCACTCCCCTGCAAGCTATTTGAACAGGTTATCTCCAATGAAGGGATAAAAATGGGACTGATGTACTCAATTTTATTAAACACTAGACAATACAATGATTGGCAATCAGAGCAGACAGATGTTTCCCATAGGTAACAGTGAACAATTCTACAATAGATTAATCACAGTGAATAAAAGGTCTCATAATAAATGAGTTACAAGATATAAAAATCTACAATGCCTAAACTACAGTGAATAAAGTCAGATATATAGGTACGGTTCACATACACTCCAACACTGCAAGAAACACTTCAAACAAAATTGGCCATACGTACATTAACACAGCATTTCACACTTCACACCAGTAAACATTGCAAGATGGACACGGTCCCTAGAGGAAATATTGCACAATGCCCATGGCCAAAGGTTGAATAATGACAATTGCCAAACAGACACACATATGAAAAAATACAAAATGAAACACGATTATTAAACCCAGGAAAAACAGTAGCTAGTGGCCGACGAAGGCAATCCTCCTATAATCACAAACAAATATTTTATGATCACATTATAACATTTTAAAACATTAAGTCTAAGAAAGGATTAAAAAAAAGAAAACTTACATTTCTTTTGACACCAGCCCAAATCAGTAAGAACTATATACTCTTTAACAATAAAGTTAAACGGCATGAATGATTAATGGACACTCTCCTCGATGTTACTCGTTACTTCAAACCCCATGTAGAATCACTACTCACTATTTTGCGATAGTCTGTAGACTCGTGACTACTGGCACCATTTACTGGTTACCATACACGCAGACACCAAGCCGAGCTACAAGCAAACAAACAAACAAGCCGTGTTAAGCGGTTCTCATTAAGTTCAATATTAAATCGACATAACCTTCCAAGAAAACTCACATTCTCCTGTTTGCACAGACGATACACCAAGAGGCTCACTCTTCAACTCACACCGCATTAATGTTTTTCTGTTCATGTCTTGCAACACATTTAAAGGGACGCGTCACTTACGCCACCTGATCCAAATGATCAGCGCCAGTGATTAGGCCTTAAAGGTACACTTCCAGTCTCAATCCCCTACCCGCTACACTCACCGCCCCCAAAATGTCACCGTCTCGGTGACAGGTGGTGAAGGTACTACAACCAGGGCCTAAAAACAGCATTATGGGAGCTAACAGTTACCTGAGCTCCCCTAGGTTCGTCTCCAGGTGAGCGTACTGGTAATGTACACGGGAGATTATAAGGGTTTGAATGGTGGCCTGCTGTTGTTCTATTGGTCCGCCTTGGCACAAACTCTCGTTCAGGTATCGGCAATGATGCTTCAGCTGCTGGAGTATGTTCTATAGACAAATCCTGCCGGGCCTGCTCCTGTTGCACAGAAGTTAGAGGCGGCTGGTCCCCAGCCACAGTAGGAATGCAACGAAACTGCCCATCTAGACAAGGAGTGTCTGCGGCTACCAATAGTGCCAAATCGCCACTTTCGTCCACACTACTGTTAGAGTCCTCTGATACCAGATCAAACTGGTCTAACTTGGGCTCTGCGTTTGCAGATGTAGACAGGGGTTGACCAGGGTCGACAGGAAGGGGACGCAACTCTTGCCTATGAATGTTTTTTTCTGGACCCTGCTGGTCCCTTGGTCTGATTTTATAAAGGGTACCAACCTCGTCCAGACAGCTCACCACCTCATACTCTACATGGTCCCAATGATCATGAATTTTATGACGACCAGGCGGGTGACTCCGGCGATACACTAATGTACCTGGCAGTAAAATGGGCAGAGGAATAGCTTGATGCTTTGCCCGTTGCTTGGCTGCTGCCTCAAGATTGGTCCGAGCCTGCCGATAAACTACAGAAAGATGCTCCTGATGTTCTCGAACCCACTCCTCCGTGGTCAGTTCCGATGGGGAGTCAACTGTACCCAAGAGCGAGTCAAGGGGAAGGATGGGCTTCCGCCCAAACATAAGTTCATACGGTGAAAACCCCGTTGACTGATGGGCAGTGGTGTTATATGCGAACAACACTTGAGGCAAATGTTGTGGCCACCTTTTTTTCTTTTCTGCGGGCAAAGTACGGAGCAAATCGTGAAGCGTACGATTAAATCGTTCGCATTGTCCATTGCCCTCAGGGTGGTAAGGACTTGTACGGGACTTCTGAACACCATATAATTGACACAGCCGCTGAAACAACTCTCCCTCGAATTGACGACCCTGATCTGTATGAATGCGCTGTGGAACTCCATAGGTATAAAACCACTGTTCCGTGAGAACCCGTGCTACAGTCGTGGCCTTTTGGTCCATGGTGGGATAAGCTTGAGCAAATTTGGAAAACACATCCGTTACAACCAACAGATTTTCTCTTCCATCATTAGACTTTTCCAATGTAGTGAAGTCAATGGCTAGAATTTCTAAAGGCCTAGTTGCAAGAAGACTACCCATAAATGTTCTTAATTTTGGCTGCACCGCTTTTGCCACTAAACATCGTTGACATTGTTGGCACCAGCGCTTGATGTCTTTGCGCATAAAGGGCCAATAACAACGTTGACGAACAAGTATGGTGGTCCTCTCCACCCCCTGGTGTCCATGATTATTATGTAAAGCAGTCAAAACTTCCTCACATAACAGCTGAGGTAACACCAACTGCATTACTTTTACTCTACCACCAGGGGCATGACTTTGTCGGTAAAGAACACCACCATGTTCCTGTATGTTAGTCCACTGACGCACAAGTTCTACCACCGCAGGGGACTCTTTGGCCCTTTCCAATGCTGTGGGGGGACTACCTCTCTTCCAATAAGATAGAAAGGCCCTTAGCACTGGATCTTCTGACTGGAGAAGCTGCAGATCAGCCCTAGTTCTTATTGGGGATGCATCTATAGCCTGAATATTAACTGGACTAGCAGAGCGAGTTGCCACAACACTTTTAATCTCCATAGGAAGAGAGATTCCCGGTGCTACCACGTCGATAGAGTCTGGAGCTGGGGATGCAGCCAAGCGGGATAATGCATCTGCATTTCTATTACACACACCTGGGCGGTACTCAATTTTAAAATCAAAAAGAGCCAGCTGTGCCACCCAGCGTTGTTCTACTGCCCCCAACTTGGCCGTCTGCAAATAACAAAGGGGGTTGTTATCAGTCAGAACAGTGAACCTTCCGCCTAGAAGGTAATCTCGAAATTTGTCTGTCACGGCCCACTTAAGGGCCAACAACTCAAGCTTCTTGGCTGAATAATTGTTCATATTTCGTTCAGTTGGTCGCAACCCCCTACTAGCATAAGCTACTGGCCGCCGCTGTCCCTCCCCCTGCTCTTGGGACAAAACGGCACCCTGCCCGAGCCCACTCGCATCTACCTCAAGAACAAAAGGCTTACTGAAGTCTGCATAGCCCAAAACAGGTGCACTTATCAGCTTTTCTTTTAGTACCTCAAAAGACTTTTCACAGCCCCAGTCCCAGTGGTCCCGCAAAGAGGCATTAAACCCTGCTCGTTTCTTCCTTGGAGCTGGCTGTAATTTTGCTACCAACTTATGCAGAGGGGCTGCATATCTCGCAAACCCCTCTACAAAGCGCCTATAATATGATGCAAACCCAAGAAAAGAGCGCAATTCTGTGATGGTAGCTGGCACTTTCCAGTCCCTAACCGCACTGATTTTGTCTGGGTCGGTTGCGACTCCTGAAGCTGAAATAATGTGTCCCAAGAACTTCACCTCAGACTGAAAGAAATGGCACTTCCCCAAATTGAGCTTGAGGCCATGGGAGGTCAACCTACCCAACACGAGTTCCAGTCGTTCCAGATGTTGCTGGAACGTGGATGAAAATACCACCACATCATCAAGATACAAAAGAAGGGTATGGAAACGCTGATCTCCAAAGATCCTTTCCATTAGCCTCTGGAACGTTCCCGGTGCATTGCACAAACCAAATGGCATCCTCTGGAACTCAAAGAGACCAAATGGAGTGCAAAATGCTGTTTTTGCCCTGTCCTTTTCTGCCACAGATACCTGATTATAACCACTTGCCAGATCGAGAGTGGAAAAAAAACAAGCACCTGAAAGGGCATCCAAGGATTCCTCAATCCGAGGCAATGGAAAGGCATCTTTTCTAGTTTTCGCATTCAATTGCCTATAATCAACGCATAAACGGATAGACCCATCCTTCTTTTGAACTACAACAATGGGTGAAGAATAGGGGCTACAGCTGGGTTTCACCACTCCCTGTTCCAACAACTCTTGAATGTGTGTCTTCACAACATCATACTGCGATGGTGGCAGTCTACGGTAGCATTGCCGCACCGGCGTCTCATCCACTAATGGAATCTCATGTTCAATAAGGTCTGTACAACCCAACTCCCCTTCCCCACAACTAAAAGCTGCACTATGCTTTTGAAGTAAGGACTTAGCCTCTTGCTGCTCTACGTCTGTCAGGTTAGGCCAGATAGTGTCGGTGAGACCAGGAAGATAGGAGGCGCTGACCTCCATAGACTGAATAACAGTAACAGGGCCCTGACTACCATCTTCTTCCTGAAAACTAATGGACTTAACCGAACATAACTCTATCATATGCAATTAACCCAAGATGGTACGTGGTCTTATCCACCGATCCTCATTTCCCACATTGACTACCGGCACATCAACTGTGCCATCACCCATGGGGAGTAAAGAACTAGGAATGAGCAAATCTGGTGGCAACTGCCCCCCTACTTGTCCTGGTTCTATAAATACAGAGGGAATCAAGGGGCACAGCCCCTGCCTGCATAAAGCTGGAATTAGCTTCATAGATCCAGCAGGCACAAGAATGGAAGAGCCTGGAGGGGTGGAGACCTGACCCAAGAAACCAGAATTTGACAGATCTTCAAAGCGTTGACACGCCAACAGAGCATGTTTCCAAATCGCAGGAACATCTGAAGAAGGAGAAGCAAACAAACCCCTGCTCCCTTGACAGAACATTTCTCGCAGACAGCAACGAAGCACATTCATTCCGATAAGCCCTGGAACAACGTTTTTTTTGTTTCTTGACCCAGAATCCGGTGGGTCATGAACGACCAATATGCCCATGGAGGGAAGCACCCTACCCAGGACTTCTATGTCCAGTTCTAAATAGCCTCGGTAAGGGATATCCAACCCATTAGCTGCTCTTAACTGCAGCCATCCACAGGAGCGTAGCTGGTCATGCCCCTGAACTTGGAAATGCGCTTTAAAAAAAGACTCTGTGATGGTAGATACCATAGACCCAGTGTCAACAAGACACGCGATAGGCACTCCTCCTATCTTAATGTCGGCCACCGGGCACTGCCCTATAAGTACGGAATGAGAAGATGGTATGGGGAGGAAAGAACCTGAGCCTGTTGAGGACCCGTCTAGTGCTTGGCTCCATACACTAGAGGGTGCTAGTTTCCCTGCAACCCAGCGGATTGAACATCAACTACATTAACTGCCCTCTGTCCGGAGTCACTCCGTACCTGCCGTCCCTGCCAACGGACTGTCAAACAGTCCCTTGCCATATGACCAGCCTGATCACACTTTAAGCAAATAGGCTGACCATCAGCTTCAAATCTGTAACGCCGGGGTGGATTATTTGGCCTGCTATTGGGATTGGAATTCACCGGTCCAGAGGACAAATGTTTTAGAATGGTGTCCAATTGAGTTTGCTGCCTACGCAAACAATCTTTAAGTTCAACCAATTCGTCTTTTGGTGTGGCAGCTACAGCCTGGGTCTCTGCTCCCCATTCCCCTACTGCCCCGGGACTAGCATCACAAGAGAAAGCCCTAGCACGCACTGGGCGGGCCCCCTCCCCATCGTCAACCCAACGGAATGACTCTCTACGCACATCCAAAAAACGCGAGCCCGGATAGAGGCGAATAAACTGTTTTAATTCCCTGCGCAACATTTTGTCTCGAACATTTTCCACAAACTGATCACGGAGAACAGAGTCAGGATTAGAAATAGCATTTGAATTTTTACGCTGACAAATTTCCATTAGGACCATTAATGAATGGGAAAATTCACGCAACGTTTCTCCCTCACGCTGGCGACATTGGAAAAACTTTTGTTGGGCCTCAATATAGGAGTGTACGCAACCAAAAGTCTCTAATAATATTGAAAAAATTCTCTCAGGGTCAGCCCTGTCAGTAGCTGAACGAAGTTTAATCTCTAATTTAGCCTCCCCCTCAAGAAGATCATATACAAAATATGCCTGTTCACTGGGGGACATATGTCTAGCCTGTAAGCATTTACGAACCTCTTCAACCCATTCCTCCACAGGAGGACATTCTGGACCTGGACTACCAGAAAATTTGGGATATTTACTTTCCCTTGGCACATAGACATACCTCATACCAGATGAACCTGGCACTGACCGACTCGGTTCTCCCTGATCTGGATCTACTGGGGGCACTACATTTCCCTGCCGAAGTCTTTCATTATCTGCTTGAAGTCGTTGAATCTGCTCCGTTAAGAGTCTAACCTGGTCTTCCATGACCTATGATATTTGGGTAGAATGAAAAAACAAAAAGACAGTTAAATTTGAAACAAACCACTTATTGCTTACAACATCCCCATCCCGGACCTTTCCTCAGCTACTGTTTTACCTGTAAATCAACAACTTTAGTTAATCGCCACCAAAAAAAAAAAAAAAAAACATACACAAAAACAAAATTCACAGGTCTTACACCAGTCCCACTTCGACCCTGCCGACTACGCCAAATGTGACCCCTAGGGGCGTGCTCAGTCTCACAATTTGTATATCTAGAGTAGAAAACCCCAAACAGCACTCCCCTGCAAGCTATTTGAACAGGTTATCTCCAATGAAGGGATAAAAATGGGACTGATGTACTCAATTTTATTAAACACTAGACAATACAATGATTGGCAATCAGAGCAGACAGATGTTTCCCATAGGTAACAGTGAACAATTCTACAATAGATTAATCACAGTGAATAAAAGGTCTCATAATAAATGAGTTACAAGATATAAAAATCTACAATGCCTAAACTACAGTGAATAAAGTCAGATATATAGGTACGGTTCACATACACTCCAACACTGCAAGAAACACTTCAAACAAAATTGGCCATACGTACATTAACACAGCATTTCACACTTCACACCAGTAAACATTGCAAGATGGACACGGTCCCTAGAGGAAATATTGCACAATGCCCATGGCCAAAGGTTGAATAATGACAATTGCCAAACAGACACACATATGAAAAAATACAAAATGAAACACGATTATTAAACCCAGGAAAAACAGTAGCTAGTGGCCGACGAAGGCAATCCTCCTATAATCACAAACAAATATTTTATGATCACATTATAACAATTTAAAACCTTAAGTCTAAGAAAGGATTAAAAAAAAGAAAACTTACATTTCTTTTGACACCAGCCCAAATCAGTAAGAACTATATACTCTTTAACAATAAAGTTAAACGGCATGAATGATTAATGGACACTCTCCTCGATGTTACTCGTTACTTCAAACCCCATGTAGAATCACTACTCACTATTTTGCGATAGTCTGTAGACTCGTGACTACTGGCACCATTTACTGGTTACCATACACGCAGACACCAAGCCGAGCTACAAGCAAACAAACAAACGAGCCGTGTTAAGCGGTTCTCATTAAGTTCAATATTAAATCGACATAACCTTCCAAGAAAACTCACATTCTCCTGTTTGCACAGACGATACACCAAGAGGCTCACTCTTCAACTCACACCGCATTAATGTTTTTCTGTTCATGTCTTGCAACACATTTAAAGGGACGCGTCACTTACGCCACCTGATCCAAATGATCAGCGCCAGTGATTAGGCCTTAAAGGTACACTTCCAGTCTCAATCCCCTACCCGCTACATATATATTGGTCAGGGGTTGGGCAGGCACACTCTTGCAGTTTAAATCTAGATTAAAGAACCATCTTTTTAACCCACTGAGGTCTAATTGGGTTTTGGAGGCCTGGACAAGTTTTGACCCCCTAACTTTTGTGCTTTTTCAGTTGCTAATAAACATGTACATGGCTAAAGTCTAAAACAACGTTTGTGTCATAGCAAAGTCAGAATTACCTCCTCTCCTAGGTTCACAAAACGGCCATCCATAAAATGCGTTGCTGTTCTCTTAAAGATTCCTAAATGCATCTACTTTTGGAAGGCCAAACAAAGTGCAAAGGTCTTTGCCTAGATATACTCCGCATCTCCCTGACATGGCTACTTAAGCACTAACTGCAGTTACTGAACCAAGCCTTCTTTCCTGTGAGTTACAAATGACCTGCTCTTATCATCTGATCGTGGTTGTATCTATCTATCTATTAGTTTTATTGGATCTTAGTGCTGCGTTTGACACAATTGACCACAACATTCTTTTGCATAGACTTGAACACTTTGTTGGCTTTAATGGAAGTGCATTAGCATTGTTTAAATCGTATTTATATGACCGCCATCAGTTCGTAGCAGTTAATGAAGATGTATCATAACGATCACAAGTGCAGTATGGAGTACCTCAAGGCTCAGTACTAGGACCACTACTCTTCACGCTTTATATGTTACCCTTGTGAGATATTATCAGGAAACATGGTGTTAGCTTTCACTGTTATGCTGATGATACTCAGCTCTATAATTCTTCATGGCCCAGTGAAACACACCAATTTGAAAAACTAATGGAATGCATAGTCGATATAAAAAAAATGGATGACGAGTAATTTCTTACTGCTAAATTCTGAAAAACAGAAGTGTTAACTGTCTAAGACTTGATGGCTGCTCTGTCAATTCTTCGTCATCAGTTAGGAACCTAGGTGTGCTTTTTGATCACAATCTTTCCTTAGAAAGCCACGTTTCCAGCATTTGTAAAACTGCATTTTTCCATCTAAAAAATATATCTAAATTATGGCCTATGCTCTCAATGTCAAATGCAGAACTGTTAATCCATGCATTTATGACCTCAAGCTTAGATTATTGTAATGCTTTATTGGGTTGTTCTGCACGCTTAGTAAACAAACTACAGCTAGTCCAAAATGCAACAGCAAAAGTTCTTACTAGAACAAGAAAGTATGACCATATTAGCCTGGTCCTGGCAACACTGCACTGGCTCCCTATCAAACATCATATAGATTTAAAAATATTTCTTATGACTTATAAAGCCCTGAATGGTTTAGCACCTCAGTATTTGAATTAGCTCCTTTTTATCTGACTTGCTGCAGCCTGGAATTGAACTACCGGTTACGTCTGGTGAGAGGAGAACTGGTCCCCCAACTGAGCCTGGTTTCTCCCAAGGTTTTTTTCTCCATTCTGTCACAGATGGAGTTTCGGTTCCTTGCCGCTGTCACCTCTGGCTTGCTTATTTGGGGTCACTTCATCTACAGCGATATCGTTGACTTGATTGCAATTAAATGCAAAGACACTATTTAAACTGAACAGAGATGACATCATTGAATTCAATGAATAATAATAATAATAATAATAATAATAATAATACATTTTATTTATATTGCACTTTACACATGAAGAACACATCTCAAAGTGCTCCAGGTGCACAGATAAAATAATTGAACATAAAAACAGTCAAAAACAGCATTAAAACAGAATTATATTAAGAAAATGCAATACAAAATAAGTGAGTCTTTAAATTATTTTTAAAAACCTCAATAGATTGTGGCGTCCTTAGGTGGTTGGGGAGGGTATTCCACAGTCGAGGTGCAGCCACCTGGAAGGCCTTATCTCCCATAGTGCGGAGTTTGGACTTGGGGACCTGGAGTTGGTGGCTATCAGAGGAACGGAGATGTCGGGTTGGGTTTTGCCTATTGATGAGGTCTTGGAGGTACACTGGTGCTACCGCAGACACACTGATAGGTCAGGAGACATATCTTGTACTCAATCCTGAACCTAACAGGAAGCCAGTGAAGTTTATGGAGGATGGATGTGATGTGCTCAGATTTACGCACCCTCATCAGAACCCTGGCAGCACAGTTCTGAATGTACTGCAGTCTCTGCAGGCTCCTGCCAGGGATCCCGATGAGGAGTGCATTGCAGTAGTCGAGCCTGGAGGAGACAAAGGCATGAACCAGCTTCTCTGAATCAGAAAAGGAGAGGGAGGGGCGGAGTTTGGAGATGTTCTGGAGATTAAAGAATGCAGTCTTACAGATAAGTTAGATGTGGGTGTTAAATTATAGGTGGGGGTCAAATCGAACCCCCAGGTTTGTTATAGACAATGTGAGAGAAATGTCATGGCCAGCAAATGAGTAAATGGTCAGGGTGGAGGATCGGAGTTGGTGTGGGGTCCCAGTGAGGAGACCTTCAGTTTTGGAGCTGTTTAGCTGAAGGAAGTTGTCAGTCATCCATGACTTTGTCTCCTCCAGGCAGGCAGTTAGAGTGGGGAGTGATGATGTAGGGGATGTGGGGTCCAACCTGACATAGAGCTGAGTATCATCAGCATAGCATTGGAAGGCAACTCCATGCCTGCTTATGATGGGGCCCAGGGGAAGCATATGAATCGAGAAAAGGGTGGGGCCGAGGACCGAACCCTGAGGCACTCCAAATGTGACTGTGTGGGGCCTCGACCTGGCTCCCCCCAGGGCCACATACTCAACTCTATCAGTCAGGTAGGACTGAAACCACTGAAATGATGTGTGTAAAATGCCGATGAACTGTTGCAGACAGTGGAGGAGGATGGCATGGTCAACAGTGTCGAAGGCGGCTAAGAGGTCCAAAAGCAGGAGAAGGGATGGAGAGCCCTGGTCAGCGGCAACAAGCAGATCGTTTGTGACCCTGACCAGGGCTGTATCTGTACTATGGGCGGAGTGGAAACCAGACTGGAATTTTTCATAGAGACTGTGTGAGTGAAGGTGATTGTGGATTTGGGTGACAATGACTTTTTCAATGAATTTGGAGAAAAATGGGAGGTTAGAAATAGGCCGGTAATTTGATAAAACATCAGGATCGAGGGAGGGTTTCTTAAGCCGAGGGTTGATAAGTGCAGTTTTCAGAGAGATTGGAAAATGGCCAGATTGCAGGTAAGAGTCTATAATGATGGTGATGGTGAATTTGATCAGAGCAGTGGGAAAGGGGTCCAGTGAGCACGTTGAGGGTCTCATACTGTGTATAAGAGTCTCAACCTGTCTGTGTGTGGGGAGAATGAAATGAGAGAATGTTGGTGCTGAGGTTGAGGGGATGGATGGAATGACATTGCTGGGTGTTAGGTTAGAACGGATGGTAGTTATTTTTGTGGTGAAAGAATCAAGGAATTTATTGCACTGATCGTCTGTACTGTTATGAACAGCCTTTAAATGTCATTTTGCATTATTGACACACTGTTTTGCTAATGACTGTTGTTCAGTTGCTTTGACGCAATGTATTTCGTTTAAAGTACTATATAAATAAAGGTGACTTGACTTGACAGAGCGAGCTGGAGCCCACCAGGGCAGAGTAAGACTGAAACAGAGAACATTAACAGGTTAATGGTGGCCTCCGTGGCCGTGATAAGGTGGTTAGGGAGTTCCAAAACGGCCTACATAGCCATGCCAGGGCAGATGGCAGACAGTGAGTTGGTGGATGGCCTCCATGGCCATGACAGGATAGGTCGAGAGTTCTGGAAATTCGGCTGAGACGTGACAAGGCTCTGGAAGCTCAGCGGTGACTTGACTGGGTTCATGAAGATCCACTTTGACTCGACTTAGTTCATGAAGATCAACTGTGACTTGACTTTACTTGAACTCACGGAGGTTAATGAAAGTGAAAGTGAAAGTGAAAGTGACGTGACATTCAGCCAAGTATGGTGACCCATACTCAGAATTAGTGCTCTGCATTTAACCCATCCGAAGTGCACACACACAGAGCAGTGAACACACACACACACACACACTGTGAACACACACCCGGAGCAGTGGGCAGCCATTTATGCTGGCGCCCAGGGAGCAGTTGGGGGTTCGATGCCTTGATCAAGGGCACCTAAGTCGTGGTATTGAAGGTGGAAAGAGAACTGTACATGCACCACCCACAATCCCTGCCAGCCCGAGACTCAAACTCACAACCCTTCGATTGGGAATCCGAGTTTCTAACCATTAGGCCACGACTTCTCTCTGGTGACTTTGCTCCTGAAGATCAATGGTGACTTGACTTTGCTCTTGAAGATCTCCGGAAACTTGACCTTGTTCAAGAAGATCAACAGTGACTTGACTCATGAAGTTTAACTGTGGTTTTACTTGACTCATGGGTGTTAGTGGTGACTTGATCTGCGTCTTGACGGCCAGCGGTGACTTGACCTGATTCTGGATGGTCTACAGGGACCTCACTAGACTCTTGGAAATCAACAGGGAACTGGTCAAGGGTGACCTGACTAGACTCTGGGAAATCAACAGGGACCTGATCAACGGGTACCTGACTTGACTCATGAAGTTTAACTGTTGTTTTGCTTGACTCTTGTGTGTTAGTGGGGACCTGACCTGACTCTGGACGGTCAACGGTGACCTGACCTGACTCTGGACGGTCAATGCTGACATGACCTGACCTGACACTGGACAGTCAACGGTGACCTGACCTGATGCTGGACGGTCAACGGTGACCTGACCTGAAGCTGGACGGTCAACGGTGACCTGACCTGACTCTGGGAAGTCATCAGGGACCTGATCGACTGGGACCTGACCTGACTCTGGAAAGTCGACGGGGACCTGACCTGACTCTGGAAGATCAGCAGCGGCTGCCATCTTGTGCAGCGGTGCTGGGCTGGTGGCCATCTTGTGCAGCGGAGCTGGGCTGGCCATTGTGCAGTGGCCATCTTGTGATAAAGCACAGGTACAGGGACCACAGAACGGATAAGAGCTGGACACCTCAGAGTAGTGACCTCCTCAACTGTAAAAGGGAGAGCCACAAAACTGCAACACAAAGTCAATAAACTGTCCCAGAGTCCAGCTAGGGTTTTCTTCTGGTAAATTTAAGCTTATCTTAGCATCAAGACCACTCCAGAAACAGTGAAAATTCCTCCACATAAAATGAACTTTTAGCTGGCTCCATACCTGACCTGGTGTTCAATAAAGCCTGGTTTGGCGAAGTCTTCTGTAAGAGCCAGAGACTTTCGGATGCATATGCAGAACTTTTATTATGAGAATGGTCAGACAAGCAATGATCAGTAATGGTGTCAGGTATGTCAGGGATAACCAGAATCAATAACAGAAACAAGCAGATGTCGTAGCTGGCAGCAGAGAATCAGAGTCGGTATAAACAATCCAAAGGTCAGGTACGGAAGGAACAAACACAAGGGAAAACACTTGGAAATGTCAGACAGGCTAAACAAGACTTCGCAATGTGGTGGAGTGAGTGTGCTGCTTATGAGTGTGTGTGTTTATTAGCTGAAATGAGGTGCAGGTGTGAGTGCAATCAGTCCCAGGCATGAGGCCTTGTGGGAAATGGAGTTCATCATGGGTCTTGAGTGAGTCCTGAGTGGAGTGCCCTCTACTGATGTTCATGGGCACTCGAGCTGATGATTGTGACAGTATTCAAGAAACTTGGATCAAACCACACTTGAAATTTGTTTTCCAAGGATACACTGCATTAAGAAGGAACAGGGAAGCTGAAAATGGTGGTGTAGTAGTAACATTCATTACAAACTATCCTATAAAAAAATGAATGTGAAGGAAAAATTTGGATCAGTGATAGTAGAAGTTTGGTCAGGATTTTAATTTACACAATACATTATGGGGTAGTCAGGGCCGTAGCTGGGGTTTGCGGGGCCCAGGTGCATGTTGTACCAGTGGGCCCTGTTTGAAATTGTTTAATTTATATGTTCATTCTATTTATTTATTTGTGCTAATTGCACAATGTTTAAGTTGTTTATGTTTGTAGGTTTTCAGGTACAGAAAACAAATAATTATATATAAAATAGAACTGCATAGTCTTCACTTTAAAAATTAAATTAACAGTAAAACCAAAATGTATTCAGACATAAAATGGTAATAAAATATGACAAGACCTCAGAGTTAAACTGTCAGAACAAATTCATCTTGATAATGTCAGATAACTTTGATAGAAAGATATGTCATGTATTACAATCAACCAAAACTGTTAGTATGACAATATTTGCAAAACTATCAATACTTTGTTGAACAATTACCAAGCAATGCTTAATTTTGTTCAGTCTGAGGAGTGAAAAGGCTGCATTAGCAATTCAGGAAAAAATAACACGTAAGCAAAACATGGTGAGGTCAAAGTTTAGAGGATGAATTTAACAATAACTATATAATTATCCTAACCCTACAATAATAAATAGTAGAATTATAAATTAATAATTTGCTAGTTTCATTTGTAAATGAAATCACAGAACGTTAATTAGGTAAGCAATACACAAATTGAAAGGGGAAAATAAGCATTTTAGCAATTATATACGGTTAGCCTATATGAATGAATAAATTAATGATGCATTTATATAGTGCTTTATTGTGTATTGTTGTCCACCCAAAGTGCTGTACAATCATGTGAAGGGTCTCTTCTCAACCACCAGCAGTGTGCAGCATCCACTTGGATACATTATATATACCGTATTTTCCGGACTATAAGTCACTATTAGTCACTTTTTTCATAGTTTGGCTGGTCCTGCGACTTATAGTCAGGTGTGACTTATTTATCAAAATTAATTTGACATGAACCAAGAGAACATTTTAGCCTACAGGAGCACTGAGGAGCATAGAGCGCCCTATCGCGGCTGTAGACGTTAATGTTTTCTCTTGGTTCTTGGTTCTAAATAAATGTGATTTATAGTCCAGTGCGACTTATGCTTTTTTCCTTGTCATGACTTATTTTTTGACTGATGCGACTTATACTTAGGTGCGACTTATAGTCCGAAAAATACGGTAATGATAAAAATAATAATAGCCTTATATGAACATATATTGCATAAAAAGACATGATCAACAGACTGTGGGATGGATAAAAAAATATTTTATCAATCTCTGATAATCTCAGGTTGCTCTGGTCACCCTGGTTTGTTTATTCATTGAACTCGTGGCCACGAGATTATCACGTTCTTAAGAATTAATATCTCATGGCCATGAAAAAACTAAAACAAAAAAACTTAAGTTAATATATATATATATATAAAGAGGCGGGAACCGGCGCACAATCAAACATCATTTTAATCATCATTTTAATATTCAAAATAAACACAAAACAGCGCACCAGCCCCTCGCGGATGACTGGTGCACGCAAATAAAAACCAAAACATAAAATATGGCCCAGGCCTGGTCCTCTCTCGTCCTTCACTATAGTCGCTCCAGTTTTATATCCTTCCATCTCCTACGTGGGACTCGATACCGGCGGTGGGGCGCAGGTGTAGCTCATCTCCAATCACTACACCTGGCCTCACTCCTCGTTCCCACGCCTCTCGGCCCCGCCCCACTGGCCACATACCCCCATCGCCCCTCGCAGGCCGGGGAGTACTCCCGAGACTGCGCTCCACCCCCCCCTTCCCTCCGGGGGGACCTTTCCTGGGGACCTGCGGGAACCTGGGGGTGGGACTCGAGACAGGTGGTGGGTCGCAGGTGTAGCTCATTTCAAATCACTAAACCTGGCCTCACTCCTTGTTCCCAAGTCTCTAGGTCCCGCCCCACTCGTCACAATGTGATAATGATGAAGTTTTGGTTTATGAAGTGAATTACATTATTTTACATTAAAACTAGCAGTAACTCTGAACTAATGTGAGCAAAGAATGCTTCTGTGTGCTTCTGTTTTGCAATTCTTAATGTTTGTTTGCAAAAAGCACATTTATTTTCCTCAATACTTTAATTTTCGTTTGCCAAACTTTATTTTCTTTTGCAAAACATATTTTTTTTCATATATATACGGAGTTAAATTGACTCCATACGTGCGCACCTAACACAGCGCGCGAGTTGATATTTTCCGCATCTTGTGTTTGAATGGTTTAAACTCTTTTGAATGTTTAAGTTGGAAAGTGGTCAGGCTTAAAAAAAACATAAAAATTATAAGCATTCGTGACGACATGCAGCAGTGGCCTGTCAACTGTCCTGATCGTCTTTTTAGTCTAGCCTCAGCCAGACGGTTGAGATCCCCGGGGGCCTCCCCTTGGCTGTGGGCCCCTATAATCGTCACCACCTTTCACCCCACTTGCGAAGGCCCTGACAGCGGGTGCTGAATTGGGCTCTTTCACATCTTTTTGTTTGTTCAAACTGCGATTTGTATTTGTTCGCTCAGGTGCAAGAGGGGCTTCGAGGAGAACTTAGCAGACGAGAGCTCGGTTCAGTGTCGCTGTCGACGACTTGCGGCTCTCTCTCTCTCTCTTGAGTCAAATGGGTTGTTAGTGATGCCCCCTCTACTCAGATGTGGAAATGTATGATATCTAAAGTTGTAACTCTAGAAAGATTGAGGTATTGTCGCAATGGTAAATCGCACCTGTTTAAAAAATGGGAGAATATTTTTAAGTGTCTAAAGGTTAAGCGGTCATAAAAAAAACTGGATAAAAAGTAGGTACAATCATATGATGAAATGCTGTATGTAAATTGTCCACATTTTCATGAATATGTTTTTGTTTGTAATAATTAAAATGTTTAATAAAAATAATATCTAAAAAAATATATATATAAATAAAAAAAAAGCTTTTGTAACTTTAATAAAGAACAATCTTTAATTTATAGTCAAATATGCGATGCTGTTTTACTTTTGATTACTTTATTACATTTCTGTACCTAAAAACTAATACTATTTTTACTATATTTACTATATATACTATATATATATATATATGTATATACAGTACAGACCAAAAGTTTGGAAATATTACTATTTTTAATGTTTTTGAAAGAAGTTTCTTCTGCTCATTGTCACGCTGTCAGTTTCTGTTTCCCTGGGTGTCCACCAACGAGTTCACGTTCCATTTCCTTCCCTTTCCTGATCCCTTCCTTGTTTTGTTATTTTGTTTGTTTGGACTGCATTTCTGGTTTTGACCCTGGCTTGTCTGACGACGAATTTGGATTATCCCAATTAACATACCTGCGATTGGATCTCTTGTCTCCCTGTGTTTTCACTGGTCGTCTAATCGTTACAGAAGTACTCCATCCAAGAGAATCCAGCGGTATGTCTAACCATAGTTCCTTCCCAGTCACCGAGCGGGTGAGGAATGGGTTTGAGGGTACCCGCCTGGTAGTGTTCCGTGGAACCAGGGGAGGTCGCTCAGGAGGGAGTAGTCGAGAGGAGGTCCGGCAGCAATCTCCACTGTGCCCTCCCGTTGACCCGGGGTTCGGATGGGAGCAGCCGTTTCCCCATTGTGGACAGAGAGGGGAGAGGAGGCGCAAATCAGCTGAGCCAGCGCCGCTGTGTAAGATGGCCGCCAACCCAGTGCTGCTACGCAGCATGGCCACCAACCCCGCACCACAAGGCAAGATGGAAGCCAGCCCCACACCACAGCACAAGATGGCCGCCAGCTCAGCGCCACGAGGCCACATGGCCACCAACCCAGCACCACGAGGCAAGATGGAAGCCAGCCCCACACCACAGCACAAGATTGTCGCCAGCCCAGCGCCACAGCACAAGATGGCCACCAAACCAGTGCCACGAGGCAGGATGGACGCCAGCACAGCGCCACAGCACAAAGTGGGCACCAGTCCAGCGCCAACGCCCAAGATGGCTGCAGAGACGTCTTTGGATTATTTTTCCATGCTGTTAAAGATCCTAGAGATTCCCAAAACTGTTCACGTCACGTCTGCTGAGCCAGCACCACAGTATAAGATGGCCAACCCAGCGCCGCTGCGCAACATGGCCGTCAGCCCGGAGCCACTGCAGAGGATGGCAGTGACAGTGGGTTTTCCTGAGTTGAGTCAGGTTCCCGTTTACCCTCCGGAGTTGAGTCAGGTTCCAATTGACCTTCCAGAGTCGAGTCATATTCCCGTTGACCCTCCAGAGTTAAGTCAGATTCCTGTTGACCTTCAAGAGTCGAGTCAGGTGCTCGTTGACTTTCCAGAGTTGAGTCAGGTTCCGGTTGACCCTCCAGAGTTGAGTCAGGTGTTCATGGACCCTCCAGAGTCAGGGTTAGTCACCGTCGACCTGCCAGAGTCAGGGTTAGTTACTGTTGACCTTCCAGAGTCGAGTCCGGTGCTCGTGGAACCTCCAGAGTCAGGGTTAGTCACAGTCAACCTTCCAGAGTCAGGGTTAGTCACCGTTGACCTCCAAGAGTCAGGGATAGATCCTGTTGACCTTCCAGAGTCGAGTCACGTTCCAGTTGATTCCCCAGAATCAAGTCAGATTCCTGTTGACCTTCCAGAGGTGAGTCAGGTGCCCATTGACTTTCCAGAGTTGAGTCAGGATCCGGTTGACCCTCCAGAGTCATGTCAGGTGCTCGTGGATCCTCCAAAGTCGAGTCAGGTGCTCATGGACCCTCCAGAATCAGGGTTAGTCACCGTCGACCTTCCAGAGTCAGGGTTAGTCACCGTCGACCTTCCAGAGTCAGGGTTAGTAACCGTTGACCCTCCAGAGTCAGGGCTAGTTCCTGTTGACCTTCCAGAGTCGAGTCACGTTCCAGTTGATTCCCCAGAGTCAAGTCAGATTCCTTTTGACCTTCCAGAGTCGAGTCAGGTGACCATTGAATTTTCAGAGTTGAGTCAGGTTCTGGTTGACCCTCCAGAGTCAGGGTTAGTCACCTTTGACCTTCCAGAGTCAGGACTAGTCACAATAGAGTTTCCAGAGACAAGGCTAGTCACCGTTGACGTTTCAGAGTCAAGTCAAGTCACCGGTGATCTTCAAGGACAAAGTCAAGTCACCAGGGATCTTCATGAACAAGTGCAAGTCACCAATAATCTTCATGAGTCAAGTCAGCACCGATCCTATGGAATCCAGTATAAACACGGTTGTGGTGGTCTTCTGCTCCGCCCTGGTGGGCATCACGTGATGTCCTTCATGGACTTATGTTTTTGTGTTTTTGTTTTCTTTTATTTTTTTCTATCGGGTTCCTCCTTTGGACCTGGTCCTCCGTCCCTCTCCCTTATCCTCCGCCAGTCCACCTCCCTCCTGGGTTTCTAGTCTGTGTCTGTCATTCCTTTTCCCTCTAGGACCTGGCCCTCCATCCCTCCCCCTTATCCTCCGCTGGTCCACCACCCTCCTGGACTCCTTGTTTTGTGTTGCACTTCTCTTGTCTCTGTCTCCCCATTTTACATGGTTGTTTTGTCTCTGTTTCCCCATTTTACCTGGTTGTCTTGTCTCTGTTTCCCCATTCTACCTGGTCCTCCTGTCTCTGTGTACCATGTTATCTGGCCCCTCCGTCCCTTCCCCTAGTCCTCTAACGCTCCACCTGCCTCCTAGTTTCTTTGTCTGTTGGTTTTCCCTTAGGTTTAGGGTGGAGCATCTGGCAGCTGCTCCGTGGAGGAGGGGGTAATGTCACGCTGTCAGTCTCTGTTTCCCTGGGTGTCCACTAGTGATCTCACTTCTCCTTAGGTACTTCACCATAGGCACTAAAATTCCTCTAGTCTGGTCCTGTCTTCACAGTAATTGCACTCCAGTTAATTGCACCAGATGCAGGAAATCTATTGTCATTAGTCTCCTTATAAATACCTGTCTTTCCCTGTTGTTTGTATGGAGTCCTTACCCTTCGATGTGTCAGTCTTCTCGTTCCCCGAGATTCATCCATTCTCACATTCTGAGTTCCCGTTCTGTTTCCTTCCCTTTCCTGTTCCCTTCCTTGTTTTGTTATTTTGTTTGTTTGGACTGCATTTCTGGTTTTGACCCTGGCTTGTCTGACGACGAATTTGGATTATCCCAATAAACATACCTGCGATTGGATCTCGTCTCCCTGTGTTTTCACTGGTCGTCAAATCATTACACTCATCAAGCCTGCATTTATTTGATCAAAAATACAGAAAAAATTTAATATTGTGATATATTTTTTAATTGATTATATTTTAAATTATCATTTATTTCTGTGATGCAAAGCTGATATTTTAGGATCATTATCACATGATCCTTTAGAAATCATTCTAATATGATGATTCATTATCAAAGTTGGAAACAGTTCTGCTGCTTAATATTTTTTTCAGAACATGTGATACTTTTTAGGATACTTTGATGAATAAAAAGTAAAAAAAAAAAAGAAGCTATGTTTTTATAATATAAATATTTTGTAACAATATACACTACTGGTCACAAATTTGGGGTCAGTAATTTTTTTTCTTTCTTTTTTTAAAATTAAAATCAAAACTTTTATTGAGCAACGATGTGTTAAATTGATAAAAAGTGATAGTAAAGAAAATATATTATTAGAATTTTTTGTTGTTGTTGAATAAATGCAGTTATTTTTAACCTTTTATTCATCAAATATATTAGACAGAAGAACTGTTTGCAACATTCATAATAAATCAGAATATTAGAATGATTTCTAAATGATCATGTGATAGACTGGATGTTACATGTGACACTGAAAGCTGGAATGATGATGCTGAAAATTCAGCTTTGCATCACAGGAATATATATATATATTTAAGTATATTCAAATAGAAAACTATTATTTTAAGTTGTAATAATATTTCACAATATTACTGTTTTTTTCTGTATTTTTCATCAAATAAATGCAGGCTTGATGAGCAGAAGAAAATTCTTTCAAAAACATAAAAAATAGTAATGTTTCCAAACTTTTGGTCTGTATTGTATTTATATGTGTGTGTGTGTGTGTGTGTGTGTGTGTGTGTGTGTGTGTGTTTGTACATATATACCTTATTTTGAAGTGGGGGGGGGGGCAAAATGTTTTGCTGCATACCCCTCTAACACTGGATTGTTGCGCTCCTGTATGCATACAGAAATGGGGACAGGGTCTTGTACAATCAGGCCAGGAACACACTGAACAAAGAGATCAGAGCGGCTAAAATAAGACCTACGCTAAAAAGTTGGAAGACCAGTTTTCTTCCAATGACTCAACTTCAGTTTGGAGAGGACTGAGGGCCATCACAAACTACAAGACACCATCCCCTTGCACTGAGGCTAATCAACGGCTTGCTAACGACCTGAATGAGTTTTATTGCAGATTTGAAACCCCCAACACTCATTCTGACCATCTCCCTGCACAACCATTAACACCTCCTGCAATCCCCCGTTCCACACCTACTGCTCTTCAAATCTGTGAAGATGATGTGCGCCAGGTCTTCAAGAAGAACAAAAGAAGAAAAGCACCAGGCCCAGATGGTGTTACACCAGCCTGTCTGAAAATCTGTGCTGACCAGCTGGCCCCCATCTTTTCACAGATCTTCAACAGATCCCTGGAGTTGTGTGAAGTACCTTCCTGCTTCAAACGCTCCACCATCATCCCCATCCCAAAGAAACCCAAGATAACAGGACTTAACGACTACAGGCCTGTGGCTCTAACATCTGTCGTCATGAAGTCGTTTGAAAAACTGGTTCTGGGTTATCTGAAGGACATCACTGGACCCTTACTGGACCCCCTGCAGTTTGCTTACCGAGCAAACAGGTCCGTGGATGATGCAATCAACATAGGATTGCACTTCATCCTGCAACATCTGGACAAAACAGGGACTTATGTGAGGATCCTGTTTGTGGACTTTAGTTCGGCTTTCAACACCATCATCCCAACAACCCTCCAGACCAAACTGACCCAGCTCTCTGTTCCTAGCTCTATCTGTCGGTGGATCACCAGCTTTGTGACAGACAGGCAACAGTTAGTGAGACTGGGGAAATTCACATCAAACAGCTGCTCCACCAACACTGGCGCCCCTCAGGGATGTGTTCTCTCCCCTCTGCTCTTCTCCCTTTACACCAACGACTGCACCTCTAAAGACCCCTCTGTCAAGCTCCTGAAGTTTGCAGATGACACTACAGTCATCGGCCTCATCCAGGACGGTGATGAGTCTGCTTACAGACAAGAGGTTGAGCAGCTGGCTGGCTGGTGCAGTCTTAACAACCTGTAGCTGAACACGCTCAAAACAGTGGAGATGATCGTGGACTTTAGGAGAAACCCACCTGCACTTTCCCCACTCACCATCATGAACAGCCCTGTGACTGCAGTAGAGTCATTCAGATTCCTGGGAACCACTATCTCTCAGGACCTGAAGTGGGACAATCACATTGACTCCATTGTAAAAAAGGCCCAACAAAGGTTGTATTCCCTTCGCCAGCTGAGGAAGTTTAACTTGCCACAGGAGCTGCTGAAACAGTTCTACTCAGCCGTCATTGAGTCTGTACTGTGTACTTCTATAACTGTCTGGTTTGGCTCAGCAACAAAATCGGACATCAGAAGACTACAGAGAACTGTTCGGACTGCTGAAAGGATTATTGGTGCTCCCCTGCCCACCCTTCAAGAACTGTATACATCCAGAGTGAGGAAAAGGGCTCATAAAATCACTCTGGATCCCTCACATCCAAGTCACCCCATCTTTGAACTTTTGCCATCTGGCCGGCGTCTCAGAGCCGCAAATACCAGAACAGCAAGGCACAAAAACAGTTTCTTCCCCCAGGCAATCTACCTCATGAACAGTTAAATGTTCCCCACTTATGCAAACAAAATTGCAACATCCTTATATTTATTTGTTACCCCTCCATCCTAGTACATCCCTGCATCTTTTTCAATCCTATCCCATTATCATTTATAGCACAATTGTTTATACACTTATTTATTTGGCTACCTTTTTTTTTTTTTTTTTTTGTCTGTGTGTTGGTGTCTCTGTGTACTGGAAGCTTATGTCACTAAAACAAATTCCTTGTATGCGCAAACATACTTGGCAATAAAGCTCTTTCTGATTCTGATTCTGATATGGTGTGGTTCAGTCGTGGTATTGCCGGCCCAAGACTCAAACCCACAACCTTAGGGTGAGGAGTCAAACTTTCTACAAAAACTTCCCTTTAAAGCTGCAGTAGGTAACTTTTGTAAAAATATATTTTTTACATATTTGTTAAACCTGTCAATATGTCCTGACAGTAGAATATGAGACAGATAATCTGTAAAAAAAAAAATCAAGCTCCTCTGGCTGCTCCCAGTGGTCCTATTGCCATTTGCAGTTACTGACCGCTCCCGGTAAGAAAACAACCAATCAGAGCTGCGGTCCGTAACTTTGTTTGTGTTCAAAATGTAGAAAAATGTATATAATAAGCGAGTACACCATGAATCCATTTTCCAAACCGTGTTTTTGGCTTGTCCTGAATCACTAGGGTGCACCTATAATAAGTGTTTATATTCGGACTATTTTAGATTGCTTCGGGGGTACCACGGCGGAGTAACCCAGTACCTTTGTGATTCTTCATAGACATAAACAGAGAGAAGTAGTTCCGGCTACGATGTTCTTCCGCAAGACGCAAGCAGTTCTGTTTATTAACCGCTAGAGCGTCAAAGGTTACCGACTGCAGCTTTAAATGTATGTATCCTCGGGGAAAGAAATAAGAACAGCTCTCCTAAAAAAAGAAGCGGTTATAGGAGGGGTTTTTTTTGACATTGAGAAAGCGTATGACATGATGTGGAAGAAAGGGCTGTTAAGCTGCTGGGAGTATGAGCAGACATATCTTTATAGCTTTGGCTGGACAGTAGGCAAACTGCAAATAGGTATCAGTAATATCGATGTTAGTCCCATGCTGACTCTGCCAGTATATCCACCTTGGCTTTTCTCTATGCCAACAGATGATTTGCAAATATTGAATTTAATATAAGAAAACCAGAAAATGTTCCAAAAGAGACAATAGTGCAGCAGCATTTAGATAGTTGTTACTTTCAGTTTTTACAAATTTATACAGATGGTTCTAAAGACCCAGAAACTGAGCGTACAAGTGCTGCCATGTATATTCCTCACTTTAAATATAAATCTGCAAAAAGAACTGCTAATAATATATCAGTATATGCAACAGAGATGATCGCTATTCAGATCGCTTTACAGTGGGTGGAAGAAATCCAACCAACAGCAGTGGTAATCTGTTCAGATTCATATTCTGCACTCACAAGTATACTTAGTGGAATCCAGACAAGAAATTTTATTAGAAGTACTGAAAAGTTTGTACCAAATATGGCAGAATTATAGTCAAGTTTTTGTGGGTGTCTGCTCGTGTTGGAGTGGAAGGAAACAAGATGAGGAGGTAGACAAGATAGTGAAACAGACTGACACATGTACCCTTGAGTAAATCAGAAATTAAATGTTAAACTAAAATAGCTGTCAGAAATATATGGCATGAGAGATGGGATAAGGGTAATAAAGGGTGACATTATAATATATATATATATATATATATATATATATATATATATATATATATATATATATATATATATATTATAATGTCACCCTTTATATATATATATATATAAACAAGTAGGCCATGTCAGAACTGCTTATGGTAATAGATATCTCGATTGAGACTTGGACACTCTGCTCTTAATAAATCACTCCAGATGATAGGAAGACATGAATCTGGTCAACATAATCATTGTGGACTTCCAGAAACTGTAGAGCATGTGCTGATTAATTGTAGGGCATATGAAAGGGAAAGAATACAGTTAAAAGAGGAACTGAAATCTGCTGTCATTAATATGACATTAAAGAATATATTAAACTGTTGTCATAAAGGTTATACAGCTCTTATTAATTATCTGAAAAGAACAAATGTAGCCTTATATAATAAGATATAGGTAGAATATATATAATTTATAAAATATAATTTAAAAATATATATTTTTTAGCATTTCCCTTGATATAATCCTCTCAAACTCCATCCCAGTAGGTGGCGGAATATGCACCAAAAGCTGGTTTGCCAACCGACATAACACATCAAAAGAAGAAGAAGACATTGGTTTGTCAACACCAGAAGAAGAGTTCTTGAAAACAATGAACCCTGACGCGGTGTTGAACAAGCAGCTTGCTTTTCGAGTTGTGTGCGCGTTGATTTGCAGCGATAAACAGAAACAGAAAAAGAAAAAGAAGCGAATATGGAAGAGAGAATGTCCGGGACGTCGCGAGCAGCCTGGGCTGTCTGTTCTGCAGAGAGAGTTGGAGGTAAATAAATCATTTTGCAATGGATGCGAGCTTCCTGCTGCGGCTCGAAACTCGCCTGCTTTGTTTTTGCTTCGAATAATTGAAAAGCAAATCTCTGTGTGTAAATTATTCAGCTAGAAACTTTGTTTGTGCTTGTCGTACTATAGATTATGAATGCCAACTCCTCACCTTTCAGTAGGGTGACCAGACGTCCCCGTTTTCCGGGGACAGTCCCGGTTTTTGGTGTCCTGTGCCCGACTGGAGTTGTCCCCAGAAATGTTCCCGTTTTACAGCACGTTCAAAACAACCCGCAAAATACACTGGAAAAATTATATGATTGGGATTGTTTCAGCAGCAGAGGGCGCTGCGAGCTGATTACATGGTCACAAGCCATGAATATATATATATATATATATATATATATATATATATATATATATAACAAAACAAAGAAATACTGTTTGTGTGCAGTGTATAACAAGACATGTAGGTTGCGGGATTGTTTTGCACACAATAGGCTTATTAAACATTAGTTACACTTCCGCTGTCACAACTCTAAGGTCTCTGATATTAATAATAGAAAAAGTAATAAACTAATCAGTTACACTTGCACAATTACATTTGCAAAAATCACATACTTGTAGTCAGTATGAGCCTAAAATGTAAAATATTAACTTTTCTAGGGATAGAAAAGATTGATTTCCAGAAACATGTTTGTAAACATAACGTTTGAAAGGTTGTAGGTATGTACACACAGTTGTGAAAATCTTAAATACAGTTAGAAAATAACACATTTGTTGTTTTATTTATCATTTTTTATAATATTTATTGTTTTATTTTAATGTGTTTTTGTAAAGCCATAATTTTGTTATAATACTAGCCTACTGTTTTGAGATGTTTGTTATTTGCAGGGGTGTAAAATACTTGAGTGATTATATTGGATTACTGTATTTAAGTATTATTTTTGAGGTATTTGTACTTTATCCATGTAAAAATGTAAACTGATTACTTTTACTTGATTTCATTTCTGAAGAAAGAAAACTGTACTTCTTAAGAAATACTCTTTTTTTTTTTTGCATTTACATTTTTTTTAATCTTATGCATATTGAATATGGAAAACAGAAACTCAAAAGTGCTTTTGATGTGAAAGAACCAATGAGGTTTGTTTTCACACATCAAGCACACACATTCAGCTTCAGTTATAACTTAAACCAGGTACATTTCTGGCATCAAAAGTTTGCTATCAGATCTGAGGAAGCATTTCGAGGTAGCAAAGTTGTGTATATATATATAGTATGTATAAACACATTTAAAAATAGTGAATTAAATATTGATTAAAGCTGAATTTGTAGTTGTGTGTGTGTGTGTATATATATATATATATATATATATATATATATATATATGTCAATTTTTTTGATATATTTGCTGCAGCCCTGATCAAACACATGTCTGTAATTATCTGCTGCTTCAGATGGTTCAGGTGTGTTTGATCAGGGTCTACTCTGCAGGAAGGTAGATCTCCAGGAACAGGGTTGGTCACCCCTGTCTTAAAGTAACTATAAATGAACATGTAAAGCAAATATATTTTAAAATAAATTCCATGTGGAGCATGTCCCTGATCCGTGCGATGTTCTTCTCACCCCCCTAAACCTGTCTGCATCTCTGATAGATGACCGATGAGGATGGGTTTGGGGAGCTGCTGAGGATGACAGCAGAGGAGTTTGAGTTTCTGCTGCAGATGGTCGGACCCCTCATTACAAAGCAGCACACAAAAATGAGACGGGCGATATCTTCAAGAGATCGCCTATCTGTGACCTTGCGGTTTTTGGCAACAGGTGGGTCTGCCAGGGCGATATCAGCATAGCTAGCGATTTAACTATTTTCCATTTTAAGAGTCTGTTAGTGTGCACTTTGTAATTTATCTCTCATGCAGGCAAAACATTCAGTTCCCTCAGTGCACTGTACAGGATTGGGGCCAGCACTATTTCAAAGATAGTTATGGAGACCTGTGGTGCTCTATACCAGCTTATGAAAACAGACTTCCTGCAGGTAAGCTCTTTTCAGTGAGATGAGTTCCATTGAACTTGTTAGGACGTGATAATGTATGGTGATTCGTGACCATGCACTGAGAAGTCATGGCCTCAAGATCATATGTTGAGGGAACAACTTTTAATGTGTAAACAACCATAACAACCTGGGATTATCAGAAATTGTAATCAAAAATAACAGTCTCCACTTCAATAACATTTTATTTTGTATTAATGATGACAGTGTGACATTAAGATATGGCTATATTATATTGCACATGCAATGTGTAGACAGCATTCAAATGAAGTTAGAAATGAAGTTAGTTTGAAATGGACCATTATAGCCTGAAATAAATGTTAAGTTACTGTAAAGTGAAGTTTACTCATGTAAATGATTAACTTAGTCATATAAAAGTAACTCTTTTTGTGGCAAGATGGTCAGATATTTACAGTATTTAAAATAGCTAATGCACAACATCGACTGCATGGGTGAAGAGAAGCATGAACCTAAGGGGGAAATAAAATAAAAATATAACTAAATATATTATACAGAAATATTAAACCACAAAAAGAAAAGGTTTTAAGAGATTTTGGGATGGGGTGAATAAAAATATTTTTCATATGAATTGTTTTTCATATATTAATAACACATTTCATACTTCATAATTCTGTCAAAGACAAAAGGTATCTAAACATTGTGTGTACCATAATATTGCCATGTCTTAACTGGCTTTGTTATTCTTTATTCATAATAAAAAGTTATGTAAAAATGGTCAAGTTAATTTGTTGTGGCCACAGCAAACACAAGTGAACTGAACATGTTCCGTCCTGGTCACCGTGTTTCAGTTAAACATCTGAATGTGTCTTTTACTGTTGATTTCCAACACTTGACACAAAGTTGAAATGCTCTAAGCGATATATCTCAAAACTATATTTTAATTGTGATAGGGTTCTGCTTTCATTTGTCTGTGATTATTTTGTAATACAAGTCTAGTCATAAAGTGACAAGTCATAAGTGTCAAATCATAAATTCATATTCACAGTACTTCCTTTTTTTATCATGTGTGAGAAATATATAAGAATCAGAGTACAAATCTTTCTTAACAGTTTTTCTTTTCTTTTGCTAGACCCCATCAACAGAGACAGAATGGCGGGAAATAGCCCAGGACTTTGAATCGAAATGGCAATTTCCACATTGCCTAGGTGCACTTGGAGGAAAACAGATTTATATACAGCCTCCAGTAAAAAGTGGCTGCCTTGACAATAACAACAAGGGCAGGGTATATGTGACAATAATGGCTGCTGTGGATGCAAACCACAAGTTCATTTATGCCAGTTTGGAAACCCAAGAGAAGGTCTCTGATGCTGGACTGTTCGCTCATTCGGACTTGTGTAAAGCGATGGATCAGGGTCTGCTGAATTTTCCTCCACCTGAACCATTGCCCAACAGTGACATAACAATGCCGTACATGTTTGTGGGTGATGAGACGCATCCTTTAAGGCCTGATCTCATAACGCCATATCCAAATCAAGAGATGGACCACAGTCAGGGCGTACTAAACTATCGTCTTTCAAGGGCACGCAGAGTTGCAGAAAATGCATTCAGCATTCTAGCAAGCAGGTTAAGGGTTTTCAGGAACACCATATTCTTGGAGCCTGACAAAGTGGAGAAGATCACTATGGCCTCTCTATGCATCCATAACTTCCTCTGCGAGCGCAGGTCTGAGGCATATACACGTCCAGCATTTGCAGATTTGAAGAATGGGGACCACAGCACAGCTGAAGGAACCTGGAGGAATCCAGGGCACGGGACTTGTCAGCCGCTTGAGCAAAGAGAGGAACACAATGCATTAGCTACCGCAGAAGTGCAACGAAACCTTCTGCGTGACTACTTTGTCTCGCCTGCAGGTTGCTGTCCTTCACCAGAGGAACACATTTAGTATTATAAGAATGTTGGACTAGTATTTTTGTATTGGAGAACACTCAAATGTCAAATGCATTTTATAGCACTCTTTGCAATGTGCATAGTTTCAAAGCAGCTTTACAGAACAATATTTTGTGTGAGGGAGAGATTCTGACAGAATGCCTCTTTGCTTTTTTTTTTTAAGTGCATTTAAAGAACTGTGGTTCTGTTGTGGTACTTTTGGTACAGGATGTTATGTAGATATTATACATGGTTCCTACAGGGTTTGGAAAAATATGGAATTTGAATAAAGTAATTTCCAGTTCTGGAAAAGTATGGGGAAAAGAAAGCAGAGTATGAGAAAATATTTGCATTTCCAGACTTTTGCATCATATATATATATATATATATATATATATATATATATATATATATATATATATATATATATATATATATATATATATATATATATATATATATATATATATATATAATAAAAAAAAATATGAAAATAAGTTTATTATACAAGAAGTAGCAGCTGTTTAGTGATTCTTTCCTGGTGAAGTGCACTTTGCACTTTCATTTCGCATTTTCTCACAATATTCTTAGCACCATACTACATAGTCTCAAGGACCTTTGTAAAAATGAAAAAATATACAGACTTTTGTGAAGACAAGTCACCTTTATTTATATAGTGCTTTTAACAAAACCGATTGTGTCAAAGCAACTGTGTGTCAATAATGGAAAATGACAATTAAAGGCGGTTCATCATTGAATTCAGTGTTGTCATCTCTGTTCAGTTTAAATAGTGTCTGTGCTATCATTTGAAGTACACAAAGTGTCCTCAACTAAGCAAGCCAGAGGCGACAGCGGCAAGGAACCGAAACTCCATCGGTGACAGAATGGAGAAAAAAACCTTGGGAGAAACCAGGCTCAGTTGGGGGGCCAGTTCTCCTCTGACCAGACGAAACCAGTAGTTCAATTCCAGGCTGCAGCAAAGTCAGATTGTGCAGAAGAATCATCTGTTTCCTGTGGTCTTGTCCTGGTGGTCCTCTGAGACAAGGTCTTTACAGGGGATCTGTATCTGGGGCTCATCTAATTGTCAATTGCAGCCTAAAAATCCTTTAACGGATTTGAATTTTAGAAGCATATTAGTATATTATTTGTATGCCAGGTTAAAAAGATGGGTCTTTAATCTAGATTTAAACTGCAAGAGTGTGTTTGCCTCCCGAACAATGTTAGGTAGGTTATTCCAGAGTTTAGGCGCCAAATAGGAAAAGGATCTGCCGCCCGCAGTTTATAAACTCTGCAATTTAATACCAGTGCATATATTAATATGATGTAATCGATGAATAATGTACACACATGAATTGTTGACCTCTTGCCCTGGACTGATTTCCTGCACAGCCCGTACTTCAGCGTTGATTCCTCTGTATGTGACGATGACGTTGGCACAGCAGCTGTGGTTCAAGAGAGCAATGCTGAGACAGCAACAGAGACACAACAGGGAATGTGTGAGGTGGAAAAGTGTCAGAAAGAACCTGAGTTTAGAGAGTTAGTACAGGATACAAATAGAAAAGGGAAATGTGAGACTATAAATGAGAAAATATCCTCACTCTGGGATGTTTTTCTAAGAACACAAATGCTGGGTTGAATCTGATGGGTAAGAAAGCTGGGTTTGTTTGAGCCAATATAGATTGATAATAATTTGCAATCAGTAACCCAACAGTGCCACAGTTTGTTGTAAATGTAGTTGTGTACTCCTTTAAATTATGGAAGCATGTGGGTAGCAATATTCAATTTAGAATGCAATATGCAAAATGACAATGTATTTCTGTATTAACATTTACATTTTCCAATACATTTGTGCAACGTTTGGTGCAAAATGAAAATTAAATTACATAATTTTCATTTTCCATTTCACACGCTAGCTTTAATATGTAAAATGAAAGGTAAGTAGTGCTGGTTTGATGGAAATCACATTTCTCAGTCTTGGTGTAGAGTTGATACTGGATAAGGCATTTCAGCATTGACCTCACATGGATGTGTTCCTCCAGATAATTTGAATTGATCAGGATGCGGTCTATGAATATGATTACCCATCTGTTGAGCATGTCCTGTAATATGTTATTCATTAAACTGATGGACTGTTTGCTATGGCGAAGGGGATAACCAAGTACTCATAGTGCCTCCCTCACGAATCAGGTTGCATCAGGTTGTAAGCATTACGTAAATCCAACTTGGTATAGTATGTGGCCCAGCAAAGCTGTTCTAGTGTGGCTGCTCCAGATGAGGCAGGAGAAATGGAGGGCCGAATGAATCCCTTGGAGAGTTCTTTGCAATGTAACACTTACTGACTTCGGATTCAGGTAATCAGAGATAACGGAAATATCTGGCCTTTAGGAGAAGAAGTGCATGGCATCAATAGCGCAATCGACAGAGTGATGAGTTGGAAGTTGTGGAACTTCTTTCTACTGGATTGTGGAGATTTGGAGCGAGAGTACCTTCAGCTGACTGCACTAGTGTTGGTGGTTTGTGGGAGAATTTCTATTCATCCTCTTGTGGGAGGATTTATTCAACCCACATGTGAGTTATTTTCTTTTGTTGTTAGAACCAAGGTTTATTTTGATTGAGTTTGTTTTCTTTAGTTTTCATGGGAAGCTGTAGGGAGGTGGTTGCCATTTATTTTGATTGCTTTTTCTCCTGTTTAAGAACAGTTAGGGTAATCGTTTGTATTTATTTTTTTATTTTATTTTTGCAGGTTAGATAGGTTGTTTTTGGGAGTTAGTGTGTTCTGTTTGTTATGTTGGCCTGGACCCCACCTGAAGTTATGTTTGCTTCCTTGTGTTTAATAAATTATCTTCTGTTTCCACATTAATTACACTGTTGTGAGTCAGTAGAGGGGAAAAACTCCCTCCATCTTTCCACCATTTTGCAATTATTCCTTCCCATCCCTAGACTGGGGAGGTATGTAACACACACCAATTTGAAAAACTAATGGAATGCACAGTCGATATATATAAAAAAAACTGGATGACATAATTTCTTACTGCTAAATTCTGAAAAAACAGAGGACCTAAAAACTCATGTAATAACCTAGAACACTGTCTAAGACTTGATGGCTGCTCTGTCAATTCTTCGTCATCAGTTAGGAACCTAGGTGTGCTATTTGATTTTGAGAAATCTTTCCTTTCATGAGTTCACGCTTACATATAATTAGCTGAGGTATGGTATGCATATTTGGCGTGCTGTCCGGGGAAGGGCTCCGTGCTCGGGAATTGCCTGAACCTAGAGTACCCCCCCTTCCCTGTCTATTCATAAAGTGAACTCGAAGTGAGGAGATGGGGTGGAGGAGGGATGCTGATAAACCGTCAATGGATAGAGGTAAGTCAGCAATATTTGTACTCTGGGATTGATTACTAGCTTGTGGTCCACCTGTGTTGATTAGGCTAAGTATCTGACACGCTCCTCCCGAACCTTGTTACGAGAACATCATTTCATGAGTTCACTCTTACATATAATTAGCTGAGGTACGGTATGCGTATTAGGCGTGCTGTCCGGGGAAGGGCTCCGAGCTCGGGAATTGCCCGAACCTAGAGTAGCCCCCAAAACACAAATGGACAAGAGGACAGCCGCCAGATTAAGAACGTCCCCCAAAATAGCATTGAGTACAGGCGGGGGCTGATTTTATTTTCTGAGAAGTCATCTCGTTGGCGGGTCAGGAGAGCCTACGTACTCCAGTGGGAGCGACTTAATGGTTGGAAGGGTAGGCCCTACCGGCTGCAGGTACTGAACTTTGAGGTCAGAGGCACCCGGTCGGTAGGGCTCGAGCCGATGCTCAACAGGAGCTCACAGCGTTGGAACAAATGGCCACACCCATTTTTAAGACTAAAAAAAGGTGCATACATGCATGTTCTGCAATGAAATTATGAGAATTGTGAAAAGTGCTGTACAAATAAATATGAACATTAATATTTGCGTAAATGTACAGACTGACCCAGCAATGCAAGTGAAATATCCATTAAAAACCTCTCCGGACATCTTGGTGACAAATCATGAGGAGTACGTAAGTGATACTGTTTGTATTGCTTCAGTTTAACCAAACATAAAACTGATGTCATCCAATGTACGAACAAATGACCCCAACCTTTCCGCTAAGGAGTTAATTGCATCAGGACTGCGATATGCATTTACCACCATCTCTCATGAACACCTAAACCGCATCAATCAGAGCCGCTTTGAGCCATCTGGATTCTGGAAGACTACTTTTAATGTTCTTTGTAAGTTTGCACCTCAAAGAGCCAATATGCTAGTAATATGCATACTAATAAGCATCTAGTTAATAGTAAGAATTGTTCACTAAAGTGATTAGAAAAACAAAAACAAACGAAAAACATTACAGAATCTCTTTATAACTGTCAGAAATGTCCGATTCTGTCATCTCCAGTTGCTAAAGGATGTGTTCCTAGTTGCTATGGAAACTCTACTTTCCTGCCACTAGTGTTACTTTATCAGTGTTGCATCTACAAGAATGCAGTTGTTCCAAATACCAGCATATTTGATTCTAGGCATAAGTAATGCATTTTTGTAATGCCTCTGATTCTTAACTACCTGTGTTTGAACACCTCCTGGAGATAGTGTGAACAAAAAGAAGGATTATTAAATAAAAATAAGAATAATAGTTCAAAGTTCATTGTTCCTTTACATGGACAGAACTTAACGTAACGTAACTTGACAGAACAGACTAAATATGAATGTATTAAAGGCTTGGCTGTTTGAACTGAGAGACGCACCTGGCCCTGAGTTAACTTCCGGTCTGTGTTGTGTATATCGGTCTGGCTGCGGTGCCATCTACAAACGCAGTTAAAGTTAATTCAATTCAATTCAAGTTTTTTTTGTGCTGTGGGGATGTGTTGCCCATATATTTATTTATTTGTGGAGACTCGCCACGGCTTTGTTGAATAAACATGAACACGTATTGCACGTTTAATAATTAGATTATTAATAATTCCTTACATTTATATGTTTAAATATCAAAACGAGGCATATTTTTATATCACTGTATTTCTGAAGGAAGACTTTGTGAGCGTAGCTCTGCTTTGTTGACATTTGTTACTGGGGAAACCTCTATTTCTCGCGCTTTAAAGCGCTTTTAAACTCCTGCGCTTTTAAACTCCTGGCACAGAATGAATTTGCATTTTTAATTTTTTTTATCTAGATTAATCTAGATTAAAATGGCTCATTTGAATTCTACCAAAGATATTGAGAATGGGTTTATCAAGCTAGGTGGTGCATTAGAAAAGGGGCTCATCTCCTGTTTCCAAAATGCATCACAAAGTGCTTGAGAAAGCTGTAAACTAATTCCACACTGCACAAGGTGTAAACAACCGTAAACCTGTTTCACACATAATCCGTCTGCAGTGTGTGTGCACCCATACTAACGGATTCCAGCGTTCATGTAGTTGTGGTCCGTCAGTGCGTTCCAGGAGTGGTGCGTCTGCAGCAGTGCAGCGATCGTTCACGTACCGAGTAGCGGACTGCAAACGCAAACAATAAGTATGAGTCTGTGCTGCTTCAGCACCACATACGAAATGCACAAGGACTGCATACGCACTGCAGGCAGATTATGTGTGAAACAGGCGTGCGTAAGGCTAGGCATAAATCCGCGCTTAAATATCAAGGTCAAAGTCATCATAGCTCACCTAGTATAAACCCAGCTCTCAACCCAACTTTGAGAATAGATTAATGGCAATATATTTTTATCTCCCAATAAGAGTCTCCCGTTAACGCAGCACGTTAACGCCGATAACGGCCCACCACTAGTAAATAACGACTTTATATTAAAGTGAACTGATCCTTAAACATTTATAATACTAACAAAGAGTAAACATGTTTACATACATTTAAGCTTCATTGATAATATATAGTGTTATTAAATGTACATACATTTCATATATATATATATATATATATATATATATATATATATATATATATATATATATATATATATATATATATATATATATGTGTGTGTGATATGATATGATATGATATGATATGCTAATGACCGCTAAAATGCATTGTCACAGTTTTGTGAAAAGTTACCATTCACAGTAGAGTGACGAGTAGAGTGACTTCATGGAGACAGAACAGAATTCTGAAAAGAATTTCTAAATTGCCTAAATTTACCCACTAATTATTAACATTTGAGATGGACCTGTTCACAAGACACAGCTATACAGTATAGCGTAGTTCAAAACAGTGTGGGCAAATAGATGAAGAAACACATTAAGACATTTAGAAAAACACATTCACTTACTTCCCTTCCTCCACACACAGATCTCACAGAGCATGAGACACACAAACGAGCCAAAATGCGTTACATTTCTGAACATTAAACATCATTATAATTGATCTTTATTCACCGGTTTCTTGTGGTTTCTCATTAAAACTTATAAAAGTAAATAGTGTAAATTACATTTCTAATGTCATAGTTTATTAAAGGCAGAACACGTTGTACTGCAGTGTTCCCCATGTGTGCAACTGGAATTTCAATCTGGTTAGTGTCTTCTGCTAGTAAGTGAAGCATTTAAAAACTAAACTGACAACAGAGGAGATTAAAATAATAGCAGATTTGTCTCATTTTAAATCAATATTAAAATTGGAGTTGAAAAATTTACTTCAGACAGGTATTTTATTTTTTCATTTTTGGGCTGAACTATACCCTTATCTACTTGTGTTTAAGTACTTCTGGAGATGGCTTGAAAAAAAATTATTACTTAGTAATAATAGCACCAGTAGGGCCTAATATAATAGTAGATTAGTAAAAGTTCATTGTTCATTTGCAAACGTAACATATCAGGACAGACTAAATATGGCTGTGTTAAAGATTTGATTGTTTGAATTTTGTTGGGACAGCGGAATGAAAGACTTAAGGGTTTGGAACTACATGCGGGTGAGAGCGAATTTTCTTTTTTGTTCTGTTTTGGGGGGGGGGGGGGGTGCGAATGGGGTAAACTGCCCGTTTAACATATACTGTAGGACATAGAGGTATTCAGGACTTCACTGCTTGAAAAGGGCTTATGTGTAACGTCAAATCTTCTGAATTGGCTAAAATAATCTTATAAAAATGTAATCTACTTTTCTTGTTTTGTGACTAGACAACACACATTTTAATTAGATATTTAGTTACAAATTTGGTGATTAGAACTAACTTGGGGACGTTGTTTTTTCTTGGAAAACAAGAGACCATATGATGCTGAGGTTGTAAATGATGGTCCCGTGCGTCGGCGTCAGGTATCCAATTAGTAAAGTAATTAAAATGACAATTAAAACGATCTTATGCTTCGTGTGTTAGCAGGGCTGAGTTTGAGAGTCAGGAGAAAAAAAATGTGATGGTTCAAACCTACTACCTTTAGTTACCATTAAGATCCCGACCACTCTCGCGCGTCTTGCGTCACTGGAGTCTGTGATCTAGAGGAGGCGCGATTCGGTTCCCTCTGCTTTCACTCAATCAACAAGCTGTGCGTTTCCGAGAGGTTCTGGCAGGTTAACGGCAGAAAAAAAAACAATCCTTTCACTGATCAGAAGAAATGGAGTTGGGGAAATTGAACCGAACCTCTGCAACCACACGGTAACGCGAGCGTCGATGAGGAAAGGACTAAAGAAGTAAGTTACATAAACAGAAACACAGCCGGCTTTAAATACATCAGATGTGTTTTATTATGCGCGCTCTCGTGGAGTGTGAGAGAGAGGGAGAGAGAAGACAGGGTGCGCATGAGGTTTCGATTGGACATCCGATTGGTTTCGTTTTTCAAGTAAATACAGGAATAAACGACATCCTAGATGAATATTAAAAGATCGACGTACCCGTGAATAATTTCCCTTGATCAAAAGGCAGAGCGGTCACATGGGTGAAGAAAGAGAGAGAGAAAACCTGCAGCCTACAGAAATGGTTCATAAATTATCAATGCGATGCGTATAACGAACTGCGTAATACATGCAGGTGCTCGTTTTATAAAATGTAATATCACCGTAATATTTCTTATGCTAATTTTAAGAACTGTTTATGGTATTTAAATTATTAGGATATGACTGAATACAGATCAGATGTTTTGATCAAATGTATCTTTTAATAGACATATTTTAAAAAAAAATGGTGCAGCTCGTTTTAAAATTGTGATATCTTGCACCTTATTTACAATATGAATTGCAGTTATTAAGAACATTAAATTATTGTTAAGGTTTCAGTACAAAATAGGCATATAAATCATACAATCGACAGCATTTGTTAATTGTTGATTATTTGTTAATGTTGAATACCAAAAAATCCCTCCTTCAAGAGAATTGAAAAATAAAATGTAAATCGTATATATCAATAAAAGCACTTTATTTAGTGTATAAAGTTGTTTTATCATATTTTTTGCAGTTAAATGTTTAAGGCATATCTCTGTCAAGGCATTGAATCTGGAAAGAATAAATATGTAAGTACTAGATTAATCATGTTATAATCCATAATATTTTAAATTTTGGCTTTTTTATTAAAATCTTTCAAAATGTAAAAATCTCACCATAAATGCTTCACTCTATCCCATAATCTTGCTTTTTTTTTTTTTTTTTTTTTTTTTTGGTAATCTCAGCATTATGTCACACGTGCAGTAAATTAATGTTAACTTGTACTGACCCCGGAGTGTCCCTTTTAGAATTACTAAAATCTAAACTCTGTTGTACTACATGGTCAGATTGTGAGTTTGAGTGAGCCACACATGACCTAGTGCATCAACATCCACCATGAATGTGTGTTAGGGAGAATACTGTATGATGTAAATCTCATTTTAAGAATGAAAACACACTATTTAAAACTGTTCAGTAATATTTAGGTTTATAAGCCCACTGCCTAAAATGTAATAAAGGTTATTTAAAATGGTAAATTTAAGATGTTATTGTTACAAAATGCTTAACTCAAAAATGAAAATGCAGTTGTTTTTTGCATGGCATATGCTGCAGCACCGTTATATCCTGCATCTTTTGAATCAACAATCAGTGCTTTAATAATTTGTGAGTGTATTTTGTGTATTTTAACCCTAATTTACTAAAACACTACATGTATGAAATTGTGCAGACTTTAGTTCTTTTCAGTGTTTCTGCTTATAGTGGTTCTTTATGTCATGTGCATCTTCTGATGTGATTTAAATTTTTCCTTTCTCTTTTGGAGTGTTACAAGCTCTTGGTGCATGAAGAAGATCTATAAAGTTGCAAGGACTAAAGCATCAAATCCAAAGAGATATTCTTTATCAAAGTTAAGCTATGCCCCCTAAAAACGGCTCATTCAAGCACGCCCCACGTCTATGTCACTATGTGGAAATATTTCTGTAACGCTGCCCAAATGTTGATGCAAAGAAAGAAGGCGTGGTTTCAGTAACCGCAGTTAGTGTTAAAGAAGTCATGTCAGGGAGATGCTGTATCTAAACGAAAGCAAAAGCACTTTATTTGGCCTTCTGAAAGACGATGCATTTAGGAATCTTTAAGATTACTTGCAACAGAACAGCAACACATTTTATGGACTGGATTCGTGAACCTAGGAGAGGAGGTTATTCTGACTTTGCTATGACAATCTGGTGCTTCTGAATCAACTACTGTAAGTATGTTTTGTTATTAGTTTAAGTATTTGCTATTGAATGTTTCAATGCAGAGTTTTTTTGCGTTGTGTGTGTGAGAGAGAGACAGGGTTACACAGTGGAGTCAGCTGTCTTAACCGTCCGTGGCTTTTGTACTGCAAACACATACGAGCTTCATCACTGTGTCTGTCAGGTGACTCGGTTACTCTTACGGTTTGAACTGACGGTAAAACTAAGGACAGTATAAACTGTCTTTACATTTATTTTGAAAGTTGAAGCTTGCGTTTATGGAAAGGGTTGCTTGTGGTGTTAAGCCAATCCCAATCCACTGGGTCAGCTGACCAGTCAGAGCAGACTGCGCTTGTCAGAAGATGGACTTTGTAGAAAATGATGCATTTGAGAGAGGCAGGGCATAGAGGACCTACAATAATGTATAGTATTTAAAAAATAATGTTTTTTTTTTAACATTAAAGCATGTCAACATATTCTGTTACACCAAATATACACACAAAAAAGGATCTTTGCTTAATTTTTTTTTTTAAATGCATTATTTTTCACATAATTTACACCTTATACCATTCTAGGGCTGTGATGTGGACCAAAAAAAAAAAAAAAAAACGATTGTGATTTCTTTAATCATTTTTGCTACTTCGCTTTTAATAACGATTTTGACACACACAGATATGCTTTACTGTCATAAATGCAGTGTGAATTTGAAACATATTTCCAAAAGAAACCCAATTAGAGCTTTATCAGAAAATTGTAACATGTCTCTGGAACAGATATAAGTCAAAGGTGTGACAGAGTATGGCAAAAGAACTTGTTTATATAAAAGTGCACTTTTCCTTGTTTTAAATTTAGCCAAAAAGACGTGTTGACTGTGACTGTCGAGGGTGCATTATTGTAGCTCGAAAGCACATATGACTGAATACAGATCAGATGTTTTGATCGAATGTATCTTTTAATAGACATATTTAAAAAGATGGTGCAGCTCGTTTTAAAATTGTGATATCTTGCACCTTATTTACAATATGAATTGCAGTTATTAAGAACATTAAATTATTGTTAAGGTTTCAGTACAAAATAGGCATATAAATAATACAATCGACAGCATTTGTTAATTGTTGATTATTTGTTAATGTTGAATTCCAAAAAATCCCTCCTTCAAGAGAATTGAAAAATAAAATGTAAAGCTTATATATCAATAAAAGCACTTTATTTAGTGTATAAAGTTGTTTTATCATATTTTTTTATGGTTAAATGTTTAAGGCATATCTCTGTCAAGGCATTGAATCTGGAAAGAATAAATATGTTAGTACTAGATTAATCATGTTAAAGACGTGTTGACTGTGACTGTCGAGGGTGCATTATTGTAGCTCGAAAGCACATTAATATAATATTTTCTGTTCACATCCTTTGCTTCTTTTCCCATGTGCAGTGGGAACATTCTGATCCATTAACATGAGCGCTGAAAACATAAGTACTACAGACTGAGTGTGTGAACCTGGCGTTACTTCTCTTTGCCCAGTCTATTCTGTTTTTGAACAATAGAATATTTGTTTAAGAGGATCACACAAAACCTGTGTGCATCATCGTCTCGCCCCCTTTGTTGCATGTTCCCAGGGGCGGGATTTGTGATGTCACAAACCCAGGAAGTAACTCGTTGTAGTCCCTATGAGCTGTTTTTGTAGGCATTAAACTGACAAAGGTCTCAGTTTCTCTTCTCAGTCTACTAGAGAATATATATGATATATATTGCATTGAAATAAAGGGATAGTATACACAAATATTTAATTTTTATCATTATTTACTCACCTTGACCTCATATGGAGAGTCCAAATCAATGGTTGATGACATGAGAAAATTAACTTGCCATAAATATTTTAGCGGCCATGGAACTGTATTTAGTATAACTTGATATTTTTATTGGCAATATCACAATTTTATATACTTACCAATGATGATTGTGACTCATAATTGATGCTCGGTTAGTGATAATTTCTTTCTTTAGTGGAAACATTTACTTTACATATAAGTAAATTTTTAACAAGTCTTTTTATGGTCTATAACAAGTTGCGAAGAAAAGTGAGCAAAAGAGGCACTTTTTACATGGACGATACATATTTTCCAACAGATTCTGAGGCTTTGACCTGTACACTCTTAAAAGCATCACTTTTTTAAAGTATTAAACTGCATAAAATTGCCTCAAACAGCATAATGCATGCTTTCTCACCTTCAAGGACTTGAGTCTCAGTAATGAGAGCCTGCCTACACATCGAAGCCTTAAAACATTTCTTTGTTTTGTGTGTCCATCGCAAACACCAAATGACTTCTCCACTTACAGATCAGAACCCACCCTGCAAACATACCTGCACTGGACCTTTACAGTCCCACTTAGGGCTAGCCTAAGGTACCCCAGCAGGCTGCCAGCACAGGTCCCCTGAGAATTAGCTAAATGTTGGCTCCTTAGCACTGGCCCTGCACTGGCAGCCCTCACTTAGCCCTCAGGAAACCCACATAGGGCCCACACTATTTATCTATATTATAGATAAATAGTGAGGGGTGCCCAACCTTGGTCCTGGAGATCTACCTTCCTGCAGATTTCAGTTCCAACCCTGATCAAACACACCTGAACCAACTACTGTAATTTGGATCTAAAGTTTAAAGTTGGTAGTCAAAGGGATTTCAAAACAATGGGTTTATTAAAAACAAAATAGAAAACAAATAAATTCAGGTTATTACAGCAACATATCATTAAAAAATATAAATACAAAAAAGGACAAAAAACAAAAGAAAGTGCATGCAAAGCAATGTAAGATTGTAGGATTTCGTCATGTGAAAGTCTTATCTGTATCACAAACAATGTCAGTAGCTGAAGTTGGCTGATGGCAAATTAATAATCCATTTAAAACATGCCACAGCTCTCAAACACCAGACTCTTCCTAACCAGTAACAGTCAAAAATAGTCCAGACTATGGTCCCACGTCGAAAATAACTTTTAAATCCATATTCAAACTGGACCATGATGTGGAAACCTCATTAATAAAGAGTCCTTCTAAAATGCATACAAATACACTATCTTAAACTATTAGCATCAATCCAAACATTGGCCATGCATACATGTACCATCTCTGCAAAAAAAACTTAGCAATGTACACTTTTAAACAGAAAAAATAACAGCTCCTTTAGACTGGGCTTGAAATGACTCATTTCCCACCAAGGACACAGCACAATCTGTTCAGCAGGTGACCCACTCTGGCTACTGCTGATTGTTATTGCTAACTCCCTCTACCCACATAATTTTAACCCACCTTGCTTTTAAGGAAACCCAAAACACCCTAGGAGAAAAACTGCCCTCAAACTAAACCTCAAATATGGCTCATGAGATCTACTTTCCTGCAGAGTTTAGCTCCAACTTTGATCAAACTCACCCACCTGTTTTTTTGATGATGATGTGACATACAGCCAAGTATGGTGACCCATACTCAGAATTCATGCTCTGCATTCAACCCATCCAAAGTGTACACACACAGCAGTGAACACACACACACTGTGAACACACACCCGGAGCAGTGGGCAGACATTTTGAAATGATCCTTCTGAAAAGGTCTCTTTTGGTTTTAGCCATTACAGTTCAATTGAGTGGCTAAAGAATGTCCAGTCAATGTTTGTATTCTCCTATTTGCATTATAGGGCTGCCTACACAAAACCTACATGGGCCCAAACGATACAAAAGTTTATTTGGGCCCAAATGGGCTGGCCCACACTGGGCCATCATGGGATTTATGTGGGCAGTCCACTAGAGTGAGCCCAAAGCTGTGGGCCCCACCTGGTAGGGTTGCCACCTTCAATACAGAAAAATAAGGGACGCCTGGGGGGGACACCTCGATGACCAAAGGTCTGATGACGTGCCAGTGGTGGTAAATCACAACTTAAAACATGTTTCCACAAAAATATTAATTGCTAATGAACTTTAGTAATTGTATAAATTTAAAATTAAATGTATGCATTTAGCAAACGCTTTTGTCCAAAGCGACTTACAGTGCATTCAGGCTATACATTTTTACTTATCATGTGTTCCCGGGGAATCTAACCCCCAACCTTGGGCTTGATAGCACAATGCTCTACCAATTGAGCTACAGGAAAAAATAAGGTATTAAACACATAAGGTAGTGAAACCACATAATAAATAACCGATCTATAAACATTTCTAAACATTTCTTTTAAAACACGCAATTTTTTTTTTATTATTATTGGTAAGTTAATCTATTTTATATAGTCTTTTCTATATAATTATATAGTATAATTCTATAATTCTACAGTAGCCTATTGAAGAATGAAATCACTTAAATTAGTTAAGTTGTTTATTTGCTTCACATAGGCACTGTATTTTTATTATTAAATATATCTCTCTTATCACTTATTAAAATAATGTTTATGTGTCTGACTGTACACCTTAAGCGTCATTAGTTAATTAACATTAACTAATAATGAACTGCACTTATACAGCAACTGTTCATCCTTCTTCATGTTCATTTCTAAATTTAATAATACTTGTAATGCGCTGTGAACTAACATGAACAAACAATGAACAGCTTTATTTCTATTAACTAACATGAACAAAGATTAATAAATACTGTAACAAATGTATTACTTACTCATTGTTAGTTCATGTTAGTTAATACACTAATGTTTAATAAATGAACCTTATTATAAAGTGTATGAATGTTGTTCTCCCGAGGCATGCTGTCGCACATCTGACAAGCCACCGTGCGCAACAGAGAACCCTCGCCCACAAATTGTGCTTGATAGTTATTTCCGCTGACACTTTCCAGCCAAGTATTTGATTCCTCCCACTCTCGTCGGTACTTTTGCGTCTGCTTTCGTTTCAGCCTCCACCATTCTTTCAAATCGACTCTCTGCCAAGAGACCCACCCTCCTCTGACTCTGATTGGCTGTGAACCTGAAACAAACCAATCAATCCACCGATGGCAGCAAGTATTACCCAATCAGGCTGAACAGGACGAGTCTTCACAGAATGCTTGTGGGATGATTTGCATGAGATGCTGCATTGAAGACAACTCCGAAAATACGGGACAAACCCCGTCCCGTACTGATTCAAAACAGGACGCGCTATTTTATTCTCAAATACGGGACGATTCCGTATTTTAAGGGACGGGTGGCAACCCTACCACCTGGACAAGCTCACAAGGACATGTTTCCAGAGCAGCTGATGATCTTTTAACCAGAACTATGGCTGCATCACAACTAACCAAAAAGCTGTGTCCTGGGGACCCACTGCTCTGAACATTTTGTAGATCTTTCTTATCAGACACACTAAGTTTAATTAATGAGCTGATTATCTAAATTTTAATCAGAAGGGAAACAAATGTGCAGAGCCTGATTGAAAGTCCCTGCTTTAAAGCACATCTCCTGCAAGCATCCTCAACCTGAAGCACAGCAGAACTTACTAGTTTTGCTAGCCACGTTAATATATATATATATATATATATATATATATATATATATATATATCGAGACAGAGAGAGTTAGATTATACTTTGTCAATATACAAAGTACAAGTACAGAGCTAATGAAATACAGTTAGCATCTAACCAGAAGTGCAAGAATATGGTGTTTTGTATACATGTAAGTACAGTATATCATTGACTTGATTGCAAATGATTGCACAGATACTATTAAAACTGAACTGAGCTGCATGATGACGCCTAACCTGATTTTACCAAGTGAGACATGTTCCTGGGACAACATCGTTGTTGACCCTGGAACAACATTGTGATTAACCAATCAGATTTGAAGAACCAGTTTATAGATTTTGTGAAGTTTATGCTTAAAATCAGTGTTTGGTGCTTGTACATCAGTGTCATTCATCTATAATTTCCTCTGATTTTAGGGATTACTCATGGTTAAGGTTAGGTTTAGGTGTAGGGATATGGTTAAGAATATATTTTTGGAGTAAAATGTTGTTCCAGGGTCAACAAAATATGTTGACCTAGGAACACATAGGACTTGGCAAAATCAGGACGTGCGCATGATGACATCACTGAATTCAATGATGAGCTGCCTTTAACTGTCATTTTGCATTACTGACACACTGTTTTCCTAATTAATGTTGTTCAGTTGCTTTGACACAATCTGTTTTGTTTAAAGAACTATATAAAGGTGACTTGACAATATTAAGGAGAGCGTGTACAGAATATAAATAGGAACGCAATGTAGGATTATATGCACATTATGAACCACAGTAACGTAAGAACAGTGGTAATAAAAACAGTTGGTTGAGTGTACAATAGTATTGTTAAACAATGTATTCTATGCAAAATATCAGTAGTGCAATAATACTTTTATACTTTTAGTGCAAATTTGTGTATGTAAAGTACTGTGACCAGTGCAGTAAGAGAGCAGGTGCATGTTTAATTGGTGTTGTGGAGTTCAGGGTCATGGTCTTGGGGAAGAAGCTGGGTAAATGGAAGGAGGGTAAAAAGTCCATTCACAAGGCAGTGCTTGTGATTAAATGTACTCAACTGTATAGCCTGTATTTTATTTTTTGACTCGGATCTGTTTCGTGTTTTATTTTATTGTTAAAATTTATGACGATTTTTATATGAGGTGCCAGCCTGGTAGCTACTCCAGACAATTTTTTATCATTTAAAATAAATCGTCCCAAAGCAATGTAATAAAATATTTTATCCACTCATAGGAACCCTATCATATCCTGTTTATTCTGCTGTATTATGTTATCTATTCCAATGACCCTTAATCGACCAGCTAAGCAGGTGAAACAACATATATTCAAATTTTCATGAAATACATCTCAAATTTATAATGTCTTCTGAATACAATAGTGCTATACATTCAAAGATATCATAAGTACAACCATTCCAAACATATCAGAAAAATGCTTCTCCACTGAAATGCAATTCATATGCAAGTTCATAACTCCCAGTCCATTCAACATGCATGTACTTTAGAAATGTGATTTGCACTCATGTATTGGTCATACCTAGAATCTGCAAATGCTGAACTTACAACGTTCATGGTGTGAATTGCTAAACATGTTAAAAAATGTCCATTAAGCATATGTAGTTCGACATAGTATCCAGTTCCAAATAAAGAAAACAAAACCCACCTCAAACACAAACAAGTCAAGTACAATTAGCACAAGAATAAATATCAACTGTTTTAAGAACAAACAACAACAAAAAGTTGCACTTACACTTTCCCTAGCATGCTTGGTGTACTTCAATCTCTGTTTTAAATCGTTAACGGCATAATTTCTCTCCAAACACATCATCAGCGGGAGAATCAAACACTCCCAAAACGACTTCAGCGACACACTCAAATCTCTCCAAATACATTATCAGCAGGAGAACCAAGCACTCCAAAGACTTCATCAGTAGATTCAATGGAAGATTCAAACACTCATATGCCCCGTTTCCACCGCAGGAACTTTACCCAGGAACTAAGAACTTTGGCCTGGTACTCTGTGTGTTTCCACCGCAGGAACCAGGAACTAAATAAAGTTCCGGTTAAAAAAATGCCCCTCAGAAAGTCCCTGCTGGCGAGGTGGTACTTTTTCAAAGTTCCTGAACTTTCGGGGGCGGGACTTGGGCGCTAAACATGCTGATTGGTTGAGTTCACGCAGCATTGGTTGAGTTCAACCACCATTTATTCGGATCAACATTTTCAAAATATTACTGTTACGGAGTCATGAAATTTAATTTTAAAAGTATTTCAGGCGAGAATGTAGTTGTTTAAAACTCAACTCTTTGGTTTATTTATAAAGACAGCACCTAATTAAAAAAGTGTTTCGCCGATCTCAGACACGGTGAGCTCCACTCGATCAGCGAGAGCTCAGTGATCATCTATCCTACGAGAAGCAGCCTCACCTCGGCTAGGCCTTCTGATGTGTGCCGCTGGCTCTGATGTCTCTTTAGTGGTTAAACATAAGATGTCATTCAGCTGCGGGTTAAATCTAACAGGTTTTCTTTGGTCTGTATTCAATTTATCTATATGTTAAAATAAAAAAGGCAAATCTATATAATATTTCGTTTCATTGTAATGGCTATTTATATTTATATTTATATTTATACGAAGTACATTTCTGCAGCTGTTATTACGTTTAACTTAAATGAAAATGAAAGGAAGCAGTGGTATTTGATATCCTATTTCGTTTTATTGTAAATATACAGAGAGGAAAATTGCAGTAGCCAAAGCGAGCTGACTGAAGTTATGAAGTACGCTGCTGTTTGCAGATTTACCGGACTTGCGCCGTCGCGGACATCACACTCCCGAGTCGAATGAGCAAAATCTGAGCTACCGAGGATGAACGTCCAAAATCAGCGCACTTTGTTTTGAGAAACGCGCGCAGACCTACGTCACCAGTCTAATCTTCCCGGTACTTTACACCGCGGTGGAAACGCAGAAAGCAACAGGTCTGGGGGGAAAAAGTTCCTGGGAAAAAAAGTTCCTTGTACAAATGTTCCGGGTAATTTCGGTGGAAACGCGGCAATAGTTCAGCTTCAGCATCAAAGTACCATTTTGGGAAGTTGTGGCCTAGTGGTTAGAGAGTTTGACTCCTAACCCACAAATCCTGTCGCTCTAAACCAGTGGATCTCAACCTGCGGTACGTCTTGAAATCACACGCTGCCCACCATGCCGAACACACACACACACAAAAAAAACTTTACGTTTTACAACTTATTTTAGTTTTTACATAGGGAAAAACACATAGGGTACAAACGAGAAGTCGGAGCAGTGGAGAAGATTGCTGGACATTCGGCATCAACTTTCGGTTTGCCCCGCAACTCACTTGAAGATGCTCAGCCCGTCTTTTTTTTCCCTATTCTCCCAAAACAGCTTATACTACTGTCTCAGCTATTATAATAGTTCAGTTTTGTATGTTTGAAGCAGTTTTTAACAGGCCTAACAGGCCAGCACAGAGAGAGTTGATCATAGCCTATGTTTAATCAGTTTAGCCTTCTCAAATCATCACGAATTGTGTAAAATAAAATCTAAAGATATAAAACAGTTCAAGCATGTAACGATGTTTTAACGTTAAACCCAGATACATGTGCGCTATTATCGAATATTTTGTAGTGTAAGATAAAGCATGCTTTTTTGGGACATATAGGTGCCAGCGCGATGATAATATAAAATAAAGAAATATAAAATAAAGAAAACAAACATGCTTTCTGCCGTCTTGTCTTGAACAGGAGAGCTTACAAAAATAAACCGAAACTCATCGAATACATGCCTCACATACACGATAAATATATCTATAGAAAGCTTTAAATACTACTTAACGAAATAATAAAAACAAACAACAAAAAATCTCAATACAATCATAATCCGTTTAGGAGGCGCGTCTAATGAGGAGATGACGAGTCAGGCAACTTCATCCTTGGGACACAGACTCAGAAAACACTAGTTTATCAGTAAATAATTCAAATATATTTTACTATTTACCTCTGTCACATTCATGTTAATTTTTCCAGTGCTTTGGGACATCTTTTGAACTCAGTTTGAACGCAGAACTGTTTATCTGCGCTGATAGACTATTTGATGAATTTGGATCAGCATAGGCTACATTTGTGAACGCACCTTTTCTGCAATGTGCGTCTTACAGACTGCAATTTACAATCGCAACTTCAGTGTGCTATTAATCCTTTCAAGCATATTTTCACTAAATTGGTCAGCTCCCGAAAGCTTAGGGTGTTTTATTAATGGTGAGTATAATTATTCAAACCAGTCGTCTATTACGATGTCTCTGTAACAAAAGCAGTTGCATGAATACTAAAGTTTGAAACCAAAAATGAAACCTTCAACAGAAATACTGAACACGTATTACCCTCCGTGTTTAAAAATACAAGTGAAGCTGTTTAGAGATTAATGACGTCAAAGAATTTACCGGTATTTTGGAATGGATGTCTTCTAAAAAGAAGGAATGTCGTTGACTGTGTAAACAGCGCATTTTTGAATTTACCTGTAAAGTCGTTCCGGTAAGTTTACGGAAATTTACTGGTATTACTGTGTGAAGGAGGCTAATGGGTAATAATTAAATGTTTATTTTTGATGTATGCATTTCATTCTATGCTTTTAAAAAGTAAAAAAAAAAAAAAATTCTGAAAAGGAAACTTAGTTGTTCATTTTAAGAAACCAAGAAGCCTTATTTTCCCTTGCATAATTAATATTGCACTTTAATTAAGCAAAAACACATTTTATCCGATTACTCGATTTATCGGTGGAATTTTTGGTAGAATACTCGATTACTAAAATATTCGATAGCTACAGCCCTAATTTAGATATATATGAAATTGCAGCAAGCACACTGCTACCCGACACATTGGTAGGTCTACAATATTAGCCTAATGTAAGTTCACACAGGCTTATCGCCATGTTATTTTGTAGTGGATGACTTAACACGCTATGGTATTAAAACGGTCCTGATACCCCCATTTCCCCTGGTTTGGAGTGTGATGTTCAGATCCTAGCACTTCTGTCAGTTCGGTTTCGGTTCATTGTCGGGATTCAGACATTCATGCTACATGTTTTGTCTTTGTTGTGAGCACACATAATAACAATCTCTCACCATGCAGTCTTGTCTTATGCCTTTTTGTTTTCTTGTGTTTGGTTTAGCATACGGCTTGTGAGTGGTCTCATTGACCATGTGTTCTTGTGTTTGTTTTATGTGAACAGATGGCTTTTTGTTTGTTTCTAAATGCAATGTTTTTTCTCTCTATTGTTGAACTCTCTTGTTACCTGATCTTTTGATAATTTGTCCACCTGTCCTCCTTTGCTATCCTCACTGTTTGGTTTCCTATTTATCCTTCCCTTGTGTTTTCAGTCCTGTGAGAATTTGTTGTCTTTAACACCCTTGTGTCCAGGTTCCTGCCCTATTCCTTAGGGATAGTTTTGTTTCTTTTTTAGAAATGTAATAAAACTTATTATTGCTCTGTGCTTGAGTCCTCACCTCATCCCTTAGCTCAAACCTGACAAAAAGAGCCTACATGTGTAAATTGAATGTTTCTTAGTAAAAAGTACAAAAAGACAAAAGCATAGGATTTTTGAATCTAAATCATAGGTTTAGAGATGGGGAAATTTGCACTTATGTGAACCTAGTTGGGGAAATTCTAAAATAAGTCCCAGACTACAGTTCTAGAAAGATCAATCTCATGTTTGGAACATTTCTGTGTGATAATCCAAACAAGAGCAGAAAGAAGAAAGTTCACAAAGAGTTTTAATAAACAGTCCCTCCAGAAAAACGTGATTATGCGATCACGTGATTTAACGCATAATCAGCCAAGGGCCGCATATTTATGCAGGGGTCGCATTTTTTCAAATACGCCGCGCTTTTGCCGCATAAATTGCCAATTTCATGAAGCAAAATATGCGGAGGTAGCATGATTTCATAATAATAATAATTTTCGTTGCAAAAAAGTCACATATATCTTAGCAGAAAGTTGAAAAATTTTGCGTTTACTTCACACAAATAAATCGCCATTATTTTCCAATGGGAGCCTTATGAAGTGATGTAATTGCACGACGTGAACATCATCTGTGAAGCCCGCGGTGAAACCAGGATGCAAATCATTCTCATCTGCCAACAAAAACAAGCGCAAAAGACCCCGCGAAGCAGTTACCCGGTGTGTTACATGACAGTGGGGGCAAATTATTTTGAGAGAGGGATGAGGATGAGGATGGCGAATGATAGGCCAGTGATAAAGGCTACGCAGTTAGATTTCATTATCACAGTGGACTGTTGTAGTTACATTCAGAAGTTGATGCACCTCTACAGTTGTAAGATTGTACTTTTTTGTTACAGAATAGTACCTAAACCTTACAGTTGTAAGTAGCCTATATCAGTAGTATGTAAAATAGTTTACGTTGCAGTAAGAGATTGCACTATGCAATTCCTGTAAAACAGCATTTGTATATTTGTGTGTATATTTTATTTGTATTCATTTTTACAGAAGTTGCTGAATATTCCTTTTGTAAAGCTAAATAACTTGTTTGACTCAATGTTTTGTAAGTTGGAGCCATGTGTTAATTAAGGTCTGAAATAAAACAGAAGAATCAGAATCAGAATGAGCTTTATTGCCAGGTATGTTTACACATACAAGGAATTTGTTTTCCGCAGTACAACAGAATGACAGCGACAGAACATAAAACACATAATAAAAGAATAAAAAATACAAATAAGTAGATAGTGAATGACAATATACAAATGACAATTGTAGGCAGGTATATTACAAAATGCAGTTATGTATGTACATATATATTATGTGCAAAATTTAAGTGTATACTAAGTGTGTTAGATAAAAAAAAGTGTATGTGTATATAAATATAAAGTGTAGTGTGTTCGCCGTTATTATCAGCTCTTCATAAGATGGATTGCCTGAGGGAAGAAACTGGTCCTGTGTCTGGTTGTTCTAGTGCTCAGTGCTCTGTAGCGTCGACCAGATGGCAACAGTTCAAAGAGGGAGTGTGTGAACTTAACAGAACAGAATGAGAACTTAAATATTATGTGATTTAGTATGCTTGCTCATCATAGGAAGTCATAAGAAATGACTCATTACAGTAAGGTAGTAGCCTAGTGAGAACAGGGTGTTGGGGGGGGGGTCACCTTTTTTTTCTCTTTTTCATCAAACCGCAGTTTTTGCAAGTTCCCACAATTTCATTGCATAAGATTGCAAAAATATCCAGCATATTCCATCGCATTTTTTAAGAAAACCTGCCGCAAAATCAAGGATTTTTGCCCACAACAATCAAATAAAATATCTGCGTTTTTCTGGAGGGACTGAATAAAAAGGGGAAACAAAGCTACACATTACCATGAACAAGATCAAACATAGAACAAAGGGAGGCTAAAATACACAGACAAGTTAATCAAATGGAACTGACATATGTGCATACTAATTAGAAACTATATAAACTAATAACTAAAGAGAATGCAGGCAAACAGACAGGGAAAACGACAAAAAACTGAATCATATGGAATATAACTGTGACAACATTGGCATCAGATGATGAAGAGTCTTGTTGTTATGGTACTCGGGTTTCCAACAATTCTGTATGAGCTGTGACGTCCCATATATATGGCTTTTTTCATGTGTCCCATGCAATTTATTTCTGACAGAGCAAAACAGAATGTTGTGTCTGAAAGTTACTCTGTAAATTGTTGTTTATTGTACATTTGCGATACTGCAGATATAAAAAAAGAAAAGAAAACGGTACTCTTGTTTGTGTGATAGGCTAAGTATACCATAGGCATATCTATGTTATGAAAACAAAAACTTTATTTAACATTATTTAAAATAATTTTAATAACATTTCTTCCACACTATGTGTAATGGCAGTTGGATGAGAGAGAGTGCTCAAAACTCATCAGATGATTGCATAATTTAGTGGAACATTCATATGGTAATATACCATCATCCTCTGTAAAGACATGAGGTGTGAACATTTGAGAATTTGTCATTATCTTTTTAAATGTGTCAATGAGAAGCATGGCAGAATCTTTTCCCGTTTCTTGACAGCTAACCTCTGACTGATACAACAGCAACAGTGGTGACTTGAGAATGACCACAGACACCTGTCATCATCTAATCACAGCCACCCTTATGCCGAATACATTAAGTAAATCAGAAAATGCAACATAACTGTTCAAGGAAGGCTGAGGCATCCTGCCAGCTGGTCGCTTCTGCCTCACAGCAAGTGGTGCTCGCACTAAAACTAATTCCGTCCTTGTTTTGACTTCAATAAATCAGTTTTGGCAAATACAAACAACGTGATTATTTTTAATGAGTTTTTCTTATTATATTTGAGTCCCAATAAGATGGACCATAGCAGTAAATGTCTTTCTGATGTCTCTGTGTTTCTGATGTGTCTTTATGGTTTTGCCCTTTTTAGGGTTAACAAACCCTTCTTTTTTACTTTTTTATGTTTCATAAAAGCATAAAGTAAAGTTCATGACTAATTTAATTTCTTTAACACAGTCAGATGTTAGCAATGCAGTTAGCACATTAATTCAGTTTGGCATTACAGATTTATTCTGTGCAATTTTTTTAAATAAAACACATAAAAGGACACATAAAAATTTCATTTATCAGCGGACTACTGATCACTATGGACTACTGATGTGAATATAATTTTATATATATCTTTCTTTCTTTCTTTCTTTCTTCTGTTTGGCAGTGGCTGCTCCTGACCTCCTTGATCCTAAAACAGCCACTCACAACTCCAAACCACGCCTGTCGTTCTCAGCTCAGCCTGTGCTGCTGAAGTCTCCAGATGACTTTGAGCCTCGTGTGACTGTTATGCGCTGGAAAACAGTGCTGAGCGTCTTCCTGCTAGTGGTACTGTACTTGATCGTCGGAGCAACTGTGTTTAAAGAGCTGGAGCAGCCTCATGAAATGTCCCAGAAACTGGCCATCCTGGTGGAAAAACTGGAATTCCTTGAGCAGCATCCATGTGTCAACTCATCAGACCTGGAAAACTTAGTAAAGGTGAAACAGCTGAAAGGCACACAAACTAATTATTGGACAAAACACATTTTGGGCTACTTGAGTTACACATTTTAGGTTTATTATTTATCTATCCCAAATGTCCGGTTATATTGAATTGATGCCATGGGCTCATTTTACTTATTATTTTCATTTTTAAAATAAGAATTTGATTTAATTTCACTGTTGAATGTAACATTTACTGGCCTGTCTGATCCTGGGCTGGGTTTCCATCTTAAACCAAAGGATTACGGAAAACAGCCCTGTTCAGTTTATGACAACTTATGTTGTAAAAGAAAGAAAACACTTTTTCACTGGAGAAGCTTTGCCTTCTGTTATAGACCCAAACAGGGCCATACCATAGCCCAGTCAGGTGTGCCGTGGAAAACCAAACTCTCTATTATATTATTGTTTTAAATCACTGACATTGGTCTTCATTGTGTCTGTCTGAGGGTTTTACAAATATGTAACCAATGAAAAGCATTCAAAAGAGCTTGTCAAACTGTCAGGGAAACCTTGTAACTTCATCTTGCCTCCATTCAGAATGAAGTGCCGTGAAGCGCACAGCTTGGTGACAGATCTCAGTTTGTTCGCAATGCAAGGGTTAATAATCACTGATGTTTGAATTAGTATAGTGTCTTCTTCACTAAAACACTATGTCTCGTAAAGGCTAATGTTTTTGTGTGTGTGTGTGTGTGTGTGTGTTTGAAGAGCAGAGAATAGCTTTTGCAGTCTAGTTGTAGCCTATATAGGCTATTTTGTAGGCTACATTTTAAATATCCCGTGCATATAATGCTTCATCATGAGTAATGTATATCATGAGATTTTGGCCAAGTGTATTAAACAAGAAAAACGAAGTGCCCATATACAGTAGAAACAATATATGTTTTAACCTATAAGTTGATGAAAGTGTAGGCTATAATGTGATGCACTTGCTGCCTCAGATGCGGCCGTTATAATGACAGAGAAAACACAGATCTCTGTCATTTGCTGGTCAAAAACTTTAATTGAGCTTGATTTTCATAACATGTTTTTTTTTTTTTTTTTTAATGCTTAGTAATTTATGACACTGCCATACCCTATGGTTTTGTAAAACCCCACCACTGGGCCCAAAAATGAAAACATGGAGAAGTATGGTGAAAGGAAGAACACAACTGAAGCTTTTTCCCCCTTCCAAAATGGTGAAGTTGGAGATCTGGAAATATTCTGGATTCCAAACAAATGCAAGTGGATTATTTGTTGAAGAAAATTCCACTTTGTGTAAGACACTTGGATAGAAAGTTGCACTGAAACAAAGGATAACCTCAAACATTTTTGCTAGAATTGAAATTAAATGAATTTACAATCGTAAGAGGGGGTTTCTCCTCAACCGCAACCAATGTGCAGCATCCACCTGAATGATACAACGGCAGCTATAGTACAACGACAGCAGTGCAGTCACCACAAACCAGCTACAGGTGGAGAGGAGAGAGAAAGACACAATTCAATGCAAGGGGATTATAAGGAGGCCATGATTGACATGGGCCAGTGGAGGGAATTTGGCCAGGTCACTCAGGCTATACCCCTACACAAAAAAGTGCCATGGGATATTTTAGTGTTCACAGAGAGTCAGGAATTTGATTTAACATCTCATCCGAAGGACTGTCTTTACAATTATCCAGTACAAATCAGGACGATAAATTTTCCACTAATCTATTTTCCACCTATTTAAATATTAAATAGACATGGCTCTTAGAAACAATTCACTGAGTGACTACTAAGACGCCAAAATAAAGTAAAATGTACATGTAATCTGCAGCTTGATTGCATGTACAGCAATTGAGCTAAAACTCAAGCTAAAACTCAACTAACTGTGCTAAAGTTTGCGTTTTGCATTTAAAATACTTAATAATACTAAGTTGTGTAATTAATAATGGCAGTGTGGCCAAGTAACGATATCAATATCAAGTTCAAGTTCAGTGTACATGACACTGAATGAACTGTTTTATTTGTAAATATGTGGGTAATGCTATATTATATTTATACAATCCATGAAAAAATGCAATACAATACTGTTGTCATACTGATAAAAAAAACAATTATTTTGGTAATAATCTGTAATTAAGTAATGTCAGTAATGACACTCTAAATATCAAGACATTTATCTAATGTGTGTCTGGCTCAGGGCTGGACATTATGACCAAAATGTATATTACAATATATTTCAACATTTCGGTCGATATAATATTTTAGAAAAAAAACATGAAAATAAGTTAATGTTCAGCTTTTTTGTATTTAGCCTTTATACAAACAATAATTGTGAAATCACTGTCAAATAAACGTCTCAGTCTCACCTAATTAATATGAAAACTTCAAACTATAGGCTAATATACAATACCAGTCAAAAGTTTTTGAACAGTAAGATTTTAAATGTTTTTAAAAACTCTTCTGCTCACCAAGCCTGCATTTATTTGATCCAAAATACAGCGAGAACAGTAACATTTGAAATATTTTTACTATTTAAAATAACGTCTCGGTTACGTATGGTAACCCTCAATCCCTGAAGGAGGGAACAGAGACGCCACGTCGGTGACCTCACTGTGTGAGATTGGATAACACTGGGATAACGTACCCGGTCCGCTTGGAGCCGGGACGCTGCGGAAGCCCCATCCTTCCCGAAGGAGGTCTCGGAGGCAAATACACATATAGCATCCGTTTAGGAGTATACGGAGAAATTTGAGGTGATTAAAACCCTCTTGGGAAGGCAGAAGTCTGCCGGGGAAACACGGGCTCTAAGGCTATACCGTGGACTATACACATACGAGTACCGCTTAGGTCTCAATATGGAACCCAGCCTTCCATGGTTCTCACGGATTCATCATGAAGGCCTGGCGTTGGACGTTCCGCCACGTCCAGCTGCCTAGGGTGTTGGAGGATCTCAACAGGGTCTACAGTACGGACACTCTGGATCAGTTTTAGCAAGCCGACACTAACTGGGGCCTCTCAGTGCCACTACCCGTTTGTTTGAGGTGAGAACACAGGAGGATACCGGCTCTACACAAAGGCTATAGAACCTAGCAAACATGTTAGGGGTCGCCCAGCCCGCAGTTCTACAAATATCTGTCAGCGAAGCGCCACGAGCCAGCGCCCAGGAGGATGCAACACTTCTAGTTGAGTGAGCTTGCAACCTGAACGGGCAGGGCACATCCTGAGCCTGATAAGCCAGGGTTATGGCATCCACAATCCAGTGAGCCATCGTCTGCTTAGAGACATCTTTCTGCCGGCCTCTGTAACAGACAAAGAGCTGGTCTGAGGTCCTGAAGCTTTGCGTCCGGTCCACGTAGCACCTTAATGCTCGGAAAGGACAAAGCAAAGCCAGGGCTGGGTCTGCCTCCTCCAGGGGCAGCGCTTGCAGGTTCACCACTTGGTCTTTGAAGGGTGTAGTGGGAACCTTGGGCACGTAGCCAGGCCGGGATCTCAGGATTACCTGGGAGTCAGCCGGCCCGAACTTTAGGCACGAATCGTTGACCGAAAATGCATGCAGGTCCCCTACCCTCTTGATGGAGGCCAGTGCAAGCAGGAGCAGAGTTTTCAATGAAAGAAACTTTAGCTCAACTGAATGCAAAGGCTCGAATGGGCCCTGCTGTAGTGATTTAAGCACTAGAGACAGGTCCCAAGAGGGTATACAGGGGGGCCGGGATGGATTTAACCTCCTGGCTCCTCTAAGGAACCTGATGATGAGGTCATGCTTACCCAAAGACTTCCCATTCACTGGGTCATGGTACGCAGCAAGAGCAGCAACCTGTACTTTGAGGGTGGAGGGAGACAGCCTTCGCTCCAATCCTTGCTGCAGAAAGGATAGCACGACCGCAATCGGGCATCTTCGGGGGTCTTCTCGGCGAGAAGAACACCACTCAACGAACAGGTTCCACTTTAAGGCATAGGCGTGTCTCGTAGACCGTGCTCTTGCCGAAGTGATGGTGTTAACTACCTCTTGGGGTAGGTCACCTAGAACCTCCGCGTCCCGTCCAGGGACCAAACATGGAGTTTCCAAAGGTCTGGACGCGGGTGCCAAATGGTGCCCCGTCTCTGAGTCAGTAAATCCCTCCTCAGAGGAACCGGCCAAGAATGGGCTGTCGAGAGGAGCACTAGTTCGGGGAACCAGGTCCGAGTAGGCCAATATGGCGCTACTAGCAAGACTTGCTCCTCGTCCTCCCGGACTTTGCACAATGTCTGTGAGAGAAGGCTCACTGGGGGAAACGCATACTTGTATAGGTCCCGTGGCCAGCTGTGTGCCAGTGCGTCCGAGAGTTCCCTCGGTCAAGGAGTAGAAAACCTGGCAGTGAGAGGTCTCTGGAGCAGCAAACAGGTCTACCTGAGCGGCTCTGAACCGCCTCCAAATCAGCTGGACCGTCAGGGGATGGAGTCGCCATTCTCCCGGGAGCATTGCTCAAGACAGCTCATCGGCTGTACGACTGAGCAGGCCTGCAATGTGAACAGCACTAAGTGACCTCAGAACATTCTGACTCCAAAGGAGGAGGTGGCGGGCGAGTTGCGAGATGCGATGAGAGCGCAGACCACCTTGGCGGTTGATATACGCAACAGTCGCAGTGTTGTCCAATCGGACCAGCACAGGCTTGCCTCGTAAGAGACCTTTGAGACGGTTCAAGGCAAGGTGCGTTGCTAACAACTCTAGGCAATTGATGTGCCACTGCAGCTGTGGGCCCGTCCAAACCCCTGAGACTGCATGCCCATTGTACATGGCCCCCAGGCGGTGGTGGAGGCATGCGTGTAAACCACAGCATGCCTGGAGATCTGCTCTAGGGGCACCCCTGCCCAGAGGAATGCAATATCTGACCACGGAGTGAGGGTTTGGCAACAGGCCGGTGTAACTTGGACCCGGTGAGTGCCGCGCTTCCTCGCCCACCTCGGGACTCGGCCATAAAGCCAGTGCTGGAGCGGTCTCATATGTAATAGGCCAAGCGGTGTAAGTGCCGCTGTGGCCACCATATGCCCCAGTAGCTAAGCTTACAGCACCTGGTATTCCCAGGAGGTCTCCTATCCAAGTACTAACCAGGCCCAAACCTGCTTAGCTTCCGAGATCAGACAAGATCAGGCATAGCCAGGTTGGTATGGCCGTAAGCTCTGGGTAGCGCTGACCAGGCGCCTAAGAACAGTACAAGCAGGACCAGTGGAACCACAGCCGTACCCGCAGTGGGGCAGCGAGGTGGAACACAGGGACCCAGCTTGTGAGCAGGCCGGAGTGTGGTGCGAGTGTGGGGTGCAGGGCTCACCTGGTTCCACGGGTTGGCAGAGGGTGCGTGAGTAGGGCCTTTGTTGGCGCTCTCGAACCACCCGCTGCTGCCATCTGGCGAAGGAGGAGGATGAGTGAGGTCCGGTGCTTGGCCGTCACCCGTTGCCACGTAACGACCGCACCCAGAAACGCACTTGTGAAACGGCATCCTTATAAGGACGATCCGTCGTCTTTACAAAGACGCACCCGTGAAGCTCTTTTAGAGAAATTTGCTCTTTAGGAAATGCTCTTTTAGTGCTGAGGTGCACAGGGGAATTGGCCGCTTGCAACATGACGGGGTAGTGCAACCTGAAGTGTGCAATCCACTCGACACAGGAACGACCGCCGCTGAAGCGCCGTCTCGCCAACACACGAAGCTTCCGAGAGCGTGCTGAACTCGTAGTTCACAGCAGACACAGTTGAGCAAAGCGATACTAATGCTCGGCTCCGAAACGAAAAGCTGGTATGCATTGCACCTGCTGCCCTCTTATACTCATGTAGTGATCAGCGGCAGCTGGATGCAATAATTGCATGCCAATGTGCATTGGCTCGTTTAGTTTACACTCAAGTAGATTGGTCTATCAAAACGATATACCATATTCCATATTCGTCGGTCACCGACGTGGCGTCGAGAGTGACCGACTGAAAGGGAACTGTTTTATATTTGGAAATATTTTAAAATGTAATTTTTTTCCTGTGATTTCAAAGATATATTTTTAGTATCATTACTCCAGTCACATGATCCTTCGAAATCAATCTTATATTATAATTTGCTACTCATAAAAAATTTATTATTATGTTGAAAACAGTTGAGTAGAATTGTTCAGGTTTCTTTGATGAATAGAAAGTTCAGAAGAACAGAATTTATCTGAAATAGAAATTGTAACATTATAAATGTCTTTTGATCAATCCAATTTTGAGCATCCTTGCTAAATTAAAAATATATATATATAATTTTCTTTCCAAAAAAAAAAAAAAAATAAGAAAAGGAAGAAATCATACGAACTCCAAGCTTTTAAATGGAATAGTGTAAAATGTTACAAAAGCTAATATTTGGATCTTTATATTCATCAAAGATCCTGAAAAAAATGCACTCAACTGTTTTAAATATTAATAATCACCAAATCAGCATATCAGAATGATTTCTGGGTCATGTGACACTGAAGACTGAAGTAAAGATGTTGAAAATTCAGTTTTGATCTTGGGAATAAACTATATTGTAAAATAGAACAGTTATTTTAAATGGTAAAAATATTTCAAAATTAAACTGTTTTTGCTGTACTTTGGATAAAGTAAATGCTGAAGAAGAAGACAAAAAAAAAAAACGTTTATGTGCATATAGTGCTGGTTCATCTTTGGCTGAAGTCAGTGATCAGCCAAGGATCAAAGAAGCATTCCGGCATCAGGCTGCATATGAACCCTAATATAACTGAGTCGAAGAAATCAGTCAGACCATAGCAAATTGCATTGCTAAGAACATGATGGAAAACTGACGGAAACTACATTTCCACTTTTCAAATTTCCCACATAGAAGTATAGCCAAACATAACAGTCTAAAAGTTTAAAAGCGTGTGGCCTAAGGCAAATGGTATGGGCCACAAAAGTGGAAAAACTTCAGAAGTGTCGAAGTCGTCATCTGATTTGTTGAATTGAACAGGATTTCTGGGAGATGTGTGTGTCGCATTCTTTAATTTTACATCTGGAAACAAAGATACCGTGGTGCTAAACTTCCTCACGAGAGAAGAAAGCCATAGTGTTAACAATTGTGAAGACAAGCGCTTATCAAGATCAGCTAAATACTGGATTTTCATAAATATTTAAAATTCGCAGCAAAAACTTTTACTTTACACATGTTTGTTATAGTGGCACCATTTCCACACCTCGAAACATGACGATGAATGAACGATCTGTGATTGGTTGTTTGACATGTCAGGGCGGGCGGGCCTTGGTCAATGAGCAAACCAGCACAGCCTATCGTCCTCTGAAAGGAAGTGCCAAAGCTCGGCCACCCTGCTCACATCCACAAGGCAACATAGGAAGAATAAAAGGGTGAAGGCAGCAGCACCCTGGAGACAAAGGCAGAAGCTATACCTTTCCTGTGCCATCAATAAAATGAGTCAAATGCATGCACCGATTGAGATGAAGTGGTGGTATTTGCATACTGAAGAACAACAGCTCAGTTCCTCTGCATACGTGAAAGATGTGTTCCCTCAGAGAGTGTATTTAGTTCCAGTCAAAAGGTTATTAAACCTTTATTAAGAGGACAACTCTGAAATTTCCAACGTATTTTTTTTATGATCAGAAAAGACCCCAAGATAAAAATCAGCAAATATCATGTTATGAGATATTTCATATTTTCACATGCCTGATGATCACATTCAATGACATAACAACAATTACTGGAAATATAAACTTGAAATGTGTGGATGCTTCCACGATTGCTCCTAAGACAAGGCCCCTCGTCCTCGCATTTACCTTTGCCCAAATTATCTTCATCAGAGTGGTACTTTATGTGACATTGTATTGGCCTTTCCCTCTTTGATGCTGAGAGACAGGTTACTAGATTCAATAAAGAAACTCTCCATGTGTAGCAATGCAAAAAACACTCACAATGTCTGTGCTGAATGTAATTTGCATATTGTAATTGTGGGTCGATGAGTACAGTATTTTAGAGGAAGCATCAGTGCCATTTCAGGGGTGATTGCACTTGCTTAAACCAGTCTGTGGGTGGTTAGTATAATAAGAGTATTTTGCTTGTGCTAAAATAAAAAATTACATTAAAAAAATTAATTGTTCCTCTGATAGATGCAACAGCCAAATCTACTGTGGCTTTGTTTTGTAGCTATTTTCATTGGACTTCAGACATCAGTGTGCAAGGAAAGGGGGATAAGATAAGTCATTTATGTCTTAAGGTGTTTCCTTTATACAGCACTTGGGTTTAAGTCTTATTTCCATTTGTTGAGTCTAAGAAAGCTCACAGATCTGTTCGTGTTCTAGTCACACACAAACCTCACAGACGTTTCAGTCCTTGCTTAAGTGTGCTGCTGATTGCTACTTGAAACAGCGCACATGAGGCTCTTTGCCATTCAGATAATAGATCACATTTGTCACAGTGGAGCTCTCCGTGACCCTGATCACTTCCATCATCCAGCAGTGTACCTAACGGCTCAATCACAGATCTCAATCTTTCTTTCTTGCTTTCTTTCTTGCTTTCACATAAGCTAGCATTGACTGCAAGAGGCTTTACTTTCCATGATGCTGGTGGAGTGATCGATGAAGAGATAATTACAAGAGATAGGTGTAAATATGTATAAAAGAATAAGCTCATTATTTCTGTAATTTCAATTGATGCAAGTAGTCTATTAATCATTAAATATTTTAATATCTCATACACTGAGGCAGAAACAGTTTTACTTTGAAATGTGTGTCAACATATGAATATTTTTGGAATATGTGTAATAATAGAAACCTTTTTCTCTTATCACAGCAAGTGGTGTCAGCGTTACGAGCAGGAGTGAACCCTTCAGGAAACTCATCCAATCAGAGCAGTTTATGGGATCTCAGCAACTCCTTCTTCTTCGCTGGAACAGTTATTACAACCATAGGTAGTAAAAGACACATACAGTACATGCAGTACATGAGCCATCACCAAGAGGCTGCAATCTTTTCTTTAAGAACACTGTGATGATGTCAAGCAGTGGATGCAAGCAGACAGATGGAGCCAAGTGCTCAAAAGCATTAACAGTTAAAAATGTTACATTTATGTCAGAGAAATAGATTGTTTATTGCCCACAGCGGAAGAGCAGCTAACAGATTGCCTAGCGCATGCATGGCAATTAAACATGCACTTTATAAAGCACTCGACTTTCTTGGAAAAGAATGCTGTTATCCTCTGGACTCATATTTCTCCTCTTCTTCAAGTGCTTTTAGTGACGAGATTAGGTTGTTTTTGTACCTGATGTTATATGATGATCTTCTTTAGCACTATTCATTTCAATTCTTATAATCGAACGTCAGAAATTTCGTGATTTATTTTTAAATGTGATGTGGTTGCATGCGTCACATACACATATGTCTAATAAAATAAAAACAAACCCATGAAAATGAGCAGTAAAATCTAGACTGATGCTGATGTTAAAATGGCCAGTCTTAGCGTTTTTTTTTTTTTTTTTTTTTTACCTCTCCTTACTAAATTACATTTTTTCATTGGATACTATCCATAGTGAAAGTTTCAGCATGCAGAAGACCAGTGTGGAAATGGTAGCTCAGGTAGCCCAAAAAAACACACGAGGAGCAGCACTGGGATAATACAATATCAGCAATCACAGTCATTTTGGACGGGATTCAATTTCTCAGAAGACCATTGAGTTTTTGCCCAAAAAACTGTAGGTAATTTGGCTCTGGATTTTTTCAGAGGTTGTGTGAGGAAAAACACAGACTCACAAATCACAAAGTGGGTCTGTAAAACACAAATTTCTCTAAGGTTCCTGTCTGAATAGGGATTTTGGCTGAGGAGTCTTATAAACCCACACAAGGGTATATCCAGGACAGAACAGGCAGGAGCACATGTAGGGACATAAAAGACCAGACCAGGAAACACAGGACAGACTGGGACTAAATTGGGGGTGCTAATGAGGGACAGACAAGTGAGGAGAATCAACTAATGAAGACACAGGTGTACTGACTAACATAATCAGACATGGGGAAAAACTGGGTCACAGAACACATGAGGAATGAAAACAGTCCAGGGGTGTGACATTACTGCTCACGCAGGGGACAGCTGAAAACTGATCATATTTAAGGTATCTTATGAACATTTACAGTAAAGACAAAGTGAGCAAAAGCACTGCAGTATGACAACTCTGTCTGGAACCCATAACGTCAAGCAAGCAATGTTTGATTTAGTCTTATAGTTTTTGAAAGAATATATTGTAAAATTAAATAAATTGCACATTATAAAAGGTCCATGAACTGGACTGAATGTTGGCATTTTTGGCTATATTTCATGAACTGAGTGTCATAGAAAGACTTGTCAGCTCATGCTCTTGAGAGCCCACATCCACTTATGTATTCCTACCTATTTTTTCCTGTCATCATATCATATTTGATTTCTTTAAAATATTCTGTTTCCAAGTATGATGGCTGTAGTACAGCACACAGCGATGGAGTAAAATAACAAACATAGTCTTAAAGGGATAGTTCACCCAAAAAATAAATTCTGTCATTATTTACTCATCCTCATGTGGTTCCAAACTCATAAGACATTCATTTTTCTATGGAACACACATTAGGATATTTTTGATGCATTCTAAGTGCTCTCTCACCATCCATAGACAACAATGTTATTAACACAATCAACATCCAGAAACATAGGAAGGAGACTGTTAAAATAATCAATGTGACATCAGGGGTTCAACTGTCATTTGCTAAGCTACAAAAATACTTTTTGTATGCATAGAAAACAGAAATAATGACTTCATTCAACAATTCGTCTACTCTGCATCACCCTGGAGCCATTTTGGAGAGTATCCATTGAAGGATAACAGTGTATGGTGTTCTGTGTCTGCAGCAATGTACACGGTTACATCATTTATGATTTGATTTGAATGAAAACAGCATTTCCACCAGGAGCAGCTGACACCGAACAGCATACTTTTTGTTTAGTGGATACTCTCCAAAATGGCGCTAAGGTGACTATCCCTTTAAGTACATCCACAAAGAACTCTCAGGAGATTGTAGGAGAAATGTAACCACTTCCAACATTCAAACACAAATGAAATTAGTTTAAATACACAGATTATGATTACCTGAAACAGAACGTGTGTGAACTAACTAGGAACTAAGGACGGAAAAACATGACCGAGCAAAGAAAACTCAACCAAAACAGAATATAACCCCAACAGCACGTTGTTGCTGTGGTTTTATTATTTACTTTAATAAATATTATAATTACATTAGTTAATACTTAATAATTCAAATGTATTATTTTGAAACTGTTGCTATAATGATATTCTCTTCAATTTAATTATAGACATTTAAATAATAAGAATTATGTAGTGTAATTCAGATGTATTATTAAATGTAATAAAAAATAAATACAACACAATGTAAATTTTTGGTTTAGTGTTTTACATTACCCAAAACTGACAATTGACAGTTGAGATATTTATTGTACCCCGGGGTGTTTCTTTCCTCAAGTAGTGAGTCCTCTTATCCCAGTAGTTTGGCAGGATTGCTTCCTTTTGTGATTTTTACAAATGTTTTGATTTATGTCCCCTTATAATATATTGGATGAAATATCATCCAGTACATGCCAGTCATCTCTAAATATCCTATGTTGTTTCAAAATATTTTGTAATTTTGTGAATGACAATCTGTTGTCTATAATCCTTTAGAAAAACACAATATACTCATGAGACTCAGATTCTCTGAATGCATGCATAGTTGCGGTGTTCATACTGCTGTGTTCAATCACAAGTAAAATGGAACATTTTTTTGCACATGATTGACTTTTAAGTAAGGTATAGTGTACGTCCAGTGGGTTGTTATTGCAAAATCGTTCTTGCATCACTTTGAATTATTCTGCCATCATACTGCATATAATATGGCTACTTGTCACATGAGTAAATATTTAGACATGAAATATTGATTTCTGATTTGGAAAAGAAAAAGTTCCTAACAAACTGCTTTGAGTTTAGACAAAGTTCAGATAAGGCAGATATTTAAGGTGTAATGTACAGTTGTATCATTATTTACACAGCTTATCACCACATTAATAACATAAAACATAAAATGTTATTTGATAAAAAGACACTTTAAAATCTTACCCATTTATTATCTTAAATAAATGTGTATAAAACATTTAGTTTTTGGAAATTTTCTTTGTGTTTTTCATCACTTCTTTTATTTATTCACAATATAGATTTTAATCATCACATCTCACCTTATCACATCAACTTACATAATTGCAATAAACAGCTTGTGTGTGTGTGTGTGTGCGTGTGCGTTTGTGCGTGTGTGCCTGTGTGTGTGTGTGCGTCTGCATGCATGCATATGTGTGTTAAACTAAATTCAACCACTCGAGAGGTAACAACAGTTTGTACAAGTCATTTGTCAAATAATTTTTGAGTACTTATTATTATTTTCCTGTGTTCACTCCAGGATTTGGGAATATCTCACCTCACACAGAGGGTGGACGCATCTTCTGTATTATCTATGCCCTGTTGGGAATTCCTCTGTTTGGGTTCTTGCTGGCAGGAGTGGGAGATCAGCTTGGAACAATCTTCGGAAAGGCAATTGCCAAAGTGGAGAAAATGATTGATGTGAGTTAAAGCAGATTTTACATTGATATTAAGTATTAGCTCAGTCAGTACAAAACTTTAAACATTATTTAAACAAAAATAAACATTTTACATTTATGTAATTTACATCAGTTATTAAATAATTGACATCAGAAATAAGTACAAATAATTCCTCACTGTGAAGTTACAAGTATTTTCTCGTTATAAACAAACTAGGCTCATTGGAAATGTATATACGTATATGCGTGCCTCTATATACATTTCTGCTGAATAATAATAATAAAAAACATATCGTTATGTATGTATCACTGTAGTTTCCATCTGAAATAAAAAAAATAAATGTATATAGTACAATTGGTATTGGGCCTTAGTAGGTTTGCTTGGTAGCTCACTTGCACTTGAGTAATGAAGAGCTCCGGCACGAACTCTGTATAAACTACAGTTTGACGAAACTGCTCAAATCTGCATAAGGAAGTTAAAATAGCACAGCTGCACCAAAAAAATGCATTTTGTTTATCATTTTTGCATTTCACTATCAGGTTGGTTTAGAGTTGGGTTTGGTGTAGGGGATATTTCCTACACGATAGAGCATTAACTTTAGCGACACTCCCCGGATATTTCAATTCTGAACAGCCGCAATATGTACCTCAAGCAGTGTAATAAAAACGCAGCAATTGGTTATTACCTGCAAAGTTTAGCTCTAAGTCTGATCAACCACACATGGACCAGATAATTGAGATCTTCATGAGCACATGATAAATTCCAGACAGCTGTGTTGGAGCAGGACTGGAACTGAACTCTGCAGGTACACTGTAAAAAAAAAAAAGTGTAAAATGACTGTCAGCTACAGCTGCGAAAAATACCCCAAAATTAAAAATATTATAATTGAATTAAAGTGCAAAAATCTTGAACAGAAATTTTACTTTTTTTTTTTTATACTAAAAAACAAATTCCAAAATTATTATTATAAAACACCTTAACTGTAAAAAAAAAATAAAAAAATAAAAAAATAAAACGGTAGAATGCCTGCCAACAACAGCTACCAATTTTTTTTAATCACATTTTAAGTAAAAAATAAAATTAAATAGAAAAACGGACCTGTTCACTGTAAAACATGAATCTCTTGCTGTAAACCAGAAACAGCATGCATGAAACAATATAACTATATGTTACTGCTTCAGCAACTACACAGTTACTGTATGTGAATAAAATAACATGCACCATAACCACAACAGTTCCTATTCCTCTGCATGACAGACAAAGCTTCTCATTCTCTCATTGTCTTGATTATGTCTTGCAATGTGACCAGCTTTTCCATATGCATAACAAAGAGTAACACCTTCTGAATTTACTCTTTCTAATCTCTTTGGTCTCTGATGGAAACCATTAGATAATTCAGAACATTCCTTTCTGCCAAAGGCAGCGACTGGATGTCTAGATTCTGAAGCTTTCATTTGACTTCTTGCATTGAAATTCTGTGCCATTTTGGAAATGATTTGCTCATATTGTGTATTTACTACATGCATAGCAATGGCTTCTTGCATGTGTTAACTACTCAATTAATGCAGACTTAAACATGAGGTTTTGTTTAGTTGCATTTGGCAAACCACTGTAACAGCTGAACATTTCCCTCATCCTGGATGAAAATGCTAGAGGATTGTCCATTGTCACCTCAGTTATCTTTCTCAAGTTAACCAAATTAGTCCCAACAAGTTTATCTCTCCTTGCGCCTTTGTCTGCTCTTTTGTCAAGAACTTCCAGTGAGAGAGCAGTAGTTAATGAGCGAGGAATGCAGATCATAAGAAGTCTACAAGCATTGTCATCTGACACACTATAAACATCCACTACCTTCTCCAGTTTTGACAAAAACTCTACAGGATCCATGTTATTAAGTTCAAAAGTACCCACTGCTGTAACAAGACTTTGAAAGTCGGTAAAATACTATTGTCTAACAGTTTGGCCATTTTCATTTCTTTGATCAAGAACTCTCTAATTTCCATTCTGTCTTGTTCGCACTGGTTCTATAAGGAACCTCACAGAATCATCTGAAGAATTATGTTGTTGACTAAAGGCTTCCTTGAAGTTATTCTCGTCATATTCATAATTGGATTGGGCATGTACCAACTGTCTAGCTGTCCTTTCATACAAACATGACATAGCCGCTGACTTGAGAATTTAGCAACTTGTTTTCTGTTTTCATTTCTTCTAATCTTTTCTTAGTTAACATGTTTGTCCTTCTTTGTTTTTATGCATTTTGGGACAATTTTTGAATTGAGACATAGCCCACTCGTAGGGGTCAACTGCCTTCTCTATCCCACCAAACATTCCTACTGTGCCTTGCTTAGCGATGTATTTAACTACCAGCGTTTCCATTTTCACAATCTTATTAAAGTTGTGTTCAGCAATTCAACACGCTTCTTTTCCTTCACTGAATGAACATTATCATGTTACTTTAAGATACCTGTTAGTCAAATTATTCACAGCTCTTGTGCTTTGGATGCAAATTAATAAAACAGCCACACTACGTCGGGCCTCTAAACCAAAATTTTTAGATCACACACTCCACTGGGGCTTACACTTCACTACACTAAACCATTAAAAAAAATAACACTGTCACAGTACGTTAGACAAAACCACACTACTTCAGGTTTTAATTTATATTATTAAAAGTTTATTTAGCCACAGTACGTCGGGCAAATCAACACTGCTTTTGGGCTTTAAACTTCACAGAGTCACAGTGCGTCAGACTCACTACACTAAAACACAAACAGTTATGAAATCATTCTGAGACCAGACTGCTTCGGGTCAATTCAGTTACTTTAAAATTTCATGAGAAATATCACAACTTCACAGTCAGTTTCAATTATGTTAGAAACTTACAAATCTGTTTCAGTTACTTTAGAAACAGTAGGTCTGATACAAGCACTTTGCTTCAGTTACTTAAGAAACAATGATTCCAATACTATGCTACCACACTTCATCGGGCTGATTCAGTTTCATTAGAATCTTAAACACAATTTGTACAGAAAAGGGTTAAAAACTCCTCCTGCTAATACTGACTAAACCAAATGATCTTGTCCTTTTCTAGATTTTTTAAACAAGGGGGTTACCTGACAAAGATAAAACAGATTAAAGAAACCGCTTTTTTACCTTTACTTGCTTTTTTTTTTATATCACTCCTGGCTGGCTCGCCAGTAAAAGAAAAAGTGATGAGGACATTGAAGATCTCGATGAAGATGTTTATTGCAGCATAGCAGAGACAAAGTAAAATAGGTGGAAAACCAGAATGGACAATAACACCGTGTGTACCACCGCAAGGGAGCGGTTTTAACTGCAAGTCAGTCTCGTCTTAAAATCATTTGCAAAACTGCCGCCAGGTGGCACAAAGGGATGGATTGCAAACTGACTGTAATTGTAAAATGTTGGTTTGTAAACAGAGATGAAAGTTTGAAGTAAAAATAAATAAATAAAATAAAATGAAAAAATCCTTCAGGTTCCATATGCAGAGTGAAATGAGAACGGTCCAGCATTTATAAATAATTCTTATTAACTCTGCTATTATTCCTGATTTTTCAAACTGCTAACGCTTTGCAGTTTTGAATTATGCCTTTACCGTGTGCCCAAAAATTGAGTATTATCTGTTTCAGCTGATTGATTGTGCTGGTGCCTCATATTCTTTGGAAACAGCCATTCACCATGCCATTCTACATGAGCAGCGGTCCACTTTGGCATATGTTGGCTCATTATGATTTTATTTTACCTAATGAATAATAGTTCAGCTTCAAATGGGCAACATCATGAATATGGAAATGTTTGGATTTGTCCCGAATGAGAGCAGTAATACCAACCTTACCTAATGTTTCGCTTTAAATTATTATTTTTTTTAGCTAAGCCTATATTATTATTATATACTGCAACTATATTTATCCATTATAATTATATATAATTTAAATCTTGTTCTGTTCTGATAGTTAAAAATTTTGAAATTTTTTGTCTTTTATTCTTTAAAAGAGTGTTTATTCTTTAAGAAAATAAGGGACAGAATAAGGGACGATCCTGTTTAGGCCTGCAATAATCTACCTGCAGTTAAAAAGTTATAAGAAATAATCATATTTGTTTTGCTTCACAGATTTATGTACAGTTATTCAAAAAAAAGAAAGATTAATGTCATAAAAAATGCCATCAGCCTGAGTAAATTTTACCATTATAGAATTGTGATTTTACAAAGGTAGTAATTTAGGAGGTGAAAATACTGTGAACTTACATGTGGCATGGAATTTTAAAGCATAACAATTGAAGGTCTATGAGACGTTAATCAATAAAGCATTTTTTTAAACAATGGCACTTAAAGTTTTGAACTAATATATTATTTCAACCATTTAGCCTGGGAATAAATAAAATCCATACTTTTCAATGAAAGAACACTTCGAGAGTATAGGTTGCTTCTGGTGTTTTGATTTGTACTTCAATTTTTTCTCTCTCTCTATTTGACAGAATTAACTTACAATGAAATACTTCTTCCTTCAGGTAGACTGAATGTTTTCCTGCCTTGCTTAATGTTGTACTCACGATAAATAATTTGTATTCGCCCAAACTGGTTTTGTAAAATCAAAACTTGCAGACGGTGAACCTGGGTGCAGTTAGAGTTAGCGGGAGCAGCTGACAGAGGATTCAGATTGGTCTTAAAACCATCCTCAAATGCCTACGTTCACAAATATAATGATTTTCGCAAAAAGAATGATTAATTATCAATTGAGAATTTGTTATTATTATGGTCTAGTGAAAATAATAATATGGGCTGCGAGAAAATAATGAATAAAAATAGTAGAGCTGCTGTGAGTGCAAGCAACATATTTCAACCCAGTAACATGACAACACACCGTTCATCGCAACTAAAAACAGACCGAATTCAGTCCTGCTGGAGGGGGTTGGGGTTTGAGGGGAGATATGTATAGCTTGTGGGGGTTGATATAAAGGTGTCAATCTCTTGCTCTTTATATTGACAGTGTCTTATGAGGGTTTAAAACTTGCAGAGCGGGTTTAGTCAAAATAGGACAAATGCCTTGTTTGGTTTGGCTTTTTTCATTTTTGCAACTGCATACAGAGTATTACATACATTACAATATAATATGTTTTTTTTTCTCAGGAGCTAGGTGCCTATGAGAGAGAGAGAGACAAAGAAACTGGCGAAAGAGATGCGCGTCTGCCAAAAGACAAAAACATTTGTTCTTAATGTATTTGTTGCTTTGTAGCTACTATTTTCAGTTTTAAATGTTCGCGGCAATGCTACAGTCGTTTTGGCAATACAAATGTAAAAATATATTGCAGTTATAAGAAACTGTCCCGAGACATCATGTAGGCCTAGTTATATTTAGTTTCATTACTGGGCAATTCGTTAATGATGAGATATTCGCAGTCAAAACCTGGGGCCAGATTCATGAAAATCTTCTCAGAATTTATGCAAACGCGTATAAAATGCTTTAAAAACTTTAACGGAGAAGTCTAGAGGATATTTAATAGGTCTGCCCCCCACATAAGATTTTTCTTATTACTAGTAGCCTAGTCATTCATTTAAGTCATTATTCAACTAATCGCACATTTATATTAAATTAATATCTATAAACCATTCTTCGCTCAAGCACATGCATTAAGTTTGCCACAAAGCACAAGCTATAGCCTAATTATTGTGAAAAAGGAGACATTTTAATTATTTATTAATAAACAAATGTTTTCTTGTCAGCTGCAAGATGAAATTCACAGTGCTGACTCTCTTTTTTTTTTACTTAAATTGTATGAAAGCAAGTAAAGAAGGTTCCCTTTTAAATCACTGAAGTTGTCAATTAATGTAGGTCTTTTTTACATTGTGTGCATTTTGTTGATTATAATGAGAGAATCTAATTCATTAATTCGTCCATTTTTTAGAGTTTCAATGATTTAGCTAAATCATACAGGTTTAATTTGTACGTTTCTTGTTTTAATTCGGCCTAAATAATGGGAGTGAAATTATACAGTTTTACTTAAAGGAAATAATTTATAAAACACGCAACAGTCAGTGTACAGACAGATATCTTTTTCCCAAGAAGTTATCTATCAAAATAAAGGACAGGTAACAAATAACAAAGTAGTGTGTGACAAAAATGCATGCTGTTTTGTTAATATTTTGTTTATATTTTAAAAAATAAATTAAAAATGTATTTGTGACAAATATAGGCCTAATATGTGAGAATATTGACATTTTTGGCTACCACTTTTAATGCTTCGATGCAAAGTGAACCACAATTTCTTTAGGATAATATAACACATAATTCATATTATATAAATAATACTGCACACCTGTTAAATGTTTTAAATCTAAAATATTGTGTAATACTGTGTAGCTTAGATAAAATATAAGCACAGGCTCATAGGCTTGACATTTATCCTGATTGAATTAGTTCTAAGAAACGCACATAATTTCACAAGTACTAAACTTTCATCTGTGAATATTCAATATTTTAACTACAGTTTTCCCCGACTGAAGCCATCAAATGTAACATATCGGCTAGGCAAAGTTGATGGCTATTTGCGAAAATGTGTTTTGATGCGCTTGTTTGCGTTGTTAAAGTGCCACTCAGCGGTCAAAAGCTGCAAATGCACTTTGCAGACGAGGCAGCAGACACGGCGGCAAAATGCTAATTTTGGTTGGCCACCTACTATACATGTTGCACCTTGGGTTCAATGGAGTTAGAATGAACCCTGAACATCCTAAGTTCAAACCTTTTATCCATTTTCAGTTTACTACCCTTCATGTAAATGGAGTTGCTCCAGTTGTAACAGCTGTAGTCTATATGTTAATTAAAGGGGGGGGGGTGAAATGCTCGTTTTTCACTCAATATCCTGTCAATCTTGAGTTCCTATAGAGTAGTACTGCATCCTTCATAACTCCAAAAAGTCTTTAGTTTTATTATATTTATAAAAGAAAGATAGTCTGTACCGTTTTTTTTCCCGGAAAAACACGAACGGCTGTAGGCTTGACGTGTGGGCGGAGCTAAAGAATCACGAGCGCGAGTTAGCTTTTGCGTTGAGAGCGTTTGGAAGCTGTGACATTACCGTGAGGAAAAAAACATCATCCAAAACAAACCATGGCTAACAGTCAGATTCAGCGTATATTTATGATCCAGAATCAGATCCAGAGGCTGAATGAGGTATTTATTGAAACTGTATATATTTGCTTAGCGGTTTTGGAAAATGACTAAGTTCCACTTTATGTCGTCTTTTTTTTTTTTTTTTTTTTAAGGTGTACATGTGGAAAGTGCAGTTTGATGGCAACATTGCATGTTGTTTACTTAATGTTCTTACGCGCCAATAGTTAAGTTAACAACACAGAGATGTTTGAAGCAGTTTTACTCACCGCCTGCGGTTCCAACACACGATCGTGACCCTTTTTCGTTGGGACTGCATTATCCTTAAGAAATAAACGATGTGCAAATCCGGCGTCAAACTGGGCCTTGTTTGTAAAACAAGCATCTTCGAAATGCAGGGAACAAACACAAACACTTGCACAACTCCGTTGATGATCTGTAAAAATAAACTCCATCCACTGGTCCCTTAATGCTGTTTTTTTTTTTGGTAATCTGTGCAGGGTTGTCTTGCCCTGGCAACCAAAAACACACTTCTTTTGTGACATTTCGCTGTCGCTCTGATCAGTGAATGTTTCTGCTCTCAGTGGTCTGCTATACGGGAGCGCGCGCTCTTCCGGCAGAAGTGCCTTAGGACCCATATAAGGAAATTCCGCTCCATCTAACCTCACAGAGACCCATACTCGAAAAAAAAACTTTCCGAAACTTGTGACAAACCGGAAATACTCCTTCAAACGTACAACTTAATTTTTGAAACTTTGTCCATGTTTAGCATGGGAATCCAACTCTTTAACAGTGTAAAAAACTCAGTATGCATGAAATAGCATTTCACCCCCCCTTTAAGTTCTGACACCCCTTTGTCTGAAGTGGTTCTCAGTGTCCCACTCTACAATTGGTCACCATTTGCTCAGGATGTGATCATCCCAAATGGTCTACGAACAACATAACTGCTGACTTTCTTCTTCTCTATAATAATTGAGCCATTTCGGGAAATGAGCATGATCAAACATATTGTGGAGTGGAAGCTGGGTCGAGACGGACTATAATTTCTTACAGCTTGGTCATAATAATTTAGTAAGTTCCTGATTTTTTTTTTATTAGGATATTTGACTTTACTTTTATGGATTTTGTTTGGCAGCCGCTGCTGTCAGTCATTTTAACATATCTATTTTTATTTTTTACGATTTGTTTAGGCAGGCAGTTCTAGTTCCCAGCATGCTTTGCATAGGACTGGATGAGGAGAATAAATGTTGATATGAAGTGATTTATTTGTTTTCACTGGGAAAGGGCCCTGTTAGTGTTAAATGCTGTTATGTTTAAAAGAGTTTCTATAATGTTGAAGTTTTTGTAGTTACAATTGTTTTTGTGGTTACTTTTTTTTTTTTTGGCTGCCAGCAATTTAAAAGATTTTTATTTTTTACTGTTTAATTATAGATTTCTAATTTTTTTTCACAAATTATGTAATTTAAGAGAAAATAAGAATCTTTGTATAAAAATACAGTACTATTTCTGTATAAAAATGTGAATTACTGTAGTATTATATTTTTAATGTCATAATACTTCAAATAACAGCCAAAATGTCTGTGTTGTGGCATCCTCTGAATTTCTCCATAGAGAAATAGAAATATCTGATTTTGAGACTTAATAAAAATGCACAAAAATACATGAAGATTGGTGACAAACCAAAAATCAGTTGAATCATGATTGCGGTAGAAGTCTGGAGGTATGAATGAGCCATAGTACCATTAATCAGAGCTGCAGTTGCCATCCTTCTAACATAATGATACGGGCAGCATGGTACTTGCACAATCTAACTCTGAAAAACAGCTCAGGATTTATTAAATGGAAATCAGAAATTATGTGACTGCTCAGACAGTCCTAAGGACACTGCATTTATTACCAGATATTCCTTATGTCTTTTACCTATTTCCATTCCTTTTGGAGATTTATAAAGTGCGTGACTTATATGTCACATCACATATTCAATTGTCATGAGGACAGTAACAGTAAGGACCAAATAAGGACGAACAGGAACTAAATGGGAACATTCACGTGAGTTTAATACTGCAGACCATCAAAGTCTTTTATCCGTGCTCTGTCCCAGCTGATGAAGTCATTTTCAGCTTTTCTATGCTCTCTGTTGACTTCCTGTTTGTACAGCATGATCAAAGACAGCACAGATGGATGCACACTGTCTTCACTAAGTGCTCTTGCTGATCGTTGATCAAACATGTTCCACTTAATTAATTGTATTTTCATTTGGCCTGTTCTAGAAAGCCATTTCATTCAAACAGGTCACATTTATCAAAGTGGACACTTCAATTAGATAGTTGATAGATTTTTCATTTAATTCGTTACACAATAACTACTGAATATTAAACTATTAAAATATTAAAACAGTGAGACAGAGAATGAGAACCATCAGAAATATAAATGAAATATATATCGCTGATTGAAATATGTGACAAAACCTGTCCCACAATTTAATCTGCTGTTGCTTTTTTAAAATTCCAGTTTAAAATAACACACTTTAAAATTAATAACACATGATAACTAGAGTGTTCTTAACACAAATGTTCCATTTCGTCTTCTTTTCATTTAATTAAAAATCATGACATTATATTTTAATTACTCCCTCTGACTCCCCCATTCTGACAGCATAATGCAGTATATATTAAATATGTATTTAACTTGGGGCACTGCATG